>NW_012151507.1:1843500-1936511 GCF_000956105.1 Propithecus coquereli
CCCGCCTCGGCCTCTCAGAGTGCTAGGATTACAGGCATGAGCCACCGGGCCCGGCCTTTTTTTTTTTTTCTCGGTCTGATGCAGGAATATTTATTTCCAGGTATGTTCATGTAACAAAAACCCCCACGCTGCTATGAAGGCAAAGCACACCTGGGCGGGTGGGGACTGCCAGGTACTGAACTCTGTCATGAACTCTGTCATGAACCCAACTATCTTTGAATAGTTCTTTGCACATGCTAAGTACCCAGTACACACATCTTTACTTGTATTCAAGACACATCCAGTGCTTGTTAAAAAAGTGATGGTTACACATGTAAATCTTGGTTACAAAGGTTAACATTCCTCTCAGAGGACAATCTGAAAGGAAGCTCTACGGACTGTGAAAAATTTTGGATCTAAGCATGCAAGGATAAGAAAGACAGGTTGCCAACATGAAGGGAAGATTAGAAATAGGGACCTGGAGAAACGGTTCTCCTGTGAATTCTCATTATCTAGGGAAGCTAAGGATTAGAATTCTGGCTTGATCTAGGCAGAACATCAAGGGAGAGTGGGATCTGAAGTGAAAGTAGGAAGGGAAGCTAGAATTGGGGGAGCCCACTGGAGGAGGTGGCTTTGGACGAGGGTAGAATGGAATTGTCATCCCCTTGCTTAAGTTTAACTTCCCACCTATCATGGCTGGAAGGAAAAGTACAGATCTGGGTCCAGATCCCAGCCCCACCCCTCTAGTGCATGACTTTGGGAAGATTACTCAACCTTTCAGACTTTAATTTTATTTTCTGTGTGGTGCTAATAATTCCATCTACTTTTCATAGATGTTGAAAGAATTACAGCCACTGAACACAGAGTTCTAGGTATACAATAACCACACCATGCAGAGGACCTATTATTGCTGTAACGGTTCACCTCCTATGCTGGGCAGTGCTTCCGCCTGTATTGATGAGTACATCCCACAGACAGTTGTGCTCAAAATGTCACTACCTAAAGTGAAATAAATATGGGAGACATAGGGATTTATTTTCAGGCAGGGATTTTCTGTCATGTTTTAAGCAAAGTTGTTCTTTCCTGATCCCTGTCTGTCTCCTAACCCTCCTGAGCTATGTGGAGGTTCCACAGCTCAGGCTTACAAGGCCATCCATGGCTGAAGCCTCTCCCTAACTCCCAGATGCCAAAACCTTGCAAGGCTCTGCCTCCTGCTGGCCCTACTTCCCAAGGTCAGTCCTGGATCTAGCCCACTGGCCAGAGGGTCTTACAAACAGTGGCACCCTCAGTTCAGCCCCAGAGAGAAAACTATTTCCATCAACATCCTTGGTTCCCAAATTATCGTTTTCTAAAACGGTTTTATTCTTATAGAATTTAGAAAGCAAGATATCTTTGTTTTCCCTGGAGAGCGGTTTTCACTACAGTGTTTGGCAGGTTCTTGTCATTGCTCAGGGGTTGCCAGGAGACGAGTGAAAGCTGGCTCAAGAGATTTCCCCGTCATGACTGTCTACTCTCCAGAACCAGTCTGGCTTTCAAAGTTTAGCTAGCATGAGCTCACCTGGGGTATTTAAGGCTCAGGTTCCTGGGTCTCCAGGTAGGGGATGGCTTATATTTTTAGTAAGCATTCTGGGTGACAGTAATGCAGGTGACCCAGGGATCACACTTGGAAAAACATGGAAGCAACTCAATTGGCCCAAAAGTCAGTCTGTGGAATTGGCTCTCTGGGAATTGGTTTTCAGAAAATTGACCAAGAGCTGAGAAACACTTTCCTAAAGAAAATAGTGTCTTTCCAGCATGGCTTCAGGAAAAGATCTCCACAGCCATATCTTGGTGCTGGGGTCATGCTCTAGTTTCTTTTCTTTTATTATCAAACCCTTGTGTGGTCTGTGATCATTGACCTGAGATCCAGGTAGCCTAGGGGAAGGAAGGAAGGAAGAACTTCCTAGGTCATGGAACAGCCTATGAAAGGCTTGTCATGGAGGGCGTATGGAGAACTGAGGGGTCTGAGGGATAATTCAGCAGGTGAACTAATAAGATTTGGTGTTAGCTTGGCCATGGGAGGTAACAGGGAGAAGGTGATGTCCAGGATGTTTTCTGGGTTTACACTGACCCAGCTGGTTGATGTCATGTCTGGATGGTATCATTTAGGAAGTTAGGAAACATGGAAGAGGAGAGAATCTTACCTTTTTTGTTGTTTCTTTGTCTGGGGCATTGGGAAATGGGAATGGTATTAACAGTTTGGTTTTGGTCCTAGTTAACTTGAAATGCCTCCAAGATACCTACCAGGGGTTGTCAAGTAGGCAGCTGGGCAGATGGGCGTGGGGCAGAGGGAGGATCTGGGCTTGACACGGAAAACCACGAGTTATGTGGGAGTTGGTAGTCATGGAAGCAGTGGGTTTGGGTGAGATTTTCCAGGGATGGAGTAGAGGGAGAATCACTGAAGTCTCAGGACTGACCAGGAGAAACCCTAACATTTAAAGGACAGGGAGTGGGGAGGAGCCAGCAAAGGAAGTCCGAGGGAAGCTCATTTTTCTCATGTGAAAAGTTTATATGTTAAAAATCAACTGGAAGAAACCAGTTGTTAAGAGGAGGTCGAATGTACAAGAGAAGAGAAAACGTCCATGTGAAATATACCTAGAAGGCAGGAAGCGATGGGCTCCAGAGTCCTGTGTCCCAAAGAGGTTATGGTGACAAAGTACAAAGTATTTTGCTGAACATATGGCAGGAAATAGACATTATTGGGGTTTCGTGGAGTTTTGGTCTCTGAAGGGCTCATGTTTCGGTTTCCATCCCAACACTTTTTGCGTGGGGAGGAGATGTCTCAGTGAACACGCAAGAGCTGTGCATTTTTGCAGAGACTGTTTCAGAGCCGAGAAGGGTTTCTGTGTGGGAAAGCTCCTCTCCCCCCCGCCGCCAACCAAACTGGGCATCCAGTGTCCACAGTGCTCTGTGCCCTGACTTGGCCCCAAAAGGAAAGACCTGAGAAACCAATACTTGTTTTCTCTTTTTCTATTCTCCTCAACAGAATTATTCAGCCATACGGAATTCCTTTTTTAAATTCCATGAATCAGCTCTCCCTAATGAGAGATTTTAGAATTTTGGGACAGTTTTTGTGGAAACATTCTGCAGACTGTGAAGTGACAGCTGCCTCTTATCAGACACCCTGATTTCAGCTGCACTAGCAATTTGAGTTCCAGAAAGTTATCAGACAGGAAGGAGTCATGCACTTGACAGAAAACAGCCCATAAATTTAATTCCACTGGAAATGCATTTAGATCCTATGGTAATGTTAGAGAGAGTGTGTGATTTTGGAGTGGTTGTTGAGAAAGACTGTTTCCAGATTTTTACTCATCCATTTGTACTTTTTTGGTGCCGATGATCAAATTAATAAATGTCAGCTGAACACTTACTATGTCCAAATCCCTGGGTGGGAGAGAAAGATGAACACAGCCTGGTCCATATCACCAGAGTGCTGGGGATGAACGGATACACAGACAGAATGCGATCATCTCTGTAACACAGGGAAAACAAAACAAGACAAAGCAAAACAGTAAAACAAAAGCAGAGAAGGTGAGGGAATTGTCTCTCTGTGTGTGTATGTGTGTGTGTGTGTTGTGTGTGTTTAAGGGTGAGATTAACAGAGATAGGACAAAGGCTGGAACTGGAAAATGCCCATAGAGTAGATGACATTCAAACTGGATCTTGAAACATGGGCAGGAGTTTGACAGGCAGAGATGGGGGTGACATGGGGAAGGCAAAGGCTTAAAACACAGGGTACGTTTGCTGAGTACAGCTGTTACCTTGGACCTCTCCAGCCCAAACACCTGCAGAATAAAGCCCAACTCCACAGCCAGCTTGGAGTAGGGAATATCTGGCTGTGGAGCTGGGCTTTATTTTGCAGGTGGTCAAAAGCTATTGAAGGTGTTTGCACTGGAGAGATCCAAGGTAACAGCTCTGCTCAGCAAGGTCACCTGGGCTGCCATGGGTAGGAAGAAGCAGAGAGGAGGGAGACAGGTAGCAGGGAGGCCTGTGGGAAGCCACTGTGAAATCCCAGGTGAGACTCCGTGAGCCAGAATGACAGCAGGGACAGTGGGGCTGATAGAATGGAGATGGCAGCTGTTAGAGAAGGTCATGGGAAAGAAAGGAGAAGTCGCAACTAGAGATCATCATGTTAAGTGAAATCAGCCAGGAACAGAAAGTTAAACACCGCATGTTCTCACTCATAATTGGAAGCTAAAAACAGTTGAGCTCATAGATGTAAAAAGTGGGACAGAGGATACTAGAGACTGGGAAGTTGAGGAGGAAGGGGGGGGGAGAGAGAGATTTGTTCAAGGACACAAAATTACAGCTAGATGGGAGGAATAAGTTCTTGTGTTCCATACCACAGTACGATGACTACAGTTAACAATAATAAAGTTCCAAGTAGCTAGGAGGAGAATATTGAATGTTCCTAACACAAAGAAATGATAAATGTTTGAGACAATGGCTTGCTAATTACTTTGATCTGATCACTATACATTATATGTATCTGAACATCACTATGTACCCTATGGACATATACTATTATTATAGGTCAATTAAAAAGATAAAAAATAAGTATTTTATATATTTGCATAATAAAAAATAAATGGTTAATACAAATACAATTGAAATCAGCAGAGGAAATACTTCTGTCATGGTTAAGCCACTGTTATTTTAGCATTTCAGTCCCTCATAGGTGGACCTAATCTGAGCTAATAAAAATGGTGACTGACTTTGGCTTCTGCTGACAGGCCCAGAGACTCAGGGTAGGGGCCTGGGTCTCAGGAGAGGGGACGTCTACAGGGACTTCCCACATGGGAGAGCAGGGCAGGTTATGAGCGTAGGGCAGTAGGGCAATGCTAGGGAGACAGATGGGCAGGGGGAACCCCAGCTCTGTGTGCTCTCTTCTGGCCCTGGCCGAGTTTGTCACATGCTGGAGTGTTGAGTTAGCAATGTCTTGGGGAGTGAAGAGGAGTGAAAATCCAGGCTTGGCTCCAAGAACAGGAAGAGCAGCTTGGGCCACCAGGAGAAGCTATTGTAAATTGGCCAGGAATGAAGGACAGAGAGGTGATATCTGGAAGAGGCATAAGGGACATCTTGGAAAAAGTAAGCACTTCCAGACATCCTCAGATGTATTTGGGAGATCTTTTCCAGTCTCACACAGGGGAGCTCAGATGATCATCTTTGAAATATTGAAGGGGACATTTGGCATTTGGCTTCAGGTTAGAGGTTGGCCTAGATGACCTCTAAGGTAATTTTCCAGTCTGAGAATCTGTGATTACATGAAATAATCAAATCACCAGCTTTTAATTTCCTAGTAGATATCATTCTTGTTTCCCCTAAACTCACCCTGGACCAGAACTTTCTTTAGCAGGAGTCATGCACTCAGAGGGTGTATACATCTTGGCTGGGGGGCTGGATAGCGGAACTGTGGTTGGGTTTTCAGTCCACTGTGGTCCTGCTAATGCTGACCCTGAAATGAAGCCAGACCTGAGAATCACCTGGGAGGGGGACAGGACTCAGGATGAAAATGGGAAGTTCCAGAAAGGAACACCAGGGTGAGTGCAGGGCTGTAGAAGAATTATTTTTAGAAGGTATAACCATCAAAAGCCAGTTTCCAAGCAGGAGGCATTCCAGGACTGGATTCGGGGGCTGGGGTCCCAGGAGAAGGGAAGCCAAGGGGACAAGCAAGGCACAGACTGATGTGGCTGGTTGCAGGGAGGGTGGGCCCTCCTGGGAACCTGTGAGGGAGCCCAAGGCCTAGAAATTAAGCTGTGTGTTTTGTTCATTGTTTCTGCTTGTTTATTTTTGAATGCCCAGAAATATAATACTGCTTGGCACAGAACGGAGCCTTTCTGTCTGTCTATCTATCTATCTATCCATCCATTTATCTGTTCATCCTATCTATCTATCTATCCTATTATCTATTTATCTATCTACCTATTATCTATCTATTTATCTATCATCTTTCTGCCGTCTTGCAGTAGGAGGGAGCCTAGATGATCATCCTTTAAATGTGGAAGGAGACATTTTCTATTTTGCTCCACATCAGAGGTGGGCCTGGGTGATCTCTGAGGCTCTCTTTTATCTCCCCAGTCTCCTCATCATCTATGTCAAAAGCTTTTTAAAAACAATTCTTTCAGCAAATGTTTATTCTGTTGCCTCCTCAGGATATTAACCCCATCAGAACAACTTGCCCAGAAAAATGCATTTCCAGCCGTATCTTACCCAGTAGCCAGAGGGCTATGTTCTGCTGATGGAACACTGTGAGCCCAGGCGGCCCTGCAACCTCAAAGAAAGGAGCCCCAGTGCGGAATTATTTTTGGAAAGCCAGTGAGGCAAAATCCATTGCTGTACTATATCAGAAAAATGAAAAGCGGAGAGGGAAGGATGCTGTGGAAAAGGCAGTGAGCACAGAAATGAATCGCAGGGAAGCAAATCAGCATATACATGGTGAGAGACAGCCTCACCCAAATCCTTCATCCTGACAGGCCCTGAGGCAGAGCCGGGCACCTTCCTGCGGAATCATTTCAGCCTGCAGGGGAGGAGCTTGGCAGCCTAGATCTGCCAAAGACAAATGCTTCTCTGCAGGGGAGGAGTGAGGGCACTGAAGCAAGGCCCAGGGGGGCAGTGCAGAGGGACCCAGGCTGGGACAGGCTCTTGGCATCCCTCGGGGGCTTGGAGGACTGGAGCACACGCAACTCTCTGTGCTTTCTTGTGGTACCGTTGGGGCCTCTTCCTTTTTGAATGCATGGAGGCAGTATAAAGTTGGCAAAGCACTTTTTTGGAGTGAGATCAACCCAGTGTGAACCCTGGCTCTGCCTCTTAGACGTATGACCTTGGACGAGCTACTTAACTCAAACAGGCCTCAGTTTCCTTGTCTGGAATGTTGGGATCTCTCCTACAACAGCTATGAAGACAAAGCAAAATGGATCCTTACAATGTCCTTTCTCTACAGAGGGTCCTTAGTAAGTGTTAGTCCTCCTCCCTTGGGGCCACGGTTTAGGCCTGGCACCTACGGAATTTGTCCATGTGATTTTGTAATTAATGGCTGTCCCACCTAAGGTGGCACCAGCAACATGCCGACGTTCTCTGCTAGATGAACGTCACTGGGACCAGGTGAAAACTGACCAGCTGAGGAGGTTTCACAGCCTTCGCCAGAGAGGAGACAGAGCCATCCTCACACAGAAATCCCTGTCCAGAAGACACTGGCTATTCATGAAATGCTCTCCCCGTGCACACACTGTGCTACGTACAGTGACGTTAAGTGCCCAGAGGTATTTAGAGCAGGACTTCTGCTCTGAAGGATCTACAATCTGGATGGGAACGTAACTCTGACACTCGATAGGTTATAAACTCTGAAGCTCAGAAACAGATTTACAACTCCAGACGTGGTCTATATTGCAGAGCACGTGAAAGATTATGACATCCTGGCGTCACAATTCTATACCCTTTAAATGCAGCAAGAGAGAGCAGTTAGTTGTCCGTGTGGTCGAAGCATCTCATATAGAATTAAATGGATTTAGAAGGACTGATAAGAGCAAATACAAGCTAGTATTTTTTTAAGCTTTCTTTTGTTCCAGGCCTTGCACTAGGCACCACACCTCGTTAATCTTTATCGTAACCTGACAAAGATGAGTTTTATTAAGCACAATTTACAGACGAAGGGACGGGTGCCGTGGAGAGTCGAACCTGGGGCTTTCTGCCTACAAAACCCGACACTCCTTTGGCTGCGCTCTGTTGCCTATCACAGAACGCTTCAAGTAGGGAGCATGTTCCTTGAAAACTTGCTGACATAACTTTAGAGAAAGGACCCAGCACCCCAGTAGAAATAGCAAGTGGCAGGCTACAGCATGACAGAGTAGAGGGTGGGACTTACCAAGACCCAGGTGAGGAGCGCCCCTGCCAGTTCCCTGCTCTCTGCCCTCAGGTCGGGCAGCTTCTCCATGTTGATAACAGTGAGCAAACGCTCTCCCCGAGCCCAGCTCTGGGGCTCCTCCTTGTCTCCGAAGGCGGAGGCTGCCTGGCAGGTTGTGTGACCTCTCCCCTCCTGAGACCCCCAGACCCCTGTGCCTCCCTTGGGATGAGACGGGTGGTGAGCGGGAAAGGGAGGGATTCATGCAGCACCTTAGGTGCCGGTCCCTGCCCCAGTTCTTGCCTTCGCTGGAAGTCACTGAGCACCCAGCCTGAAAATGGGTTCATTTTACCATCTCCTTCCCAGGGTTTGGAGGGGTTAAAATGAAGTCTTAGAGCGAGAGAGCTTTGTAAAGTGCTGTGAATAGGCCAGGTAATATTTGACATATAGCACTGCTGTGGGTAAAGAGTGGCTGTATTTTTTTTTTTTTTAAGTAAAGTGTAGTTTTAAAAATTCCCACTGAAAATAGACTTCAAACTATATTGTTGGCAGAGCATGAGAGAAAGGGCTTCCTGTTGCGTGTAGAAGCCATAAAACTGCACTCAGAAAGCTGTTGGCTGCAAGGGGAGCCCCAAACTGAGCGGCTGAGAGAATGGCCTCATCGCTGCACGGAGCGGGGAGCCCTGTGGTTGGGCTGGAAACAAGCTGGGTTTGCTCAGAGCAGCCTGGGCGGCGGCCGAGAGGGCCCCGCGGTACCGGACTGCGCGCTGCAGCCCTCACTCCCAGCGTGGCGCCGCTGAGGCCTCTTCCCGCTCCACTCGGCTGGCATCGGCAGGGCTGTGCAGGAGCCCAAAGACTGAGCCCGCTGGGGTGGAGAGAGGTGCAAGGAAAGAAAGAAAAAAAACCCCAAAACCTCAGCTAAACGCTGTCCTACCACGGGATAGCAGACTTTTCTCTTAGACCCTTTGTCCCCTCTTCACCAATTCCAAGCAGAACGATAGATGGTTCTGATTCTGCAGCTGTAGCAGACACATGGTCCACCAACCTGGACATGGGGGGCTGCTGTTCCTAGGTGGGTGGAGGGTGGGCAGGGCACCCCTGGACCTGGCCACTGGGCGGATCCTGTCCCTCACTCAGGGTGGAGTTTCTGTCTTGGATGAGGGTTGGCCCTGCCCTGGTTGGTCCTCGGTCTGTAGCCTCATCAGTTCTCCTGTGGATGTCAGGAGCACATTTTATAAAGATTAGATCCTCTTGCCTTGATCTCCTTGGGAGGGAGGATTGGAGGCCCAAAGATGGGCTTCAGAACGTAAAATCTAGAATGGCCAGAGGAGCTCTAGGGAATGCCGTGAGGGTTTGGGGTTTCCATTCCAGCACTTAGCAAACCTAAGGAAACTGCTTAGAGTCTCGGCCTCTCCGAGAAAATCGGAGTCTAGAATATGGATGGAGAATAATCAGGACCTCGTGCCACTACTCCCACTCGTGGGCCGATGGTAGCCATCGCCAGTCAGTTGTGACACTCCCTGAAACTCAGCCCAGTCGCCTCGGTGTGGAAAGTCTTTTTAACAGAGAGTTCTATGGAAGCATTACCGTTTGTCACGAGCTGTCACTTGAAATTCATTTATTCATTCATTCCAGTGACAAATATTTATTGAGTTTTTGCTTTATGTCAAGCACTGCAGTAGGCACTGGGATAAAATGCTGGGTAAAATCAGAAAATATTCCATTTTTCAGAGCTGAAAGTTCAGTGGGAGAGCTAGAGGTTACTCAAACAGTCGTGCCAACAAAATGGCAACCACGATGAGTGTGCGTCAAGGGAGAAAAGTACAGTGCTCACAGACAAAAGATTTTGCCTGGCCAGAGAAACCAGGGATGAAGAGACAGCTGAGTTGAGATCTGAAGGATAAGTAGGGGCTAACCAGGTTGGGGGCTGGGGCTGGAAGAGCATTTTGGGCAGAGGGATAAGCCTGTGCGCAGTCTGCAACAGGAGGGAGCCTGGGGAGCTGAGGGCTGAGCGCGGATGAGGCTGGAGAGACACGTGGAGCCTGTGGCCTGTTCTGCTTTCTCAGCCAAGATAATGGGGTTTTGCTTTTATTCTGAGAGCAGTGGGAGATCACCAAGGAGTATTATGCAGTTAAAATGTGTTTTGAAAAGACTACTTTGCATAGCGTGAGTGTGCACAATGGACTGGAGGAACTCATTGGGAATGTGGGTAGACCAGGGTACTGGATCACAATGCTACTTGCATTTTGCATTATGGATTGTGGTCAAAAGAAGTCTGGAAATCACTCCTCCAGAGACTTCTAAGGAAGCAGATCTGTTCTGGGTTTCTGGGCCAATAGGAAGGAACTCAGTATTGAATGGGGAGGAGCTAACACCTATCAGAAGACTCCTGAATCATTCACTCCAGTCCTGAAGCCTTGGCTGGAGGTGACCAAGGATTTTTCAGGATGATTCCACATCTCTGAGCCCAGAGACAAAGAAGCACCTCAAGTATCTAGGTCAATGCTGGAGCCGGGATTTAAATCCATATTTCCCAAATCCCATGCATGCTGCTTGCTGAAGGGAAGGAGACATGACTGCCATCCAGGGCCCAACCCTTCAGAGCATGTTCACCTCCTAAGGCTTCATGGGTTGGCAGTGACTGCATTGGGTCCAAGTATTCCTTTTGCTTCCACAAATTCCTTCTCCTAAGTCTTCCCAGGCAAATGAAGATCTGTCCCATTTCTAAAGATTTCTAGTAATGAAGTCTCCCTAATCCTGCCTTTCCTATATTTTCTGTGTTGGGCAAAGACTTTATTAGAAGCTCCCTTCTGTGTCCTTGTATCTACGGCTCAAGTTCAGAGTCAGGGGCTTCTGAGAACATTGGTGTTCAGGCTTTGGGATGTCAAGTGTGTTGCAGGCACCTAGAAATCTGACAAGGAGTGATGATATGAGCGGTGGAGAGCTGGTTCCTTTGGTTGCCACAGAAACCAAATGGAGCTGGATTTAGCATTAAATTACAGGGTACACACAGAGATGGAGTTAAACATTTGCCTACCACTGCTTTTTTCTTTTCTTTTCAAATTGAACCTTCCCAGCAAGTGGCGGCAACACCTGTGAAGCTAAATGGGGGCAGTGGAACATGCTGCGCCCAAGGAGTGGGGGTTCTGGAAGCTTTATAAATGGCAAGGACTTAGGTTTCCACCCAAGGCAGGGTTGTTGCCCAAGCATCTCCCTTCAGGTTCCAGACCCTGCCAGTTAGGAAGGAGGCCCTCAGGGAGGGGAACGCAGAGAATTGGATGGAGTCTGGAGCTGTGGTTGCCCATACGGTTGTCACTAGCCACGTGTGGCTATTGAACACTTGCAGTGTGACTAGTTCAAATTGGGATGTGCTGTAAATGTGAGACACATGCCAGATTTCACAGACTTAGAATGATAAAAACAAAGTAAAATGTCTCATTAATGTAAAAATATTGATTACACGTTGAAATGATAATATTTTGGATATATTGGGTTAAATGAGATATAGTATTAATATGAACTTCACCTGTTTCTTTTTGCAATTTGTCACGTTGTTACTAGAAAATTTAAAATTATATATGTGGCTTATAAGAATAACATCTATTGGATGTTGGGCAGGGGGAAGGGGGAGGAGGGAGGAGGGGACAAGTATTTGCATACACAAAGAGTGCAATGTGCACCACCCGAAGGATGGACATATTTGAAACTTGGACTTGGGGGGGGTAAGGGAAGGGCAACATACGTAACCTAAACATCTGTACCCCCATAATATGCTGAAATAAAAAAAAATTATATATGTGGCTACGTTGTATTTCTGTTGGACAGTGCTGGCTCAGAGACTGTTGCTCTAAGGTTGGGTTGGTTTTCCATGAACTGGAGAAGCTGTTTAACCCTGAGATGCTTCAGATTGTTGATCTGCAAGATGGAGGTGTTCATACTGTCTCTAGCGTCTTCACAGCTTCATTGTGAAGATTGAGGCTAGTGTGGATTCTGTAGCGCACTTTCCAGATCCTCCCTTCAGGGTGCAGGTACTCATTCCCCAGCTGCTGAAGTGGTGGCTGCTGGTGGCTCACAGCTGAGTCCCTCCTCAGGCATTGCCTGCAGCTGAAGGGAGCTGCTCCTCATGAGCTGGCTTCTTTCTGATGAATCTGTAAGGTGCAAGTGGTTCATCCAGTGTCTAGTTCAAGTGCGGCCAGCAGTCACAAGGAAGCTACCTGAGCAAGTGGCTCAGACCCCCATGTCACCACGGTTGCCTCCTCTCCTTGGGCAGATAGCTGCGCCTATGGCTGTAATGAGGCTCCTTTATGAACAGCTCGTGGAGGAGAAAAACACCAAGTCTGGGTCACAGATGGGTTGGCTCTGTATGTGGGTGCAAGCTTGCAAGTGGATGCCATGAACTAAAGGTCCACGTAGGGGTGGCCCTTAAAGAGGGAGATGAGAGGAAATTCTCTCCATAGGCAGAACGTTGGGTGGCGGACCTAGTCATTCTTCTGTGTGGAAAGAGAAGTGGATCGAAGTAGGAAAAAAAAAAAATATATATATATGCTCATGAGAAGTGTGAATAGTTTGGCTGGTTGGTCGGGGGCCCGGAAAGAAAAAGATCCAAAGACCGGGGGAGGAAGGCTGGGGAAGGGCCATGTGGATGGACTCTGGGAGTGCGCATAAAGGGTTAGCATCTTCGTATTGCATGTTAATACCGCCTGAGAGCAGCCACTTTGGAAGAGGCACTAGACAAGCAAACAAACAGAACGACCCAGCCAGTTGACATCAGCCAGCCTCTGTCTTCAGCCATCCCAGTGTCTGAGCAATGGGTGTGGTGGGGATGGAGGCGATCCGTGTGGCCTGCACTCCACGTCAGCAACCACTGGAGGGCACTGTGCCGCAGGAGGTAGAATTCATGGGTCCAGGAAGCGAGGGGTGGCAGTGGGAGTGCCCCTGCTTACTGTCCCTCCCAGTGACTCGCTGGTGGAGTCTGTGCTCTCCAGCGCCACTGCCACAGAAGACACTCTGATGTGCTACTTCCCAGAGGGCGAATGCTTTTATCAGCATATGTGATAAGGGCCCATTGCAGTTTAAGCTGCCATTGCCATCTGGTCTCTTCGGCTCCTTGTACCAGGATATCAGTGGCAGGGAAAGGAGTCATTGGCCCTGATAACAGGAGGAAGGAATGCTGTCGTTTCATAAAGGGGGCAGGAAACAATATTTGGCATTCAGGTGCCTCATGGGGCATCTCTTGGGACAGCCTTGCACAATTCGAGGTAGACGGACAAGTGCAGCAGTGACAGCCAGAGAAGAGTGTGGTGACCACAGGCTCTGTGTCCTCAGCAATGAGGGTTTGGGCCACCCCACCAGGTGCCTAGGCCAGCAGAGGTGTTGGCAAAAGGTGAGAGGAATCTAGAATGTTTAGCAGAGGAGGAACATAGTAAGAATTACCTGCGGCCTCAAGATCTGATGCAGTATGGTGGTTTGTCCCACTGCTATCCTTCTGGAAGTTTCCCCAGGTGAAGAGAGCAGCCAGAATAACAGAGAAGTTGCTCCCAGAAGGGGCAGACTTACTGCATGAAGCAAGTGGTCTGGGTGGTGCGGAAGGCGCATCGCACGGGAGGCCGGGCTGTGCGGCCGCGTTTCCTCCGCAGGACCGAGGTACCTAACCCTATCCGACACGGTGTCTCGGTGTATCCCCTTCACCGTCTCTGAATCTCTGATGTCAATGATTATGGAGATGCAACAGTGGGTAGGAGAGGGGAATTTTAAAGTTGTCTAGAAGGTCCTGACCAACCAGCTGTTCCCACTGCATGGCTCTGGGGTCTATTATCCAGCAGGCAAGGCAAGGATTCCTCACCCGGGCAGGAGTCATTGACCCTGATTGATAATCAGCAGGAAATTCTATTGTTCACTTACCTCAGATTGCCAGGAGGTCAATTTTTTTGTGCTAGGGCAGTGCTTCTCCAACTTCAATGTGCACATGGGATCTTATTAAAGCATAGATTCTGATTCAGGAGGTCCGGGGTGGGAGCAGGGATTCTGCATTTCTAGCACATTCCTAGGTGTTGATGCTACAGGCCCCTCGACAACATTCTGAGCAGCAAGGTACTAGAGAGCAGCGCTCTAACTCGGGGTGCATCAGAAACACTTGAGAACTTATTAAAACTACTCACCATCATAGATTCAGATTCAGTAGCATAGGCTGGGCATCTCTAATTTGAACAAATGCTCTAAATCATTAAGGTAATCACCAACATTTGAGAACCATGGTTCTACAGCAGTGACCTTCACAACTGCAATCAACATTTGTGTTCATGATTAAGCTGTACAGGTAGCACGTGACTGCTGCATGAAAGAGCCACAACCACAGCCTGAGTGTCGCTGGGGACACAGCTGCTGGAGATGCACTTAATATTCACCATGGGCCAGGCACAGGTGACCACAGAAAGAACACCTGGGGCTTTAAATATTAGCCTAAGAGGGTTATGGTTTTATGAAAACAAACAAAAAATAGAAATAAACTTTGTGGTTACTCATAAAATGTATTTTCAAAGTAGTTCTAACCTTCCTAACAATTAAGGAGGTAAGGAGTTTCTTCTCTCTCTCCTAGGTGTTGCAAGTTGATGGGCTACTTACGATTTGCACATGAGGCCATTTCATGGTTGTTATAATTCTAGCAAAATTGAGGTTGAGATTGCGGACTTGGGCTGTGGGAGCTGAAGGTCTTGCTTAGAAATGCATTGTTCCATTTCCTGAGCTTCATTCTAGGGCTTGAGATGCCAGTCTAGTTGACATTAGCATTTTGCTAAATGGCTTTCTTAGCCTCTTTAGGGTGCGAATGGGTTCTTTAGTAATGCTGGGTGGAGAAAAGTAGACCTACCTCCCCTTAGTGTCTCTGGGTGGCTCATCTGCTAGCTTGTTTCTCAGACGACCCCTTCTCTCTCCCCTGCTCACTACCGGATGCCTGGCTGATGGACGTCCTCAATGCCTGGCAAAGGGGAAGGTTCTGCTGCCTCAGCATGGGGTGGGCTGGGCATGAGAATGAGTAATGGAATGTTCCAGAGAAATCCACCCTCCCTGCCAAATGTGCATGCCAACTTACACCTACAGAGAGTCTGGTTGCCTTTGCTTGTTCATCGGAAGAAAATAAGATGAACGCTGAAAGGAGATGCTGTTGGCAGGACAGCGGCAATAGCAGGCGCCATCTTCCCACAGGACTGGCCAGTGCTAGATGCTGGGGAGGGCACATTGTCTGCAGACAGCTGACTAGTACCTGCCACAGAAAGCCTCAGCTGCTCCCTGGCTTTACAGCCCCAAGCAATATTGTGAGTCAGAACAGCACGGGAGTGGAAGTCCTGCAGCGTGTGGAGACCACAAGGAGAACGGGAGGCAAGGGGTGGATTAATAGGGCTGGGATTTAGTCAGGACAGCAGTGCTGGCCCCAGTCTCTAGTGAGGGAAGTGGCCAGATGCCTGTGGATGAACCTCATGGGTGGGACCTGGAGGCAGAACCACAGGCTTGGCTTTTGCCTTATGACTACCTTTTGTGAAATGAAATGATGAGATTGCTGGACTTTTCTCTTTCTCTCCTCCCGTTTTTTTTCAAGCATTTTTCCTCCTGGTACTCCCTGATATTTCCCCCACATTATTACTGCTTACGCTTCAGCTGGGCCCTGACACCTTCCTTCAGGGTTTTATGCTCTCTTCTCTTGTTACCAACAGTTTGTTTTGAGCAGTTACCTAATTAATTAAATAACCATTGACTGTGGGCCTATTTTTTGCCACATACCACATTGGGGACCACGTGATGAAGGAGACCAACCTGACAACCAGACGGAGTTTGTGGAATGAATGAAGGAATGTGGTCCCAGTAGCTAACCTCCTTTGAGTGCTGAGTTCGTCTGAGGCCTGAGCACTTTCTGATTTCATTTAATCCTCAATTAAAGTAGGATTGTCCTATAAGTAAACACTTTTATTGTACCCATTTTGCAGGTGAGAAAAATGAGACACAGAGAGGGTATGTGAGGCTCTGTGGGAGCCTCCTTTGGTGGAAATGGTGGCACTCTGTGTTTTTTCCTATCCTTGGGCTGTCAAGTTGCAGCTTAGCTCTCAAAGTTCTTTTTTGGGAGTGGGATAAGTAGAGTTCATAACTGTATCCTTTTCTTTTGTTTTAGGAGACAACCATTCAGCAAAATCCCAGGAAACTTTGTCAATTGCAAAATTGTTATATCTGTTATCTCATTTGTCTGTTCAGAGTGATTAGAAAAAAAACTTTTAAAAATAATAAGGGCTGATGTGAGTTTTGGGGGGAGTGGTGAACAGGAAAGAAGATACTAAGAGAGAAACCAGGGAGCTTGAGTTCTTTTCGGTCAGTCTCAGGGGGATAGGGAGGACCCCCAGGAGACCAGTAGGTGAGGACAGTTTTATGGAGGCCAGGAAAGTGGATTCCATTTCTGACACCCTTGAGAAGAAAATGGGGTGTAGAGAGCTAAGTCCTCAGACAACTGGCAGGAAGTCCTCCAAAATACTTCAAAGGTTAATTAGATATTGGGGCTCCTTTCAAGGGTTTGGGGTTTAATAAGCAAGATAATATTTAAACATATACAGTTATACTACAAAGCATAATGCAGAAAAGAGAGGAATGTAGCCAGGACTGGCATTGATGAGATCAGCAGAGCAGCAGGGAAGAAAATTCTGCTGCAGAATTTCTGCCTCAGGCAAAGAGAAAGGAATCCGAAATACATGAATTCGATCCAGCCTTTACTTGGTGTGGGAGCAGTCTGTGCTGGGATAAAATGGGGCCGCTATGTGACCTTGGGCAAGTCTCTACATTCTGAGCCTCAGCTGAACTATAAGCCTCCAAGGCGAAGGGGAAAACTAAAACAGTAAGAAAGGAGAAAGATGTGTGCTACAAGGGCTCATCCAGGGTTTTCCATGGGAGAGTCACTGGTCCACTGTCTGACATGCGGTATCTGTACCAATTGTATAGGTAGCGTTTTTCCCTTCCCTTTAGAGATCTGCTTCCTTCAGGCACCAAGGAGCTTAGAAAATAACATCACTGCGGGTTTTCAAGAAACATGGTACTGCAGGCGGTGTTCAGAGACAGCAGGTGGTGCTCTTTCTCCTGAAACAGATGGAAGTCTGAAGCTTGGCTTGCAGACAGCGCAAGGAATGCAAGCAGAGTAAGATCTCTGCAGTCTGAAGGCGTCCGAGGGGACCAGGGCAGAAACGGCTGGTCAGGACTGCTTACCATGCTCCAGCTGGGCTTGGGCTGCAGCACTGACCAAAGTGAACATGTACAGTCCCTATTCCATGACCTTAGTATAAGTGGCTGCATTTGCAAATCAGTGTCACAAACACTGACTGGGCTTTAGATTGTGACAGGGAAGAGTCACTCCATCTCTGTACATGAGAAGCATACTTACCACTTATTACATGGGAAGGTGAGAGGTCCAGGGTCTTCTATGCCCTGCTGGGTGAGACGACGTCTTGGGGGAATGTAAAGAAGGCAGGATTCTGGGACAACCTCTTACCTGGAGGACCTGGGCTTTACCTGGCAGATGTCACAACTTCTTGGAAAGGAAAAACCTGACATATTAAAGAAAAGCAAAACGAACCAAACAAAACAATTTCAGAATGAAGTGAAAGGATCACTGGATTGAAATTTATGAATCAGGTAAAGCCACTAATGAGCTGTGTGACTGAGGCAGGTCATTTATCTCTGGTCCTCAGCCTCGCCTCATCATTCGTTACTAATTACTAACGTCTCTTCCAGCACCACATTAAATAGCATGTATATCTGTGTGTGTGTGTGCGTGTGTGTGTGTGCGTGTGTGAGGGAGAGAGAGAGAGGACGAGGAGGGAGAGAAAAGAGAGAGGAGGCAGGCTATCGAATGGAATAGCTTTTGGGGCAAAATCTGCAATAAGGCAGGAGAGAAACATGCATTCGTGGGGACTGAGGAAACCTCTTCACTTCGATTCCATTTCAGTCACTGAGGCACAGCATGACCGCGTCCAGTGAAAGAAGTTGCGTCACCTTCATCCTTCTGGGAACTGAGACAGTTCCCTCAGAAGCATCATAACCAATAAATATGTTCCTATGATCTCCATTTAGTTGTGAGAACAGCTGCGTGCCTTCCAGCAAGGCTCAGATCTTCTGGCCTTTGGGGGTGGCGGGCAACTTTGACAAACCAAGTTCCAGTGGGGAGAGAGGCAGCTCTCCCTTTGCTGCTGGGGGCAGTGGGGACATTTGCTAGAGGTGAGAAGGGAGGAACCATCCTGGGGGTGGGGGTGGGGCTGGGAGGAAGTCAAGGGAAGTGCAATGTTACACTCCTACTTAAGGGGCTTGGCCATTCACGAGCTGTCATCAGCTGTGAAACATTAATAGGGCACCTCCTGCATGCAGGCTGGGCGCTGGGGATGCCACAGGAACCCCTCACAGTCTTTGCTCTCGAGGAGTTGACTGTCTCCTCAAGAGAAATAGAGTCTGTGTTTTCCCCTCAGCCCAAACAAGTCAATTTAGGCCATACGGGGCTCACAGAGGTGCCCTGCTCAAAGGTCTCTCCCTCCACTCCTCCCCTGTCCTGCGTAAGCATTGGCTAGACACAGTCAGCAGTGAAAGGATGCTTTTCAGAAGGAGGGATGCGGCTTCGCATCTGCTCTGTCCTGGGATCCAGATGGTCGCCAGGCCACTCTGTTGAGGATTCTGTTTGGCGGGAACGTGCTCTGATTTCTTAACTGGAGGCTTTGAAGGCCCGACGTGGCCAAGAGCAAACAGGCAGCTGAAACGAAGCAGCTCTCCTGCACACTCGTCAGCGTCGGGCTCGAGCTGCAGTGAGGCGCTCACCCGAGACAGCTGTAGCGCCTCAGGTGGGATGCTGCAGTGTCCTTGGGCACAGCCGTGGCTGCTGCAAGACACGCTGAGCACCGTGGGCTGAGGCTGGGCCTGAGCGACCCGCTGCAGGGCGAGCTGCTGACTCATCGCTGCAGCCCTGCTACTTTCAGCCACTGGAACTGCATGGGAGTCTCTCTCATCGTAAAGGAATGTGTGCTGTAGAGGAGGGCAATGGGGTGATGCTCCAAAGCATGAGTCTAAATAGCAGCTGTAACTGAGCATTTTCATCAGAATCTTTGGGCAGAATGTTTTTATCGAACCCAGAATGGCTTATTGGGGAAGCCATTCTATCAGTTAGTCAGCACGTATTAAAGGCCAATCGTGTGCTAGTGCTAGACCATAAGGGGAATAAGAAGTAAAAGATGGCTCTTGGCCCACTTGGGGATCACTATGCTGCTAACACTTTGAGAGCCTTGCTCTGTGCCAGGCACAGTGTACTAGTTTATGTAATTTCACAGAAATGCTATGAATATTAAAACTATTTTAATTTATTCTACTGTAAGTTGGGGAGTCAGGATTTTGAACCCATGTCAGTTCAGAGACAGACCTCTTAACCGTCATGCTATTCTGTCGTTTGGGAAGCAGAACCAACAGAAGTACACACAACTGGAGAATACCACAGGATGACACGTGGTCAAGTGCAAAATCATGGTATAGTGTAGGCATTTATGACGAGTCTAGAATAAATCCCCGTCAATCTGCAGCCCCGGGTCGGGTGAAGTGTAGATATGTTTATGTTTCAGCAAATGTGGAGGCTGTAGAGGGACTTTTTGAGAAGGTCAAGGGCCAATATGACACACATCAGAAAGGGAGCTGGGAGCTCTGCCGTGGGAGCAGCCTCGGGCGACCTGGTGTGCATCTCAGGCCACCGTGTGCCTAGAATGGCTCTGGCTATCGGAAGAAAATAATGAAAGATGATTTAATGTATTTTTGCCCTTTGAAAATTTAATCTGGTTGGATTTATCCAACCAATGAATCAAGTTAGGAGCTATTAGCAAAATAGGAGGAGAAAGAGAAAGGACTTATGAGGGGTAAGGAGGACCTGTGGCCTCCCATTCAGTTCGTAGTGAGTCAATATTTGCGTTAAGAAGGAGTCCGTAGGCCTTCTTACCAGATGATATTGACAAAGACTCAAAATCTTTTTTATTTTCATTTAGAGGTGCTGGCAATACATCTGTGGTGTGATCAGAACTTCCTGAGCTCCTCTGGTTTCAAGGATGGCAGATAATCTGGGGCAGGTGTCAGAACAGCTACTCTCATGCAACTGATGAAACGCCCTTGCCTCTCGGCTGGTAGAGCAGATGCTTCCAGGGACAACAAGGTGTCAGCTCTCTGCCCACTGCCCAGTGTGTCATACAGAGGAGATCCCTGGGCTACGGACAAGTTCCTGAGAACGTTGATAGGTTGGATTTGTATGTCACTCGGATCCCTCATGAACAGCACACATATGATAATAATAGTAATAATAACAGTACTACGATGGCTCATATGTGGGAATAATAACACAGTGTAATGCTGTAATAATAATAACAATAATTATAATGCCCCTGTAATAATAAGTTACAGAAACCATTGTGTTCTTTCTTTTAATTCAAACAAGCAGAACATAAAAACAAACTCATATAAAAAGTTTAGATAAGAGATAAGAGAAATTTCAAAAAAGAATTTTAAAGGTTAACACTCACCTAATGTTGCATCAACGCCAGGCTGGTAGGAATGTCACACTCATTTTGACCTTCTAACCAAATCAATAATAACATTTCCATTTCAATAATTAGTCCACTATGCTGCTTAGTACTAATTGATGCTTTCGCTGGAGCACAGCCTTTGCCATATTCCTTTATTTCAACTTGATCCTTTGTAATTGTTGAGCGGCTGAAGCCTAATGCTTTCCCGGTGAATGACGGTGTACGGCCTTTCTCCCAATGCTTAATTATTTCCACTTTCATTTGCATTGTAATCACCTTTCTCTTCCCTGTGGGCTCACCTGGACTTGCAGTGGACTTTCATTTTGGAGGCATGGTCTTAAGGGTAAACACAGACTCACAAAAAAAAAAAAAACAAAAAAACGTCAAGACAAAAGTGATGCGGGGCATAAGCAACCGTGTAAACAAGGAGACCAGCCGCTGGTGTGAAGATGCTGCCAAGGAACTGCTTATGCCACACGGGTTTGTTTACAGGCACAGAAGAAACTAGTGCTCAAATTATGAATTTAATTATTTAATTACAAATTGTCCTCATGGGGAGCCTTGGGAGCCCGTTCGCAAGTACAGAACACTGTGAGCTGGGTCGTCTGTAAGCTGGGGACCGCCTATGCTTTTTAGGCACTAATTTGGATACATGGATTCAGGTGACAGTATCTCCTTTTCTCCCTTTCTCTTATTTAGCTACGTAGCGATTCATACAATCTACCTGATTCTACTTCTGTTTTATCCATAGTTATTCACTTTTTTGGACCCATATCAGAGATTTCATAAACTTTATCTAGCTGACTGAGTTTTAATGGAGTTTTAGAAGCTTAAAAATTGTAAGAATCTTAAAAATTTAGATGACTAAAATCAGGTAAAGACGTACTCTTACACAAAATCCTTTGGCAGAATGCGAGAAAAGCAACCAACGAGTTCAGGAAGACGTTCAGGGCAGAATCTGAGACAAAGGCCCAGTCAGGGTTCCGGTAACCATGGAGAAAGCAGTTTCAATGACAACCAAACAGCAAGAAACGGACCGCCTCATACTTGGAAGAAATAGCTTTGGAGTGTTCCATGGAGTAGCATAATTGAAGGGGTGGGCGGTTATGGATGAGAGAGAGTGGATGAAGAAAACATCTGAGTCGAGGTAGGGATAACCAGAGAAAACCGATAACCACGCTGATCAGCCCCAAGCTAAAGGGAATATTCAGGCTTTAGTTGTAATTATCAAGTTATATTTCTTATAAGCAAAGATCTCTATTCAGAGAAATAAAGTTGTTTTTGAACTCTAAATACCTGGCTGTACCTGTCCTGTACTGAAAGAGACATTGCGAAGCAGGTGACTGAGGAAGGATAAAGGGGTGGAGCTAAGGGCCTGCTACATCAGAGCGAAACCGCCACCTCTTGCGGGGTGGCAATGTAGAATTCTCTCCATGCGGTTAGAGTCACCAAGCGGCTTTCGCTTTGGGCTCTCCTAGGTCTATTTCCTGGTTGAACTGGTGACAGAGTGAGATCCATATTCAGAGATAGCTAAGAATGGGCTCTGGGATTGGGCTTGGAAATAGAGATACTTACAACATTGTTAATGTCTCCAGAGCGAGGCTGTATCTCATTCGTCTCTTTATCCTTGGCACCTAAAAGAATGTCTGACACATCATAGTAAGTCAATAATATGTAATTATTGAGCCAAACATATGAGATCTAACAAAATGGTACCCTGTCTCCATTGCTTCAGAATTATTTCTCAGATAATAAGATACTGGCAGATTCCTGATGGTTCACAAGAAACCTGGGAAATAGAGCTGAACAATATGGAAGATGATAAGTTATCCCAGAAATAGAAGAAAAAGTCCCTTTGAGAGAATTTATTGAGATTTTGGTTTCTCCAAGGAATGCATGGTATAAAGAGGCAAGTGGTTGGAACAATGTTTGCAGGAAATGATTTCTCAAAATATGAGGCGTTTGTCAGGTGGATGAGGACAGTGCGCACAGAACAGGGCACGGCTGTGAGTGTGACGGGGCTGTAGGTGGGTTTGGTGTAGCTGGAGCCCAGGTGAAGGGTGAAGAGAAGACACTGTGGGGTAGTAGGATTCCATTTGCCTGTAGGAAAGACAGTGCTGGACATAGTGTAGAAGAAGAAGAAGGAGAAGACACGATGGGAGGCAGCCCGACCAGCCAGGAACCAACTGCGGTAACCCGAGTGAGACACGATCCGAACCTGAGCTAGGGCAGTGTCAGTGAGTGGGGAGACGAGTCGGACAGGGAAATAAGAGAAGTAACGCTTGACTGAGCTCATACATTGACTGGGGTGGCAGTGAAGGAGCAGGAGGACTCTAGCAAGGTGTACATTCAGGGTTTGAGGTCTTGCTGCAAGTGACAACATTCTTTGAAGTGTTTTCATCTCAAAAATTCATGCAAATTTGTATCTTTGGCATAAAACTATACCAATATTTGCATTTCTATGAAAATAATATGTAAAACAAGTTAAAAGACTTAACCTTCCTTTCCAAAGCTTCAGAGGAAGTTGAGATGAGATGAGAAAACTGCGCTGTGGTTGTGTGCGGCTTCTGATGCCCCCAGCAAGTACCTCTTTGGAGAAGTGCGGAGGTCCTCTAGGATCTGGCCGCATCCTCCCTTTTAACCTTCACTTTGGCCAAAATGGTCCATTTACTGTTCCCCCAACCTGATCATGAAATCTTCACTTCTCCGGTTTTGCACGTTTCAGATTTTCTTGCACTTCCCTCTGCCATCTTCAAGGTCCCACTGAAACACTCTCTCCTCCGTCTGGCCTTCCATGACTGCGTCTGACCTCCTTCCAGGTCCTTCCTCTGACATCATGCAGACTCGTCTGCTGCACTGCTTTGAGAATTTAATGATAGATAAAACCATAAATGAAAAGTGCTAAAACTCCCCCCCAAAAAACCCTTGTTGTGGCTATTATTATTACGGTGCTTCAAGGCTGTATGTTTTGTTTCTTTCCAAACAGATTATAAGTCCTATGAAGTCAGGCACTATGTCATCGATGTTTTTGTCATAGCACTCAGCTTATTATATACTTTTTGAATAGATGCAGCCATTCTATATATAGGAAACAAACTTTTATTCAACTAGAAGGAGCAGACGGTAACTTTTCCCCCCAGAATATATGTGGAACTTTAAATCGAAATGTCTATTCCCATTAAATGAAATCTTTTATGTCCTCCATAAAGCAGATTTAAATATCAGAAACCCAGTATCTTTCCTCCCTTTATGTCCTTTCCTTTGATGGGATGAGTACAAGATGGGACCAAAGTCGTCTCAAGCGGCCGAGATTCTGATGTTATGCAACTGTAAGCACTTTTTCAGGCAGGCCTGCCTGAGCCCACTTCATAGCTTTTTAGTCACATGTTTCACTGCTTGAAGAATCAAAAGCTGGAAAATCTAAGAGAATTGCGTGGGGAAATAGCTTTGTAGAAACATCCATGCAGAACCGAGTGTCTTTCCCCAAAGCCCTCTTCTCCCCACACTAGGTTGGGTGTCCCCACCATGTCACATTTGATTGTTAGTGCTTGCTGTCTGGGCTCCCCTGCTGGAATGTCTCTATCTTACGAGGAAAAATCTCATCAAAGAGTGTACTGGATCCATTTGTCGAGAGAACATAGGAAGAGAAGATTGAAAAATGTACCAGAAAGAGGTAGGAGGAGACAAGGGTTATGTGACACTGTCTTGGTCCATGGAATGAGAAAATGGAGAAGGGAAAAAATGCATAGAATTTCTGGTGAGGTTGTTGATACAAATAGAAAGGCTGAACGAGGGAAGTCAAATTAAAGAAGCAGAAAAGTATGGAATAAATGGAAAAAGCCATTCTTTGGAGGAACCAAAACATAGTCTATCAGTTAAGTGCCTTTAGATTCAGAGAACCAAATGGAATCTTTAGAGTTCATTTCATTTCTTTTACAGCATCCCGGAATTCTGCAAGTTCTAACTAGCAGGGCATTAGTTATTTATTGGATCTGTGAATTTAACTTCCTTGATGTGCTTTAAGTTGGCGGTCTCTTCTCCATTCCTGTTATTAGTTTCCCATGGCTGCTGCAACAATTTGCCACACACTTAATGGCTTAAAACAACACAAATGTATTTTCTTACAGTTCTGTAGGTTAGAAGTCTGATATGGATCTCTCTGGGCTAAAGTCAAGGACTTGGTAGGGCTGCATTTCTTTTCAGAAGCTCTACGAGAGAATCTGTTTCTTTGTCTTTTCTGGCTTCTGAAGGACACCTGTAGTCCTTGACTTGTGGCCCCTTCCTCCGTCTCCAAATCCAGCAACGTCACAGCTCTCTGAGCTGGCTTTTATTGTCACATTTCTTTCTCTGACCCTTTTATTCTGCCTCTCTTTTCCACTTTTAAGGATGCTTATGATTACATTAGGCCCACCCAGATAGTCCAAAATAATCTCCCTATTTTAAGGTGAGTTAAAAGGTTCCATCTGCAACCTTAACCACCCTTTGCCATGTCACCTAACGTGGTCACAGGTTCTAGGAACTAGGAGGTGGGCATCTTTGGCAGGGAGGCTTTATTCTGACTACCACAGTCCTTGGCGCCACTCCCCAAAGCTAAGTCACCATTATCCTTACCTGGATTACCGCAGGAGCCTGGACTCTTGAATCAGGCTGTCTGCGTTCGAATCCTGGTTCTGCTATTTCCTGGCTGTGGGATGATGTCAGGAAGGCTCTCAAGACTCAGCCTCAGTCTCCTGCAAAAGGAGGATACTAATAGTAGCTATGTCACAGGATTGTTGTGAGGACTCATACCTGGCACATGGTGAGCACTCAGTGAGTATAAGGGGTTGTTATTACTGTTAGTGTTATTAGCTAGTCTCACGGCCTCTACTCTCAATCCTCTCTATTCCATCCTCCGTGCTGAAGCCACAGCGATCCTTCCTAAACACAAGTCCCTCCCCACCATGCCATGAAAGTCATTTAATTTCCCACCGCAGGTCCAGCCTTTCTCCACATCGAGTCATATTAGGCTGTTGGAAGTCGTCTGAAAGTGACAGGTATTTGACATCTCTGTGCCTTTGCTCATGGTGCTCCTTTTGCGTGGACTTCCTTCCTCCCCTTGACTGCCCAGCTGCACTCGTCCTTCAGAGCCAGTGCTCTGATGTCCTGGGCAGAGCTGGTCACCAGCTGAACTCTTCTGCACCAGAGTTGTGTCTCTGCCCCACAGTGCCTGCCACCGAGTAGGCCACCTCTGCCCGGAGCCTGGCATATACCAGATACTCAAGAGGGAGTGTTGAGAACATTGTGATAGGAATGTATTTTTTTGAAATTTATTGAAGTGTTTTCTTCATGCATTTCCTTACGTGTCTCCCTTCGCATGCTGCCAGAGGCACTCATTTGTCTCAAGGAAGATTAGGCATTTTATAACAGGAATACAAAAAAGAAAAAATGAAATATCCAGCTTTTGACACCCAGAGTAGAAATTATTTAATAAATTTTTTTCTTTAGTTTCAAAAAAATTTTTAATAGGTTTTTGAAACCTGAAAGGAGTTTTCAAATCTCCTTTAGCAGCCAGGCATGGTGGCTCAAGCCTGTAATCCCAGCACTCTGGGAAGCTGAGACGGAAGGATGGCTTGAGGCCAGGACTTTGAGACCAACCTGGGCAGCATAGCAAGATCTTATCTCTAAAAAACAAAAATTATATGGGCATGGTGGTGCACACCAGCAGTCCCAGCTGCTCAGGAGGCTGAGGTGGGAGGCTCACTTGAGCCCAAGAGTTCGAGACTGCAGTGAGCTGTGATTGCACCACAGCTCTCCAGCATGGGTGACACAGTGAGACCTTGTCTCTAAAAACAAAGCAAAACAATCCCCCCCACCCCAAAAAAACCTTCTTTAGCCCTTTCAGTGTATTAAAAACCAGTTTAGTTGAACTCGGTCATAGAGATTTTTCTACCATAGGTTAGAGAGGACACTGTTTTTCGCAATTAACTTCAGCATGGAGTTCTGTTGCTCTGAGAAACATACGTTGCAGGAGAAGTCCATTCCAGAGAAGAAAAGAAATGAAAATCTCCCCCATGGACCCTGATGAGTTCTGGGAAGGAGGGAAGATAAGGGGTGGTGAGAATCTTGTGTAATGATTCTTCCAGGTAGATAGAGGGAAAAGCCAGAAGCAGGAGACATTTTCATTTTCCCCATCTTCCTTTGGGATGTTTTCTGTGTCATATGGAGCAGTCAGATTAGAGTGAAACAAGGGGTGAGTTACGTCTAGGCAGAGGGAGAACTTGAGTTCAGCCTCCAGAGGTCTTTCTGTGCCCCGAGGTGGAGTGAGAGTGATCTAGAAATTCCTTCCTGTCCTGTTGATTGATGGGGAAAGTCACATCAGCTGACAGTGCTGTGGGCTGTCTGGCAGGCCACCTGGACTAGGGGTCAGATGGTCTCCCAGACTCCAGACCCCACAGGCCCCAAAGGACCATGCAGGGCCAGTGAGAGCTGACGTGGGACCGAGTTCTCAAGGAGGGCCACCAGACTCTCAGCAAATCAGAGAAGGCTGACTATGAATCTGACTGGCTGCTGACTTTGGCCGTGGGCATGTAGACAAGGTCCCTCTTCCGAGTGCCCATGAGGATGTGTAGAGGCCCCTCCACCCTCCACCACAATCTCTCCCATATATCACGACACCTTCTTGGGTGGGAGATAAGGAAGGGGAAGGTCTCAGAGGGACTGAGCACAAACCTGCAGAAAGCTGTTACAATGGAAAGGAAATTATTTTAAACCAAAGTGATTGATAAATCACTAACTCACACGTTTGTTTTTCTTTTTCCAGCTGCATGTTTTGTTGACTGCGTTGCTGGTGTGGGTGAGGTCTGTATAGGACCAGCTACACATGGGATTCGATGTGGCATCACTGAATTCCTCATTGTCTGAGTCTGAGGCATCTTAAAGGCTTTCCATCTGGTCCATGGAGATAAGAATGGCTTGACTCCATGAGTACACCTGTCTAGAAGTGTCGTCACTAGCAAATTATCTCCTGAAACCCATTCCAAATGGAACTAACAGCTTAGTTGGGCCATGTATATGCCTCCTTGTTGTTTTGATGGTGGTGTTTTATTTTTTCCTTTGCCATATAGAGGAAAAGTTCACAGTAAAGTTAACTTGGGATCTTAAATATTTTAAAAGCAACTTAAAGAGTGTTCTCAGTTTACAGAAGAGTTATAATTCAAAATGTCATTTGCAAGTTGGTTGTTTGAAATTCAGAAGGAATATTTCTATGTAGAAATAATATACTTACCAGTGATTAGGTTCCAGGCCCAAGTATAACTCAAAATGCAGCTGAAAAAAAGTAAATTTGAAAGAAATAGTTGAAGATCATAATGGTACAATGCCAAAGTTTAAACTAAAGAGAAAGTACATTGAACCATGTTCATTTTGAATGTTAGTCTAAGAAAAAACACATTGAATTAAAAAGGGATAAGAAGCATGTGAAGATTCTGAGGAGGACTTCTCATCAATTTTTAGGGTTTTACTGGCTCTTGGCAAACCTGAGTTTTCACTTGCAAGTCTGCACATTTCCTTTGTATTGTTATTGCTGTTTCACAGAAATCAATCTTAGGCATATTGGATATGAAAATTGATCTCACATTTTTTGGGGCAAGGGATATTGGGAAGAATTCCTTTTATGTGCCAGTGCCTTTGATACTTTTCTTTTTCATGGAAGTGTTCAGATAATTAATGAAGGGCAGATACATAATAAAATATTAAGTAGTGATAAGTGCTTTGAAGAAAAATATTGGGGTAAGGGATTAGATTTTAGATGCAATAACCAAGGCAAGTCTTTTTTTTGTTTGTTTTGAGGAGAGGGAAAGAGAAGTTTATTAATTTGCCAGCAAGTGAGGAGGTTGGCAGACTCCCATCTCAAAGTGCCAAAGTCCTGCTTCTGAGCAGAAGTACAGAACTTTTAAAGGTTCCGATTCATCCCATCTTCAGTTAAGACAATCTCATGACCTCTGCCCGGACAATTCCCTTGAGCCATCTCCTGTGGCACAAAGAAGAAAGGACACTACCCTCCCGACCACTGACCCTGAGGCAGGGATATAGGTTTTAGTTCTCAAAAAGGATGAGGGGGTTGTGAAGAGACAGAAAACATTTTTACCCTTCTTCATGCCATTGTCTCTGTTACATATTCCCAACTGTCAATCTTACCTTTCCATATCTATGGGAGGAGGGGCGATGTAGTCATAAATCTACTTCCTGCTGAATTGGGGCGATGTTTTAGATGGAAGGTACAGATTATCAGGTAAAAAGGACATAAACGATAACTATAGTGAGGATTGACAAGGTGAAATGGACTGTCGCCTTGCACACAATGTCTGATGCAGGGCTGGGTTAGAAAAGAAACATGGGACCTCTGAGCACAGAGCTATTGGTTGCACCCTGTAGGTGATCCAAGAGACCAGCTTCTGCAAATTCAGAAATCATGTACAGAAATACTTGTACCACACGAGGTTTAGGATAACACACCCAGCAGCAAGACAGATCAACAGAACAGGTGATAGCCCTGGGGAAATCCTCACTAAGGAGTTGTCCCTCTATGCTATAGACAGAACAAATAACCAAAGAAAGATTAGCAAAAATATCATCATTCTCATTTTTTTCTTTTTCTCAAATAGATTCTTTAGATCACCTACAGGCCGACCCTCCACTGGGGACCACACCTCTTTACTTTGGTATCAGGGACACATGGTTTCACTGCTGACAATGTCAATGAAGTGTGGTTGTTAGAGGCACTTCACAGAGGCCCTTTCACTTTTCTGTTTCCAACTGGGTCAGGGACCTGAAAGAGGCAAACTCGTGTATAGTGGTTAGCACCTTATCCACCCATGTGACATAGTGCTTTATTCTGTTTTCTTTTACTCATTGTTATATTACCATACTTGCCTCCGGGTGTTAGGAAGGGTCTCTCATAAATTGTTTTTTTAAGGGTCTTAACTTAAGCCTGCTGCTAAAGGGCTGCCCTTAATCAGAGGAGGGCACGTGGCAACACCTTATCTCGCTTTATTAATAGATGGGGTTCTTGTATCGATTCCAGGATATATATGCTTTCTATTCTAGGCATAGGGCTTTGCTTAATTGTCGGGTTACCTCTGCTACAAAGGAGGGTCCATTATCACTCTTGTGAAATATCCAGGGCTCTTCAGAGTGTGCTCCTGGGTCCTCTTGACAATGGGGTGCCTGCTGTAGGAGGATGAGCTGCTGAGCCATCTCTGTAGCTGTCTATCCATGGTGTCCATCACCAGCATGTCATTCTCTATCTGCTCAGCCTCTTTCCCTGGATTGCTGATGTCCATTATCCCATCATCCTCCAAGGCCTGTTCCTATTCTGTGCTGGCATACATGTGCAGGAACTCTGTGAAGGCCCTGCTCAGGCCAGCAGCTCCCTCAGTAGGAGCCAATCTTGGAATCTCAGACATTCTCTCTGTTTGGGTAGGATAGACCTCTACCCAGCCTGAAAAGGTATCTACTGATACAAGCCTAGGCATCTGAGTGAAGCTGTCAGTCATCAGAAGGGTGGACCCCCACATGTTGGCCTTCCTGTGTAGAGGGTCATCTTTCTGTCCTTGGACAACCCAAGCACAGAGACAGTTAGTTGTAAACAGGGGCCTCTCAAATGAGGTCCCACCAGATCCATCAAGCTCTCATGTGTGTATTCATGTAGGTGCCCCATAAGAGGTCAGACCAAAGCCGTGGGTAGGCGATCAAGTCTATGAGAATTTTGTCTCCATTTAGTTGTGTCATCCCAAGTGTCAGAGCCCCAGTCTTTAGTTTTAAAGGGGATCTAAATCTAGTCAGGGTATCAAGGCCCCAAGGAACAGATCACCTCCAGTGGCCTCCTTAGCAGCTCTGCCTGTGGGGATTTTGGAGGCAGGGGGCTCTAGACCTACTCCTTCACCATCTGAGTCCTGTACTTAGAAAAAACCTATTTGCTCTCTTGGAGGCTTCCTGCCACCCAGAGTCCTTTGCAATTTTGGGCAGTGTTCCTTTCAAGGTCTTTCTTCTTTACAAAAAGTCAGTCTGGGGCAGCTTTTTGTGCTTTCCTTTTGGCTGTCTCAAAGGACTCTCCTGGCTGTTCTTGCACATTCAAGCCCTCTGTCTGTTGTTGCCATAAATTGCCCTGCTATGGCTAGGGGTTCTCTCTGGCTCAAATTGAGTTTGCTGCCAGGATTCCAAACCCCAAGTCATGATTTACTGGGCATGGGACTGAAGAGTTAATACAGGTGGCATCTTCCCTGGCCCCTCCTGTGGTGCCAAGGTGGGGGTGGCAGCAGGTGTTCCTTCCCCCTTGCTGCATGTCAGCTGGTCGTGGGCCACATATGCTGGTCCTCCCTTCTGTTGGGTCTGCCCCCAGGCTGTGGCCCCTCCCAGTGCCTCACCCTGATTGGCTATGAGGGTTCCGGCAGGGGTGGGAGAAACCCTGTATCAAAAATCATACAAACACAGATCATTTTTACATCATAAACAGTGGTTTGTCTCAAGCAGAGAGCTTGAGACTCAACATTTTAACTCTATAGTGGCAGGTTGACCACTTGATCTCTGAATTTTAAAAGAACCAATAGCTCAGAGCAAACCATGGACCATCAACCCCCACTTTTCCTCACTATCCAGACAAGTGGTATCACAATAATCTTTAGACATACGCACAAAAACTCAGGAGACAAAAACTCACAAACAATCAAACATAAAGAGTATAGGGAATTCCCAACACAAACAATCTAAAATGCCAAGACCTATCGATCAAAGGGGAATTTTCTTTTAACGGCCTCTTCTCCCACTCCAGCACGTACATTGGATGACAATAACACCATTCTCTTTACACATAGGTTCATCGCTATAAGTCAACCATTCAGCCAAAGTTTTTCTCAAGGGACTTTGAGATGGAGCTCTCCTATGTTGCAACAAAACTTTACAAACAAACAAACACAGACAATACAGGGAATCCCCAACACAAAATGTCACAGCTGACCAAATGGGAACCACAAAACAAGAACTGAATTCTCAGTCAAGAATCAGCATCTCCTAATCCCAAAGGGGACAAACTGAGAACTGAATTCTCTCAGACAAAAGACCCAATATCTCCCAATCCCCCCTGGTTCCCTGGGAACCGCAAATGAACTCAATCCAAACCAGGTTCCCTAGTTCCACTCAATCTCTTGGCTTCCAACCTCAAATTGGCACCTCAAAACAAATCCAATAGGGAGGTCTGAAACCCCTTCCCAAATCTGTTTCTTTCTCCTCAACCCAGTTCAGATGGTTGTGGGGAGCTGCTTCTACTTCAGAGAGACAGAGACGGGAGTTCCCCAGAGCTAAAACAGGCTCTGGCAGCTGCTGTGGCCATCCCTTTCTCTCTCACCTTGAAAAGAAGCTGCTCCTACCTGCAAAGACCCATGGCTTTAACCCAGGGCTGCTCCCTGCCTATTCCAGCAGTGTGGGGTGCCATTCCACCAGGGCGCTGATAGGGCCTACACAGGGATGCCAAATTCTGTTACTGAAAGTTTGGCACTTGTCTCTGAGGCTGCATCAGAAGAACGAGGACAAGTAGTTTGAGGAGAAGGAAAGAGAAGTTTATTAATTTGCTGGCAAGTGAGGAGGTTGGCAGACTCCCATCTTAAAGTACCAATGTTTTAGGGCAAATCTTTTTAAAGGAGCTATTAACTGATGGAGCTCCTCAAAGAAGCAGGGAGCTATCGATGCAGACACGTGGGAGGAAGGACATTCCAGGCAAAGGGACGTGCCAGTGTAAATCCTAGAAGCAGAGATGTGCTTGGGCATGTTCAAGGAAATACAGAAGGCCAGTGTGAGTGGAGTGGTATCATAAGCGGACAGCATAGAATGTGAGGTCAGGGAGATAGATCGTCCATGGAAAGGTCTCTGGTCTTATTCCAAGTGTGATATTTCTATATGTGAAGTTCTAAGTTTTTCCAAGAGAATTGAGAGAGATGTGGGCACAAGGCAAGGAGGTAATGATAAAAGATGGATGAAAGAGGGAGAAAATATTTTTGCCATATTCTTGAGTAAATAGATAAGAAAGGGGGAGAAAAGGGAACTAGTGAATGCACCAGGGGTTAGAGAATCTCCAGCACTGACCACTAGGTGGTGGGTTTTGCCCAGGACAGCTTGGTTGCTGTCCAGCGCAAACCTTGGGTGGGCAGGGAACAGAGCCAAATCATAAATTTACTTAGACTAAGAGAGTCTATGCTTCAGTGTAAAAACTTGCCACTTGCTGAAATCATGAAAAATAATAAACCTAAGACAGAGGGAGTGATAATTGTGAGTAATTTACACATTCCTTTATTGTTTCAATGACACTAATGGTTCCTGCCCAGCTTCTGTATTTTCTTATAGGAATGAAGAGGGAGCCAAGACCTCCATGTGCTCTGGATAGGACCACCCCATCCCACAACACCACATTATCCATGGGGAAGTAGGGGGCGCTGAAACTCTGTGTGCTCCCGCCAAGATTCCAATCCCCTCTTCCCCAACACGCACAGCCTCCCCACGACCACCGGACCACCGGGCCTGACATCATCTTGTCCTTGATCCCATTTCACACGAGTTACCACAGAATTCCAGGACTCCTGGGTCATCCCTCAGCCGTAGACTCTAACCCTCATAAAGGTCTCTGCAGGGTGTGGCAATGGAAGCTTCAGTCAGGCCCCTCCCTGTCCACCTTCCCTGCTGTGTGATTCGCCATAGAACGTGCAGGACCTGCCACTTACATGAGATACATATGCCCACGGAAGCCCATGCAGGCAGGGGTTTCAGTCTGTTTTGCTCACGTCTGTATTCCCAGGGCACACAACACTGACAAAGCAGTGTTTAATAAATATTTGTTGAAAGGTTAAATGTTCACTGGGAAGAGCAAGGTGTGATCTAAGCAGAACCGGGCATGAGAAATGAAATAAAGGATGTTCGAGAGCTTCTGCAGGCAAGGAGACTAAGTATTTCTTGCCACCTGCCAACTCTGTGTTTCCTTTCACCCCCAAAACCCTGTGGAGTTCTTATTAAAAGAATGGTTTAAATGACAACTTTCACAAGACTCCTTAGTGCTCTGCGATAGTTGACGTTGCCTGCAGGCTTTTCAGCAAGGGAAGCTCGGTAGTCCGGAATGGGGTTACTACGGGAGATTGTACAATCTAATTTTCTGAGTGTCTGGGGATGTTGTGCTCTCCCAGCTAAGATAAAGAGGGCTTTATTGTGTGGGCTTTTGTGTCATCTCTTTCACACCCTAATAGTTAGTACAGCTCCCCCTGGTAGCATTAAAAGTGTCTCAGTTTGCATGGCTTACATGAGGTCCACATGGCTGCTGCCCTCCCACTCTCCCTCGGAAGCTATGTCAGGAGCTGCGGGGAGACACTCAGATGTGGGAACATGACCTGCCCACGAGCCCTTTAAGATATTCCATCCCCCTAAGCTGAGCTGCTTTATGGACTGTGGGGACCCCGAGGGGAGGTCCAGATCTGCCCATTTCTCAGCCCCACAAACTAAGTCCCATACCCACCCCCGACTGTCCCCTGCCTTCCCAGGAGGTATGGCTGGTCTCCATTGAATGGCGACCGCGGCTGAGACTGGCCTGGTGACGACTTTCAGTTTTAACAGGGAGTGCCAAATTTTGGCAGCCGGCGTTGCGGTAGGTAGGCCCCTCCTCGTGAGGGAGTTCCTCCTGCCTCTGGCCTTGCTCCACTGGCTTTGTGTTTTGTCTAATGCACTGCACTTGAGAAGTGTTAAGTCAGAACACCCGGGTGGATCTCCGTATAGCGTTTTTTATTTCATGTTTATGGAGAACCGGCAGGGAGAGTACCGCTTAGAAGCACACAGGGCATGTCTATTTGATTTCAGCTTACAGATTTCAACTTACAGAAAGAGGCTAGATCACAGGTGCGTGGAAAAAGTGTACTTTTATCCTTTGCTGATCTAAATAGCCTTTTTCATCTACTTTCTCTCTTTATGAACAGACAGACCTGTAAATGGCATGGATGAGTAGTGGTGACAGTTGACTCCCTGGGTGGCCTAATGGTGATGGTGATGCTACTGTCACCTTGTGATGACTTGAACACTGCCACCCAGTTTGTGGACATCCTCCTTTCTCCCTCTTGCAGCTTGACCATTTCATTGCTATAGCATTTCCGTAAACGGATAAACCAAGGAAGAGAGGTGGACAGCAAAGAAGCCAGTTTTGCTGCAACTTGATCATTCCAAAAAGCATGTGCTACAAGGAGGAGAGGCTGAAACTAAAGGCCAGGATAATGACTGAGATTATTTGTGGCACAGCACTTCCCATTATGTTATTTTTTTTTTTTCGAGACAGAGTATCACTCTGTTGCCTGGGCTAGAGTGCCGTGGCATCATCACAGCTCACAGCAACCTCAAACTCCTGGGCTCAAGCTATCTCCTTCCTCCTCAGCCTCCCGAGTAGCTGGGACTACAGGCATGCGCCACCATGCCCGGCTAATTTTTTCTATATAAATTTTTAGTTGTCCGGCTTATTTCTTTCTATTTTTTTAGTAGAGATGGGGTGTCGTTCTTGCTCAGGCTGGTCTCGAACTCCTGAGCTCAAAGAATCCGCCCGCCTCGGCCTCCCAGAGTGCTAGGATTACAGGCGTGAGCCACTGTGCCCGGCCAGGATAAACTTTGAAATACATAAGAAGCAGCTCTCTTTTCCAATTCCATCTCTTGCCCACCAGTATGAGGTTTGCTTTCTGTAGATGGACAGTCTGTAAAACATATGGTATTCATTGGTGACTTTATTTGTCGTTGAAAGGTCACAGGGATGTCACTACCTGAAAAGGTTTGGGAAACATAGCTCCGATTTTATGCCTGCTTTTTTCTTTCTCTTTCCCTCCCCCATCTCTTTGGGGGTGTTCAATGTTTGCCAGCACAGAATGCAAACAAAGATTTCTCTAACATGCCTTCGTTTAGCACATGGCTGGCTGTCTTACTGAGGCTTTAAATTTAGCGTTTTTCTAACGACTATGTGCGTTTGGGAGGAGAAGCCGTCTTTGCAGATAATAAAGCAGCTGTGTGTGTCTTGCTTAACTCCTTCCTCATATCACCCTCTACAACCAAGCTTCTCTTTCATTAGCTACAGAAACGTCTGAAAACTTCCTACATCCGGGACACTACTGAGTGCTTCAGAGAATTCAAAGAAGTAAGAGCCACCGTTTCTGCCCTCAATGTGCTTACAGGTGGGGAAATGAGACATTTTGGACCCGAAGAGTATGGGCTTTGCACTTTGACAGACTTGAGCCTCGGCTTTATAATCTGTAAAGTGGAAATTATAATCCCTACCTTGCAGAGCAGTTTTGAGATGTAGAAATACTAGAGGTAAATGCTGGACCCTTCCTAGACATCATCATTGTTAAAAAGAGATGATCTGGTAAGGAGAGTATCTGTGGAACGCGGACCAACAGTGCCAAGGAAAATCAGAGCCGGGGGAGGCTGAAGTTGGTCAGGGAAGGATGCACAGGTGAAGAGGACTGTTGCTGCGGTGTTGCTGTTGTTAAGAGGAAGGAGACCACGTGTGTCTTCATTCATTGCTCTGTAGCCCACAGCGCTGACCTGCCTCCTTTCTGCAACCTTAGCTGCTGCTGCTAATGCAGCGCTTGGACCCCGCCGCCTCTGAGAAATGGACTGTGGTCAGTATTTCACATCCGCCCCACCCAGGGTTCACGAGGACGTCCGTCAGCTTTGCAGGAGCAGGCAGGAGCCCCTCGGCCTGCAGGCATCGGGCTCAGTAGACAACAAGGGAGAGTCAGAGAAGGAGGCAGGAGGCTGCAGAGAAGCCCTGGTGGAGGTGGCAGCAGCACAGGGCAGGGGAGGGGCCCCACCATCCCCACCTCGCCATGGTCCTGGCTCAGTGTCTTACCTTCACCTTGCTTTCCCATCCCTTGTCCAGGAGGATGGGGAGAAAGTTCTTGTGAAAAGTAAGTCTCCTGGGAATCATGTTGAATGAGCTCACAAGCAAGAGGCAGCCCAACGCTCCTGGCATCTCGCCGTTCTTGTTTCTCGTGTTTTCACCCCCACGTCATTTCCTTTACCTCTTTCTACGCAGTTTTGTCCTGGTCTCTGCCAAGGACAAGGACGAGAGGGGAGAGGAGAAGAGGGAAATGGAGGGAAGGCAGCCCACCTGTGGCTGTGTCTATTTTCCCGCCTGGGTGTGGAGCTGCTGGGAAACCGGCTCTTCCAGCGAATTTCTTCAGGGTTGTGGAGGCGAAACATCCTATTTTAGTGAGGTTGCCTTTTTAAGAAGCCGTTTGGTGCATTTTTATGGAGGTCTGTGGCGCTTCTTTCTTTGGTGTACAAATCTGATGGGAGAAGATGGGCCGAGAGAAGCGGGGTGCAGAGAAGGAAAGAGCAGAGATGGGGCGTTCTCGCTGGTGTGCCGCCAAGTCCCGGCTGCTTTAGGGTCGGTTTCCGCCCCCTGCACTCTATCCTCTGCGATCCATCCTGTGCAAGGCTGTGAACCTCTCATGTTTACTCCACCTTCCTTCTGGAAGCCTTCTCTCGACCCCACACAGTGGAGTTATTGTCTTCTCCCGTGTCGCTTTATACGTGGCCTTCCCCCGTGGTAGCAGCGATCATGCTGTACTGGAATTACCTTTTGGTTACCTTTCCCTCTCAGTAGGCTGTGGTCTCCTTGGGTAGAGGGATCGTGTCTTTTTCCTTGTTGTATCCTTTGGCGTGTACCTAACACTCAGTGATGTTTGTTGAATGTCAATGAACGAATGACCCCTGTCGTGTATAACCTGGCACTCATTTACCCTCTTCCCATCTTCTGAAACCTACCTGGCTCCTGTCTCATTTCCCCAGGACACTCCTCCCGGGTGTCCAATGCGAGAGTTGGCAGAGTGTTCAGCTAGCGCTACGGAGCCTTCCTCAGACTCCACTCTCAGAACACTTGCAGCATTTGGTCACAAAGGCTTGTCTTTGTGACCTAAATGGAAGCTGACCTCAAGAGTAGCAATGCAGGCTTTGTGAGGGAAAAGGTGGGCCTGAGAGGAGTTGGGAGGAAAACTAATTCTGTAGCCACTCACAGTGGGTGCAAAATCTCAGACCACAGAACAGGGCAGGGCAGAAAGGTACACGCTACACATCATCAGGACGCGGATGGTTCTCGTCATCCACACTCTCCGAAATCCCTTGTTAACAAGCCGAAATGAGATGATCCTCATTTCCATTCGAGCCCAGGGCTATAATGTCTTTGGAAGGTGCAAAGAGAGGCAACTAGTGGGAAGGAAGGACAAGTCAACACCAATCTGAGGGAAGGAAATTGCTTTTTGCTCGGGTTTCTGAAGAGGTGATGGTCAGAGCTGGCAGAAAGCCCAGGACGTGTCAGCAGTCCCGGAAAGGAGATGTTCTTGCTGTAAATCTTGCGTTGGTTCTCACCCCCTCCTCTCCCTCCCCTCCCCGCAGGATCACATTCTCCGTGGCAGAGGAGAATCACACACATTTCTTGGTAAGTACACTGGAGCTGCCGCCCCTGCGCCCCAGAGCACTTTGTACCTCCGCAAGCACACGGGTCGCATGCTGACTTAGAGCAGTTGTGGCGTGTCTGTCTCTTTCTCTCAGTGCAAACATATTAGGGTTTCTCACCCATCTACGTTTCTGCAGACAGCTTTCCTCATAGCAAGGGCTCTGTAAATACTTTCACTTACTTGAATTAAATGTGCTCTTTTGGCTAAGGTGCCAGATGGACAGGGAAATTCACCAGGTCCAAGGGTAGTTTTGGCTTCCTGATCAGAAAGAGCTGTCTTGCAACAGGAATCCTACTTGGGCTTCCTACCACTCATCCCCCAGATGATTTCTCAGGCCCATCTCTGCCACCCCGGATTGCACCTATCTTTTTGCTAAGGCCCTATGGTCTCAGCTGGCTCATCCGGCTTCCTTTAGGTCATTCTCTCTCACTGCATCCCTTGGCGCTGTTTACACTTTAGAGTCCTGTAAGACTGGTTCCAGAGCAAGCAGCACTTCCCCCAGGTCCTGCTTCCCTACTGTGTCCCAGAGAGCAGTGACAGCTGCTCTTGCTGCTTTTCATGGGCGAGAGAGACTGGGACAAGAACAAATCAGAGGGTCATACGAAGCTGGTCTTTAATTCCCTACCCCCCTGTAAGACAGACTGGAAACCCTGGTGGGATCTGTGCTTTGCTCTTCCTCATGAGGATGAGTCTCTCCCAACTCCCACGCCCCACCTGCCTTCTGAGTATGGGCTGGAGGATAAAACTGAGGGAGAGCAGTCTGTGTAAGAGTGGATATTTATTGAGAACCTACTAGGAATTTTATCATTCTTTTTGTTTTCTTAGCAATTTTCAAGAATACAATACATCGTTATGAACTGCAGTCACCATGTTGTACAATAGATCTCTTGCTGCTTAATTTGTATCTAATACTTGGTTTCATTACCTATTAGATAGTGTTGTTTTGAGAATTGAGTGAGACAATATATATGATTCACCTAGTACAGTGCCTGGCATATAAAAAGAACACAATAAATAATAACTATTACTATCGTAACAGTCACTGAGCAAGGGTTCACTCCTACTAGGTGACATCTTTTTTATTTTAAACGATAACAAGAGCTATAATTTATGCATCATTTATGTATCAGGTACCTTGGTAATTTTTTCCCATTTATTTTTTATTTGTATATATTCATGAGGTACAAGTGACAATTTTGCTACATTGATATCTTGCATCATGGTGAAATCAGGGCTATATACTATTTCGTTTACTCTTTCAACTAACCCTGCGAGGTAAGCACTATTGTAGTCTCATTTTACCAATGCAGAAACTGAGCCTCAGAGAGATTAAGTTACATGGTCAAGATCCCCCAGCCATAAAGTGATGGACCAGGGTTTATATCTTAGTTCAGATACTATTAGTATTAATACTATAGTATTAATACTATTAGTATTAACTAATAGTCACCTCCCAATAGATGTCTTTTAAACTCCAGTGAGAAGTTTGTATCTTTGAGAATGTTAAACTGAGTAAACATCCATTTTGCTGCTTCTCAAAGGAAAGAACTATAATATTGTCATCTATTGTCTTATAGCTAGTCTAACAGGAAATAGTCTGGTTTATTACTTATAAACCAGTTCTTGGAACTAAGACCATAAGCCTTGACTTGGTGCCGGAAATAGTGTGGTTTACATATTCAGGAAACAGTGACCAGAGTGAAATATTTGGCAAATTTTATTCTCTGATTGAGAACTGAGGGCCTGGGGAATACCTGAATATATTTGCGTGCTGCTAGATTTCTTTTCACAACATGATTTTTAATGGTTTTATAGTATTCCACTGTATGGTTGTATTAATGACACGATTTAATCACGTGAAATCTGGGCAGCGGGAAATTGAATGAGACAATATATACAATTTTGCTCAATAGAGAGCAGGAGGCATTTTAGAAAACAGAAATTGAATACTAGGTGTCCAGGGGCCAGCTTTGCCAGCTTTAGGAATTTGCGTGGGACTAGCTCTGTCCAGGAGGTAACCTGTACATGCTGTGCGCTTTTCCGGGCAGTGAGGGCTGGGAGCCATGCTTCTTGCTCCAGCTTATCCCAGAAACCTCCACTAAGGTCATTCAACTCAATCTTGTAGTCTTAGAGAAGGTCAAACATTCAGGTTCCAGTTCTCTTAAACCATCTACAGAAAACACAAACCTCCTAATCCAGTGGGGTCAGGCTTATCTGTAACCTAGATCTACCGAAGGCTTTACTAAGTGAAAGAAGACAGAGGCATAACATTCCTAACTGAATGCCAGTCATGGGAAGAATGTCTAGAATGTGATCCTCTGTCTTGGCTAAATTTGAAAGAATAGCATGTTCTGGAAAGAAATATGAGGGCGATTAATCTGATCTTACCTACTGGCTAAGGCTCAAAGTGTTAAGAGAAACACAAGAGATCATCTCTGCAAAGCAGGAAGAGTCTACAAATAACAGCTACACCGAATTAGGTCATTAATCAGAGTCATGTCCTAGAATTGTGCCCATGCACCTGGCCAGACTGTTTCCTGTTTTGTTTCAGGTCCAAGATTCTTGCAATCCAGAGCGACCTTTAGAAACATTTAATCTGAGATCCTCTTTTAGACAGGATAGCAATGATGGTATTTTTCAGAAAGAAAGGGAGAGGGTCACTGGGCTGGGAGAGGAGACAAGGAACCATTTAACTATTAGTTCAGGGACCAAGTCTTAGCCCAGGGACCAAGTCTCACTACCAAATCATTAGCACCTAGCACATAGCAGTAGAAGCTTAATACATATTTTGTGAATAAATAAAGGAAGGAGAGGGTGACGTAGGACTGTGGGTTGTCCAGTGCCGTGTTTGATAGTTCAGTAGAATGTGTGGCAAAGAATATGGAATCACCTCCTTTCTGGGTTTGGGGCTAGGCCCTCCTCCGCCTTTTAGCCTTACAGGTCAGGAACTTCCCAAGAGACCACTTTACTTCTGCCCTCTCAGGAATAAAGTGATGAAGAAGAGATGACATATAGCTGGAAGTTCATGAGGAGGGATGACAAGAAGGGGACAGTGCTGGCTGGACTCAGTACCAGCAGGGGCCCCAAACCATTGACATCGCTTTGAGCTGTGGGTAGAAGCTGGGGGTAAGAGTAACAGATGACCTGGTTGACCTTGATTACTCATCCATCTATTACGACGGAATGGTTGAGGGCCACACATATAGAGGCAAATAATTCCATGTGTAATAAGCAAACTGATACTTCACATGTTTGCCTTCTTTCTGGGAAGATGGAGAGCTCTTTGTCAGAACAAAGAATTCTGGTGGTGACGCATTCAGAATAGAAATCAGATTCATGACCTTTGCTTCCTGCTTTTTGTTGGATTAGCCTTAGACAAGTCAAATAAACTAGAGATAGGAAGGTCTCCATTTCCCTCTGTAAAACCAGGCTGGCCCAAATGTGTATTCCTCCTCTCACACGATTAGTGAGCGAGTTCAAGCTCACTAAGGGGTGGGAAGGGGTGGGAAGGGGTCTTTCCTGTAATGAGCTGTCACCAAAAAGTCTCATTATGTTGAGAAGAAAGAGAAACCCCTGCAAATGATGGCACTTGGAACACACTTGGCAATTAAATGGCCAGAGACGCAGTATTTTAACAAGTTATTTCTGCCCTAGTCTGTCATTAAGCTATGGAGCTTCCTCCTCTAGCTATTCATAACTCAAATGGTACATATTGATTCAAAAGGGGACTTGGGGGCTTCCAGAATCCCAAGACAGACAAGCATGCAAAGTGCCTGATCCACTGCAGCGAGAAGCCAATCCCGCATGTTACTCTTGGCTGGGAAGGGCAAGGAGACAGCAGTAGCTTTGCTGCGACTTGATCTGCTATGACAATGGGTGAGTGTGCATGACCCAGGCTCTCTCGGACACCCCGTTTGTGGAGAGCAGTGCTGCCTGATGGTTCCAAGCACAGGCGTTGGAACTGCCTGGATGAGCTAGTTAATTGCTCTGCTGTCAACTTCCTCATCTGCAAAGTGGGGGGAAGTAATAGCACCTACTTCATTGAATCACGAGGATTCAATAAGCTAAGACATGTGAAGCACTTAGAACAATGCCTGGCATATTTGATAAGTGCTTAGTAATTGCTCCGTATTGTTATTTTACATGGGCTATGTCTTCAGTTCAGTATTCTCAGTCTCTGGTCTGAGGAACTTGGTGGCACAAATGTTTTCCAGAGTGGCAGGCAATTTGTAATTATCTGTGGTAATAGAAAACAAGTGTAACATAGCAAATGAACACCTATAAGCAATCACCACACTTCATTGTAGTCAGACAATCCAATATCTTTCCCTAGCAGACTTTTCTTCTGAGAGCTTTATTTTTTTTCCTGACCCTACATGCCTTCTACCATAGGTACCAGATGTCATTTCAGAAGAGCTCTGCAGTTAAAGGGAAAAAAGGCAAAGCAAACAGCCCTAATAATCCACTTGTTTTTGATTTACACATCCTAATAACAATGGTCAACAAAGATTAGAGTAATATTGAATTCTTATTACTTACAACTTGTGCTGTAATTAAAATATCTTTTCCAACACGGACACCCCATTATCTCCCATTTCCCCCCCTACAAGAATTTGTTGTTGTTGTTTTGTTTTTTAGAGACGGGATCTCACTCTGTCACCCAGGTTGGAGTGCGGTGGCATGATCACAGCTCACTGCGGCCTCATGACGCCACATCCCACTAACTTTTAAATCTGTTGTAGAGATGGGGATCTAGCTATGTAGACTAAAACATATAGACTAAATCAACAAGAAATATATAGGACCAGCTTGGGAGGATTGGAACGATATGGGCATGATACAAATGAGAATGAAATTTAACCTTTGCATGGCTGACTCAAAGCTTTCCAATTAATTTCACAACACAATTGAGTTCAGAATCCATACTTTGTTCTGCTTTAGAGTAAATGATGCAACCCATTTCAAGACTGAGTGATCTCCTATGAATGAGTTTTCCTTCCCGACATAGGGAGGATGCCTCCTTGGACCTAGCTTTATTCTCTGACAGCATCGTTTTCTCTTTTTTCTGGTCTCATGGAGTTCCAGGTCTGACAACTAAGACAGAGCAAAACTGGAACTAGTTGGAGATCCCACTGGCAAGTCAGAGCCCGGTGAGCTAGTGGCGATGCTCGAGGCATTCCTCCAATGAGCTTTTCTGATAGCTTCAATTCGTGCTCCATTTTCTAGGGAGAACTGGCCCCAAATTTCCTCCAGACCTTGGGCATGGAGGCACTTAGCCATAGCAGATAATAAAATGGTTTTAGCACTGGTACATAAATACCAAAACAATCAAAAGAACAACAAAGAAAGTCTAGAAACAAGCCCAGGAGTATATGGGCAGTATTAGTATAGAGACGGCATTTCTCTACTAATGATTGGTGGGGGAGAGTATGAATTAGTGAGTAGCTGTCCTTCCTGTCTCTAGCTTCGGCTGCAGGGAGGAGGTTCTTCTTTGTCTGTTCATCCCCATGCTCACACCTGCAGTGGTGTGTGAGAATACCTGCTCCCAGGGCCCTGCATGGTGTTCTGGTCTGTTCCATGCGGCTGTTGATCTGGATTCAAGGTTCACGTAATTTCTCCTCCATAGGCCATTAATCAGCTACTTCTAGCTGCAAGGGAGGTTGGAAATGTAGTTGCTAGCTAAGTGGTCCTGTGCCCAGAAAGGACAGAATGGATTCAGGGGGAACAATTAGCAGTCTGCCCCCTTCATTTATTCCATAAATATCAATTCAATGCCCTGTGTGCCAAGAACATTCTAAGCGTTACAGATACAATGAACGAAACAGGCAGAAGAGGTATGCTCTCATGTTTACCTTCAGAACAGGGTGGGGGCACACTGAAAATAATAATAAAAATATATAATGTGTCAAAGAGTGATAAGCATGTAGCCAAAGGAAAAGCAGAGAAGCAGTATGAGGAACCCAGGGAAACAGGGTGGCGTGCTGCAGTTTTACACAGGGCCGTGAGGGCAGGCACCGCTGGGGAGGTGGCATTTGAGTGAAGACCTCAAGCTGATGAGGGAGCAAGCCCTGCAGATGCCTGGCGGACAAGAGGGATCTGGGCAGCGGCAAGAGGATGTGCAGACACCCCGGGCAGGGTGTGAGGAAGAACAAGGAGGTCACTGTGGCTGGTGCAGAGCAAGCCAGGATGAGTAGCAGGAAATGAGGGCAGAGGGATGTTAGTGGGGAGGGCCTGGGGACCCGCAGATTGTGGGGTCTTGAAGGCTGTTATCAGGACTTTGGCTTTTACTCTGAGTGGGGCCTCTGGAGAGTTTTGAGCCAAGGTTTGTCATGCTCTGACTTACCTTTTTTTAAAAAAAATATTTTGAATTATTATGGACACATAATAGCTGTATATACTTATGGGGTGCATGTGATATTTTGAGACAAGCATACAATGTGTAACGATCAAATCAGGGTAATTAGGGTATCTGTCACCTCAAGAATGTATTCATAATTTCTTCATGTTAGGAACATTCCAATTCCACTCTTTCAGTTACTTTGAAATATACGATAAGTTATTGTTAACTATAGTTGCCCCATTGTGTTACCAAACAATAGATCTTATTTCTTCTATCTAACTGCATTTTTGCACCCATGAACCATCCCCGCTTTATCCCCACTCCCCGCTACCCTTCCCGGCTTTAGGTGACCATCAGTCTACCTTCTGTCCCCATGAGTCCAATGGTTTGTTTAGCTCCCACATATTAGTGAGAACATTCTGAAAGGCTGTTGTTTTGCAGCTCGATGATGAGGGGCAGGGACAGGAGTCAGGAGATGATTTCAGTAACCCGGGAGAGAGATACAGGCGGCAAGGCAAGGTCGTGGTGAGGGCGTGGGAAGAGATCAGCACTTGTGCATCCAACTGTATTTTCCAGTCAGTTTGTACACAGGTCCCCTCTGTCCCCTGCCATGTGCAGGTATTCTAAATAAGTGAAGGAAAATATGAACGAATAAGCAAACACATTCACATTTCTACCGGAACATTTTTCTCCCCTGTTTGAAACTGTTATCTATGGGCTTGACTTGGTGGGACCTGCAAGACTTGGAGGTCTGTATCTGCTGCCTCATTTTCTTCACCACCTCCTCCTGTTTTGAGTGCAAAACAGCGTCCTCTCTCCTCTACCAGCCTTTTCCTGTCTTCCCACAAACCTCTCGCTGCTCCATGTGCACAGGCAGGGGCCACCTTCCCACGATGTTCATCCCGTATGAGCGTCACTTCCTGGCGTATAGGAAGGACTTAGTGAAGTTTGTTAGACTGAACTGATTTCCTAGCTCTTGGCATTTCTGTTTATTTCCTTACCTCCTTATGTCTTTTTTGTACTTTCGTTTTATTCCTTTTTAAATTTTTTCCCTCTTTCAAAAATGAAGGCGATGACACAAAGGAGCTTATTTAGGGCAGACACTCAAATTATCAACTGCTGAGAAGATAAAATATCTCCCTTTTGTTTCTCCTCCTCCACTTTTTCTTTCTCTTCTTTCTGTCAGGAAGCTTGAGTTAAAATTCTTACTTGCCAGGTTTGTGACTTTGGACAGGTTGCTTAACTTTGAGCTCTCCATCACTTTGTCCGTAAAACAGGGACGATAGTGCTTGCCTTTCAGGTTTGTTTGCAGCTTGAGTAAGTTTTTATATTTATGTATATATAAAGTGGGCTGTTTTCATTTGAGTCTCATGAAAAGCTTTATAGAAATATAAGGTATTAGATTCTCCCCCCTTTATAGACGAGGCTCAAATTCACGAGTGAGAGAATCAGATTAGACTTTAGGTCTTTTGCTTCTTAATCTGATGCTTTTCCGATTTCGCTGACTCTCTCCTTTGACTCCAGGCTTAATGAAAACTGATGTCCAAGTTGGGCACAGTGGTGCACCTGTAGTCCCAGCTACTTGGGAGGGTGAAGCGGGAGGATTGTTTGAGCCTGAAAGTTGGAGGACACCCTGGGCAACATGGCAAGACCCCATTTCTTAAACAAACAAACAAACAAACAAGCCAAAAAACAAAAGCAAGCAAACAAACAAACAAAACTGTACTCATGTCCAGTTGCAAAATGCTCAATATGGACTGGACACTTCCAAGGTGGGTAGTTTGCAATTTTCCTCAGTAGAATCCTAAAATGACCTCCAATTTATAAACATAATTAATGAGATCCTTGCTATTGCCCAGCATGACCTATAGGTGCTTTAAGGACCACAGGTAGATGTAAAATCACATTTCATGCTTTCAGCGAGCAGGCTCTCTCGTTGTACTGACAATCCTGACATCTGAGGACCGATAGTGAATGTGACAAGCTGGAACGTTACAAGGCGTTGAGAAGGTGGTGTACGAACTCTAAGACCTGCTGGTGCAAGGAGCTGAATGGACTGGGGAAGGTGAGGCTGGGCTTCCTGAAGGGGCGATGTGGGAACTACATCTTGAAGGACCCATGGGATCTGGTGGGCAGGGAGGAAGGGCCATTCCAGGAGAGGAGGTGGGAGGAGCCCGTGTGGCGGCAGCAGCTCTGCCAAGCTCCTGCTTTTCCTGCACTCCATGTGCCCGCAGCTACCACTGTTTAAACACACCTGGAGGACACGATGTCAGCAGCAGTGGTTCTCCACTGGACAGCCACTGTGACAAAAGAATATTTAACTAGATATAAAGTTTTCATTATATGCATAATTAAGTGAAACTATAGTGTCAGTTTATATCTAAGTTATCTATTGCCGCATAACAAACTACCCCAGAATTTGACACTTTAAGACATCCACCATTTTATTTGTTCATTATTCTGTGGATCTAGACTTTGGACAGCACAGAGTGAAAATGTCTCGGGCTTGGGTCAGGGTTGTCTGAAGAATTAGGGGCTGGAATGGTTCTATGGGGAGCTCATGTCTAGGGCTTTAATTTTGTCTGTCTGTGACTGTGTTCCTTGTTTCTTCTCCACGTGGCCCATCTGTGTGCTAGCTTGGGCTTCCCCACTGCATGGCAGGGTCAGGGTAAGGGGGTTTCTTACATGGCAACTGGTTTCTCCCATTGCTAAAGCAGAAGCTGCCAGCCTCTTAAAAGCTAGGAATAGCTTCACTCTGTGCATTCCATTGAATGTCACAAAGAATTCCAAGGTCACATGGTCAGCCCAGATTACAGGGGGTTGGGGAAATGACCTGGCCCTCCTTTGATGGGAGGAACAACATACATGCACAGGACTGGGAGCATGGTGGCAGCTCTCCCCAGAGACTAGGACTGTGTATAGGGAATATACACAGATGCATGCCTACATTCATGGGCTGCTAATGATGAACATGGCAATTTTTGGGGGTTACAAAACCGTAAAAGAATAGCCCTACTGTGTAATAGTTTAGAAATCTGTAGTAGACATTGGTCATATGCATGCTTACCCAACATATTTTGAATAACACTTTTAGATTTGGGTAAGTGAGCCAATGTATAAGACAGAACTCAAATGTCCCACCTCCTTGCAGCTAGGATGCAAGTGTATGAAAGTAACATTTTAAACAAAACAAAATGAAAAAAACAGGTTAGGCAATCTTGAGCTCTGGAGCAGACTGTCTGAATTCAATCTCAACTGTACCACTCACTGTCCGTGTGACTTTAGACTAGTTACGTAAGCTTACGTGCTTCCCTTCCCTCATTTTTAAAAAGGGATAGCACCAACCTCCCAGGGTTGTGTTGAGGCTTAAATGAGTCAATGCCTGTAAAAAGCTTAGGATAGGGCTGGTTCTGCCAGTCAGACATGAACATGAAACTTCAGATGTGAGCAGCGTGAGCCAGCAGCTGGCCCTGTATGGGGCTCCCAGATGCTGGCGCGGGTGGCTGTGAATCTTCCAGCCTCTCCCTTGGTCACAAGATCACAGTGATTATTGGTTCTGGCAGTCATAGTGGCTACAGTGTAGCCGAGCTCCAGGGATTTATAGGTGGTTTCTTTATTGAATCAGTTCTGTGTGGTTTTGGGTATTATTCCTAAAATCCAGCTCTAATCTGTTTTTCCAGCTAGTTTAACGATTCTGTTAGCAAAAATATCTTTTAGTAAATCTTTCCCCTCTACCTTTCCCTCCTGCACTATATGGAGCGGATTCTATTGTTTGCAGTCAAGAACTTTGGTTGTTAGAACTGTGGCATGGTTTCGGGGATGGCAGGAAAGACCTCCCAGACTTCTTTTCACATCTGAAATTTTAGCATCAGGAAATATTCCATAAGGCTCTTACGTTGATAAGCAAATCCTGGAGAGAAGGTGTCACGCGTAAAGTTTTTCATTATTTTTTTTTTTGTGTGTAAAATGCCTTATTTGGAACTAGGGGGTACTAACTTGGATTCCTGCTTAAGCAGCTTGCGTTTGGAATGAGATCTGTTCTGGTTAAATTTCCTACTGCCTTGTTCTTGAGGATTAGGCAAGACGGTATTTCTTTGTCAACTCACGTTTCCAGAGCTGTCTGATAATGACCAGACTTGTTTTTGTCTTAAAATGTTTTGCATTCTTTCCCCTGGATGACACATAAGATTTATATAATTTTTGTATTTGTCTGACTCGATCAGGGTAACCAAGTCAGTAGATTCCAGTGATACTTTTGATCTCACGATTTGGAACATACCCGCCTCCATCTGGAAACTTCTCAGTAGTCATTGGCAGGTATTGTCAAAAGATGCCAAGGACCCAGAAGAAGAAAGTGCAAACATTTCTGGATGAGAGACGAAGGTTGAGGGGCAAGCTGAGTTCATTCCTGATCATATGTGTAGTAGTTGCCATGAGAGGAGGGATTGAAGTTGAGAGAGGATTGTAAAACATTTAAATGGAAGAGGAAATTTTTCTGGGAGCGTGGGGAAGGGTTGTATAAGTTGAATGTAGACCTTGGAGCTATGCAGGAATATGTTGCCAATGCTCATGATACTGCAAGAATCATGACATCAGTGTAATTTCTTAAGAATCCACGAGGAAAATTACTATCATCTCTACATCACCCCACAGATGCTCAGCATGGGGGTTATGGTGTCTGTCACAATAACCACATTCAGAGAGATGAGTCACCAGGCTTTAGAGTGCTTGCTATCTGCAACATGGTGTTGACCCTGCAGACAGGAAGAGAGGGACGCATGGGCCAGGGAGACATGGGTGAGACACCTGGCAGCCAGCATGTCAGAGGGTGGTATTGGCCAGAGTTTGGGTAGGAGGCAAGGGAGATGGGTTGAGGAGGGGGCAAGACAAAACACCACAGGGGATGAGAAGGACCACTAAAAATAACATACGAGCTTGTTGGAGATGAATTTCACGTACTCATTTTACGTTTTACTAGGATATCCCTGGCTTAAATGTTACAGAGGTCTATATGGCCTTTCTGTCTTTTTATAACGCAGTATTTCTATGCAACTCTGCTTGACAGTCAGAAGGATTGGGACCTAGAAATCAGAAGCTCTAAACCTGAGTTCTTAGATTGACTTTTTATTATCTGTGTCCTTGAGGCTGTTGGTTCGCTTTGTTACATCAAAATAGTCACATCTGTAAAATGAGAAAGTAACACTCATCTTAGTGTCAGGGGATATTTGATTATGAATTGGATATGAGATGATATTGGAGAATTCTTATTAAATTTTTAGGTGTAATAAGGGTAAATGACATGTTGCTTGCAATTTATTAAGATACTTCAGTTTTTAAAAAAATCTGAGGCATAGCAATATGTTCATACTGTGAGATTCGGAAGATGGCTAACACTATTCTACCTACTCTCTTTGTTTGAAATTTTCCTTATTTAAAAGTTAGAAAAGGGCCCGGCATGGTGGCTTTCACCTGTAATCCTAGCACTCTGGGAGGCCAAGGTGGGAGGATCACTTGAGGTGAGGAGTTCGAGACCAGCCTGAGCAAGAGTGAGACCCCATCTTTACTAAAAATAGAAAAAATTAGCTGGGTGTGGTGGTGTGCACCTGTAGACCCAGCTACTCTGGAGGCTGAGGCAGGAGGATTGCTTGAGCCCAGGAGTTTGAGGTTGCAGTGAGCTATGATGACACCATTGCACTCTACCTGAGGTGACACAGAGAGACTCTGTCTGAACGAAAAAGAAAATTAGAAAAACTACTCATCTTATCTCACAGGATTGTTGTGAGATCAAATGAGAATATGGATGGAAAATGTTTTATAAATGGCAAAGCACTGAACAAATATGGGTTGTAGTTCTTTTTATTGTTCTTAAGAATAATGAGAAGATAAAATCCAGTTCTGCTCTTGTCTAGGTGGATGCTCTCAGTTTCTCTCTCCTACTTTCCACACCTGGGTAATAAGGCCAAAGAGTTGACTATTCCAGAGAGCTCGAGAGAATGTTTCTGGATAATGTTTTCTTTTGCTGTGCAGAATGGAGGCTCAAAGTCTACACAGAACGCTGGGGAAAACAGAGGGCTGGACCCCACGCCTCTCTGCGTGAAGGGAGCGGTCTCTAGATGCCTATGGTTTCAGCTAATTACAGCGCCTCGCGGTATCCATTTCTACTCACTAGCTCCTTGGTTTCCAGAGAGACCTACATGCTCAATACTAACTATGCTTTCAATACAAGAGAGAGAAGAAAGTAATGCAGGGTTAATTACTGAGGTACTGTGGAATCACCTTTCAGCCATTTATCTGGCATTTTCCTTAGAACCTTAAATCCTTCTGGAGAGATAGTACGTGGAGAAAGTGTGCTGGCACAATCTGCCTAAGGGACATTTGGTCTCTTCTTCCTTCTTCCCAAACTCTAAGGGCTATGCCTAAGAGTGGAATATAGCTACACTTTCTATCTCATATGTTAATGAAAATAAATTAATGAGTAACATGATATCATTTGCAATTTTATTCACTTTTTATATTCAGTAGACACAAATTTTTCTGAGAAGTAGGAAGCACTGTGCTTGGTAAGAAAAGGCACTTTCTATTCAGCTATTTGCACATTAGTGCTGCTGTCCCATCCGTCGCGTGACGGATGCCTTGGTGACACCAGATAGTAAATTGCTTGCTCTCTTGCACTTTGAATGAAACTAAGCACTGGCGAGAGCAGGCTCTTCAGGCTGGCTGGAAGCCAGACCTCTCTTTCTTTCCAAACTGCTAACACCGTGGAACTTTGGGTAACCTTGGAAAAAAAATCACTTTGCTTCTGCAACTGCTTTCTCTGCGTTTGTGAAATGAGGGCAATGGTGTGTTCAACCCGTTTCTTTCTTGAGGAATATGATTAATGAGAAGGATGTTCACAAAGTACCTCGCTACTGGAGAGATGTTCTACTGAAGGCAGTAATCGGAAGTCTGATAAATCATGAGACCTCTGGGTGGTGTGTTGTCTGGATACAAAACATTCATATTATTATTTTCTATTTTGCAAATTAGATCTCTGGCACAACAGGAATAGACATTTTTCATCCTTGGAAATTAAGCTGTTATTTTGTTTTAAGAACCAAAAAAATTCTTTATTAGTGATATAATAATAATAAATAAGATTGACGAAATGTATGAACTACTTCCAGTGGCTTGGAGAGAAATATTTTATTAGAAAGAAATCAGAAAAGCTATTTAGTTGATTATTGCTAGCAGAAAATCACTGCAAATAACTAAACACTGGACCCCCTTCTCAATGAGTTACACAGCCCACTTACTAGGATGAAAATATGAAATCATTAAGGGAAAACCTCCAGACTTTGATTACCAAAATGGAGTACATTTTATAGAGAAAACCGATGACTGAATATAAAACAAAGCATAACCCTTGGTAACCCAGGATACTTCCACATTTGGCTTCTGAGAAGAAGAACGAAAAGAACGAATTGATATCACAAATTTATTTTGAGGAGACATTCTAGGGCAAGTTCTTCAAGTGTGGAAGAGTCATCCTAATTATTAACCTCTTTGATAATCCTCTTGTAGTTCTGTAGGACAAGGCTGTTCAGCATGATGGTTCTGAGTCACTGTGAAGCCTGAATTCACCTGCAGCCCTAATCACAGAATCAAGATTTGTAGACAAATCCCTCTCCTCAACCAAGGAGGAAACTGAGTCTCACCGAGGCCCTCATTAAAATATATTAAATGTACTGTGCAAAGTGTTTGTTCATTAGCTCAACAAATATTTATAACACACCTACTATGTGCCATGTAAACCTTTATTGATTACCTCCTTTTTGTAAGTACTCCAACAGACACCGGTGATGGGTAACAGTTCATAAACAGAGTAGGGTATAGCAGGAGGGACTTCCTGCAAGTATGTAATTACAGTGCAGTGAAATGTTTGAAGGGTTATGGGAAATGGATAAATCTGACACAAAAGCGTTCCTGACACATGAAATGGCCTAGAATCGCATTTCCTGAACTATACCCCACCAAATACTGTAATATTAGGGGTACTGAGGAAAAAATATCCTGGCTGTATAATGTTAGAAAATGATGAATAATTTTTTCTCGGAGATTAATAATGCATATTAATGCATTAACGAAGCATATTAAAGAAGTTTTGCCGTTAAAAAATGCTTTTCAAATGTATTTGAGCATGGAAAATATCCCTGTACTCAATCTTATTTTCCTTTTTCCTTTTCCATTTCTTTCTTCTCCTCCTCTTCCTCCTTCCCTTCCTTCTCCTTTTCTGGCAGAACATTTGTTTATATCTCACAGAATGCTCATGTTCTATAGGACACCATTTAGAAAGCTCTGAAAAGTATTTTTGCCATCTCTCAGTTAATCAGAAAGCTCCATTAGCTAAGAGATCATATTCTCAGAAGACTCAGCTAATGGAGGTTCACTGTAGTTCCAAACCGTAGTTGGAGTAAGTGTCCCAATAGTAGTAAATTAACAACATTCCCTCATCACATATGTAGAATGTTGAAGCAATAATGAATATAATTTGGGAAATTTTATCATTAACCAGAAGTAAAGTAATTTGAGATGTAATATGACAAACAATTGCTTCCTGTTTTGCTACAATGAATCTAATATGCCTGGCATAAGAAATAATCCAGAAGGTATAAGATTTCAGAGCAAACACATATTTGGGGAAATGCTACTAGATGCCAAAAAATGCAGGCTGAACCTCTGAATATAAAAATTTTCCATTTCAGTGGAAATTAGAGGCATAGAGAGTGTTCCAGCACTTCTTTCTTGATGAAATTTTATCAACATCAAAATTATAAATCATTCCCTGGAATAGTCAGATTTCATATCTATCTTTTTTCTTGAAATCTCATTTAGTTTAGAATGATTGCAATGTAGCACATCTTTGCATACTATTTTACTGAATTCATCATCTCTATTACTTGCAAATTGCCTGGTATATTTGATATATATATATATGTAGTGTATATCATATATATGGATATATATGATTTTCTTTTTCTGTACAACCATGCTTAAAATTCTGCACTGCGGCAGTGATCGAAATGTAATCTGGAAATGGTGTTTGGGAGCAAGATGAATGATGTACTTGTTGTCATTTGTCAAGTCAGTATCTATGGCAAGACTAGAAATCAAATTGGTTGATTTTTATTTCTTACATTCCTCCACTCTACTGCATTTTATTTTCTAATCTCTTGTAATCCTCCATGACAGGTGTAGATAGCCAATAAAATCCAATAACCTATAATGGACAACCCAAAAAAGTACTCTGGCAATAAACCCTACTGTGTGTTCAAATCTCAGCTTTGCTGCAACTTCCTCCAGGAAGTTTTTCTACTTCCCCAAGAAAGGGCTAAGTGCCCTCATTAATGCCCCATAGCACCCTTCTTCTATGGCTCTTCCCTCCCTGCATCTACTCATCTCTTTGTTTATCACAGTCTCTGTCTCTCTTTTATCTCTTGCAGTAAAATGTTTCTGTATAAATTTTCCTGGTTTTGACTTTTCTTTTTTAAGATAGTACTTAGTTTGTCTTGCTGAAGGTATCTGTTTGTCTGCATTCCCCTCTGAACAGGTTATAAGTTAAGTGAGAAGAGGAGCCATGTCTGTCTTGTTCACTATGGAATTCCCAATTGCTAGGATGCAGCTTTCTAGAAACTCAGCAGTGACCTTTATAAACATGTGTTAGAATACATTGCTCCTTTATCCCCAAACCCTTCTTTCTGAGTAAAGGCCAAAGTCCGTGCAGTAGCCTCCAAGTCCCTTTAGAATCTACCCACACCTCCCTCTGTGCCCCACCCACCCCACAGAACTTCCCTTATCTCACGTCACTCTGCTCCCTGTCTCACCCTGGGGCAGATGCCCAAGCATGAGGATATGCACCCCCTCAAGCTTTTGCCCTGACTCTTTACCTGGAAGTCTTTGTCCAGATGTCTCCGTAGCTATACTCTTACTTCCTTCAAGTTGTTGCTTAGCATCTCCTTTTCAGCGTCCATTCTATAATATTTAAAATTACAACTTCCCTGGATGTCCAGCTCTCCTGTTCTGCTCCATTTCCCACCATATCCCTTATCAACTTAGAACGTGCTGCACGATGTTCTTATACATCAAGTTTGTTTCCTATTATCTGTTTCTCCCCACTGGATTATAACTCCGGAAAGGCAAGGGTGTTGTGTTTTTGCTTAATAATATATCCCTTGTGTCAAGAACAGTGCCCTGATCATGGAACTGCTTAATTTTGACATTTTCATCGATCCTCTCTGCAGCACAGCACCAACAGGGTTTGCAAAAACAGGAGTTCAGGGTTGTCCATGTAACGTTTCTTTCAGACTTGAAGATCACGCTGTCCTTATGATTTTAAAGATTTCTAAGATATTCTTTTAACCAGTTTTTCATTTTTTGGTCTAAAGAGTTGGTATCTTGTCACATCTTCCTCTGATTTCAACTCTACACTTACCGTCACTTAGAGTACAACTTTCTGGACCTCACTAGTTTTTCATGGGAGTGAAGGTTCCGGGTGTAGCTGCCCAGTCCGTTTTTATAAAGCTCATGATTTCCCTGATGCTTATACTACCTTCTGCAACGATGCCCAGCCGTCTGGTGGTACTTGGCCTCAGTTGCATGGACTTACAGTGTCCAGGATCCATTTACCTAAGCCATAGATGCCTTTGTTGGGTTGTAACTGGTGGCTGGACCCATTTACCTTCACATACAGTTTGGTTTATGTTCCTGTCAGCTGCTTTTCTGCTTCTTCACACAAATGGAAAAGAATGCTCTGTGGTTTCTGTCCACTGATTTGGCATTTTACTGTGAGAATGTTGTTACTTGCCGCTAGGAAATTTTGTCATGTACTCTCTTCCATCTTCCATTACACTTATAAACATGTTAACTGGCACTTTCCCTGGCACCGATCCCCCAAAGGTAGAGCACTTTGCAGTCTGCGTCCCCAGAAACATTTGTGTATTCCTAGTATTTGCTTCCATTTCTAAGCTGTTTCTTACACATGCCTTCCTATCCAATATCAGTTCATTAAAAATATCTTCAGAGATGCAATTTTGAAAGTCTTCGAGAGTTTAAATCAAGTGGCTCTCCACGGACTGCTTAAATCTTAAAACTATCTTTTCAAATAGCTCTAGTAGAATTTAAGCATGAAATAGTAATAAATAATTCATACATTCAAGCAACACTTTACAGTTTATAATGCTTAGTGAAAAGTTCATGGACTTTGAACCAGACAAGCCTGAATTCGAAACTAGCCTCAATATTTCCTAGTTTTGTAGCACTGAGCACTTTACCTCTTCTCAGAACCTACTTTCCCCCATCCTTAAAAGGGTGGCAGACCCACCTAGCAGGTTTGTGGTGTTGCAGGATGGAGGGAATGGAGTCTGTAGAGGGCCTAGTGGGTGCCTGCAGCAGAGCATGGGGTGGGTGCTCAGTTCATGTAGGTCCCTTTCCTTGCCTGCTTTTACATAGACTTTCTTGGTCTGACCTCCATTGCCTCTACACACTGGTTCTAGGGCTAGGATTAAGCGTGAAAAAGAAAAATTCTTACCCTCATGAAACTTACATTTTAGAAGTGGTGACAGAAAATAAGAACAGAGAAAGAAACACACAAATAAACCTGTAGTATTGGATAGTGATAAGTGCTAAGAAGAAAAATAGAGTGAGAGGTAAGGATTAGGGAGAGGATAATATGGGTGCGGGTGGGGGTGAGGCTATTTTAGACAGAGGACCAGCGAAGGTCTTGGAGTGAATAGGAGACAAAAGTGGGTTTGAATTCATCGAGTCAATTGTCCTCATTTAAGAGTCTGGTGATGCTGCCCTACCATTTTCTCCAGCTTGCCAGGTGTGAAAGAAAGACTCCCAGGTCTCAAGTCTCAGTTTTCCATTAGAGTACTTCTTGTGTGGAAGATACCCTGTCTGTCAACTAGTTCTGAGTTGCAGTGGCCATTTGCAAGGGCAGAGTTCTGGACTTCCATTATTGAAATGATTCTGCAGTTTTCACCTCCAAAACCTCACTGGAACCTGTCCCTTTATAAAATATCTCTATCACAAGCACTGAGATGCCATCATCTGTCCTAGGGACCACTGCAAAAGCCTCCTACTTGGTCTGTATGTACCACCTCTCATGCCTCCACTCTGCCTTGAAGTTTTTCTGCAGCATTATTCCAGTGCCCACCCTCCCTGGAGAGACTGTTGAGATGGAAGCAGCAGCAGGATTCAGCACTTCCAGGATTTGGTTGCCAGCTTTGAGAGCGTAAAAGGGCAGTTGCTGGGATGACTTCTAGAGCCTGGTATTTTGAATCATGGCTGCTATGGTTTGAATGTTTGTCTCCTCCAAAACTCTGTTGAAATTTAATCCCAAAGTGGTAATATTGAGAGGTGGGGCCTTTAAAAGGTGATTGGGACTTCTGGTTCCAAAATGGTGGTGTACAAGCAAGCTGGCTTCCCCTCTCCCACAGAAAACCAAAAGCAAACATACAGTGCTGAGATCATAACCAGCAATATCCCAGAACTCACATATGAAGAGGAGACAGTTTCCAGGGCTGTAGAGAAGTAAAAAAACCCTGAGGAGATGGTCAGAGAATCGAACTTCCATATCCATGTCACTCCTCCCCCAATCTGCCCAGCATCAAGCACGTGGAAAATTTCCCCTCGACTCACAGTTTTTACACTGGAAAACTTTGGTCAAGGTGAACAACCAGCTTTCCCACCATTTGGGGTTCCCTGGCAGGAGACCCATCCCCAGAGCAGGCTTTGGCAGTGTCCAAAGGAAGAACTAACCCTGAGGACAGGTATAGACAAAGGGAGGAGGTGGGACTACCATCTTCAGCCCTGGAAACTCTGCTCTGCTACTTGGCCAAAGGAGATGCCAGATCAGAGTGGCTGTTCAGCAGCACCACACAGTAGGATATTCATTCCACAAGTTCCCTGTGCAGGAACCTCTAGCCAGCCTTCCCACATTGCTGGGATAATCACTTTGGGACCTCCCCCATTCAGGACAGGCAGTGTTCTGATCTTTTACTAGAGTTGAGGCAAACCAGGGCTTAACGTGCTGAAAAAGAGGTGGTGATCTAGAGGGGGAAAAAAAGGGAAATCAGCAGGTAAATTACGAAGAGTCCCTAAAAAAGGCATATTCAATAAAAACCTAAATAAGCCACATAGAGAAGACTGGAATAAATAATCCTTCACTGCAAAGACATAGGCCACAAGAAACAAAAGCAAACAGAGATCATGACCTCCTTAAATGACAAAGAAAGGAACCAGTTTGTGACCCTGGTGAGATGGCAGTACATGAGCTCTCTGACCAAGAATTCCAAATAGCAGTGTTAAGGAAACTCAGTCATCTCCAAGGTAACACAGAAAACAATATAGAAATTTATTAGAGAAATTTAACAAAAAGATTGAAATAATAAAAAAAATCAAACAAAACTCTTGCACTTGAGAAATATATTTGCTGAACTGAAAAATTCATTAGAGGATTGAACAGCAGAATGGATCAAGCAGAGGAAAAAATCAGTGAGCTCAAAGATAGGCTATCTGAAAATACAAATTCACAGGAGAAAAGAGGGAAAAAAATGAAAAGAAACAAAGATTGTCTACAAGATATAGAAAATTACATCAAAAGACCAAATCTAAGAATTATTGACGTTCAAGAGAGAGTTGAGCAAGAGCAAGGGGTAGAAAGCCTAGTCAAGGAAATAATAACAGAAAACTTTCCAAACTTGAAGAAAGATATAAATATGCAGGCACAGGAAGGCCAAAAGTCACCAATGAAATTCAATCCAAATTAGAATACCTCAAGACATTATAATCAGACTTTCAAAATTCAAAGACAAGGAGAGGATCCTAAAAGCAGCAAGAGAAAAGAAGCAAATAAGATAAAGGAGCTGAATGGCTAAAGAAACAAGACCCAACTATATGCTGCCTACAAGAAACCCACTCCACCTATAAAGACACACATATACTCAAAATGAAGGGATGGAATGAGATATTCCACACAACTAGAAACCAAAAAAGAGCCAGAATAGCTATATTTATATCAGATAAAATAGACTACAAATCAAAGACTGTAAAGAAAGACAAGGAGGGTCACTATATAATGAAAAAGGAGTCAATTTAGCAAGAGGATATAACAATTATAAATATCTATGTGTCCAACATGAAGTAGTTATCCTAGGGAGTTGTTCAATCCTGGGAATCATTCGTGCAACACCAGGGCATATGGTACCCCTCCAGTTTTTCCAGTGATTATGCAAGCCTCTTTGTTATAGTCCATCTTCTTGAACACCTAGAGTGGTTGCTGTTTTCTGCATGGAACTGATGCAACACATTCTCTTTCGTTTCAGTGGCTAGCTTTCCTTTTAAGGAAGGTTTGACTCTTTGTGATCTTTCTCTCCCTTTACAAAACAAACAATGAACAACAATAACAACAAACAATATTTGGGGGCTTAAATCACATGCAACTCATTGCCATGAAAGAACCATACACTTTTTTTCCTTCTTTATAATTAATTTGACAGAATCCCAGATTTACCCTCCAAATGCACCTTTTATTATTATCCTCATTCATTTTTCAAGCTCTCAATTATCTCTACTATGTGCTTGCCAATAAAGAATTTTGTGAAAATGAAGGACAAAGGACTTTGAAGACATGAGATTTTATTTACTTTAATGTTCTTCATTCCCTTGATAAGAAAATTATCCTGAAAATGAACTATTATTATCATACCAGTGGAAACAGAGAAGTCCAAAACAACACTCAAGATGGCTATTTAGAAGAATAGTTTTGGCAAGCTCTGCTAGAATAGTTCTAAAATATAAGTCAGGTCATCTATATAAATACCTAAGACAATACTTTCGGGCACTAAATGCTACTCATAAAAAATTAAGAGGAATTTGGAGTGGTTTTAAAGTTTAGTACAAATGACATATTGAAAAATAAGCCAAATGGTATCATAAATTTTATTTCTATATTTAGTGTTGAAAAGTCACAGAATCTCTTGGCCAGTGATTGTGGAAAATTTAGGTGTGGGGCCATAAATGTTGAAATGCCTGCAGTGTTAAATTATTCAAATGAAGTCAAGAATGTTCTAAAAATATTGGAGGGAAAATGTTATTACTTGGTTTTATTATACTAACAGAGTGAGTGATATCATGTATTTTATATGCTAAATATTTTCTTTTCTTGATCTAATTTAATGAGTTAGAAAGTTCTCCATTTGACCACCTGTCTTGATGGAGTGAAGTCAAGTAGGTTGCATTCTTCTGCTTTTTATCTTCTCATTGTATATATGAAGATCAAGAAGAAATTTGAAAAGGTAGTGATTATAAAGTTGAGGACTTTGTAGCAGGATCACAATTTTTTTAACTTATTGCATAATTTAAGGAATTAGTAGGGAAAACAAGATTTGGAGTAATGATGATTTTAAGAGAAAAATATATTCTTAAGCTGTTAGCATGCTAATAATGATTTGCTAATTGCAAATCATCTCTATTCATTAGAGCAATTTCTCTGAGGACTATCGGTAGATTATACCTTATCAACCTCACATATTTTTATATGTGTGTGAAAATAATGAAACTATATATATATTTTAAACAACACATTTTGTCATTCAGACTTTTTACTAACCAGGTGGGTCTTTTCCTGCTTTAGTGCATTTTGGAGATTAGATTGTGGAGAATATCCCTGTTCATGAAAGTCACACTCTAAATCACTTCAGTTTCTGTGGTTTCCAGGAGAAATGAAACATTTCCAGAAAAAAAAGTCAACATCCTTGTTAGCGCCAATGTACTTTTAGCATTTTCGTAGGCTTGGGGAAGAGAAACATGATTTAGATCCCTCTCTACCTTCTGCTTAATTTCACACCAAATACCATATGCCTGGTGACAATTTCCTTCACTCATTGTGTCTTTTAACTCCAAATTCCCACATTCCCACATTTTAATGATTTGCTTGAAAAGAATAGAAAATAACACACAACTTGCCTTTAAAAGTCTACATTTATTCTTTTTGATATATTTTTTGCAAAACCAGAATTCATATTTAGTGCCTTGGCTAAGGCAAAGTTAAGTGCAACATTTTAGTTCTTTATATTTCTGAGAAAGGAGGTTTCAGAGGCATAAGAGAAACAATAAATCCAGATAGATCATTTATTTAACATTTCCAGTAGATATATTTTCAATTAAAATTTTATTGGCCATGTATTGAATGTAAATCCTTCTCTTCCTATTAAAATATCTAAGATAAAAGAGTCCGATTTTACCATGCTATATGCCTTTGTATTCAATTAAGAACATTTCTTAGATGAATTTCCTAAATTTCTAATCAGAAGGGTTGTCCGACAGAGAAATTAGACAGCTTCTCTGGGAAAAAGGGAGTGCCTTATGGTTGTACACACCAGGCAGGAGCTGGAGGGCCATCTCTCAGGGACACTGAGGACAGGATTCCTTCCAGAGAGGAAGACTGAACTGGCAAGGAAATATTGTCAACAGCCACAAGGTTTTATATCCAGCTGCTGTGACTTGTTACTGCTGACATAATTAAATCTGGAGAACATTTCTTTTAGTTTCTTCTTCTTTTTTTTGAGACAGAATCTCACTCTGTTGCCTGGGCTAGAGTGCCGTGGCGTCAGCCTGGCTCACAGCAACCTCAGACTCCTGGGCTCAAGTGATCCTTCTGCCTCAGCCTCCCGAGTAGCTGGGACTACAGGCATGTGCCACCATGCCTGGCTAATTTTTTCTATATATTTTTAGTTGTCCAATTAATTTCTTTCTATTTTTAGTCGAGACGGGGTCTCACTCTTGCTCAGGCTGGTCTCGAACTCCTGAGCTCAAACAATCCTCCCGCCTCGGCCTCCCAGAGTGCTAGGATTACAGGCATGAGCCACTGCGCCCAACCAAGTTTCCTCTTTTCTTAAACAGCAGTCTCTGCTAGAGCAAGAGCACTTCATTGAGATGGGAGTTAGACGTGTAGGTACTGTTTCTGTTCATCTACTATGAACATGCAAGCATGTTGCTTCTTTGTCTATGTATCTGTGCACTTCTTAATCTAATTGATTTTGAATTCCAATTTTGATGGGATGAAATAGTGATTCCTGGTATGGTCCCTTTCCCTTCCTCATGTCCAATGGTTATGTCAGAGTCTGCTCCCATGTGGTCTTCAACCAACCTTGCTTAGGTTTGCAGGCAGGTAGTTACAAAACAGCATCTTGGCATTTCACCTTCGTCATATCTGTCTGTTCCACTAGAGGAATACAGACAGCACTGAAGAGATGTGAGTTATTGAAGTTTGGTGGGCATAATATTAGGGTTTGAACTAGCTGCTATGTAACATGATTCTTTTTTTTTTTTTACCAAACTATTTATTCAAAGACATAAGTATTTTTTGAATACTTATAATGTGTAGGTAGATAGACACCCAGTGCCTATGCTAAGGCTGTTATATTAAAATAAAGGATTTGGGTCTCATTTTAAAATGCCTGCAGTTCCCTTGGAGATACAAGTCATATAGAGAGAAATACATCTAACCATAGAAGGATGCTCCCTTACTTCATTTGGTTACAGTTATGTCACCCTGTAAAGAGGCCATCATTGACCACTCTAAATCAAGTAATACTGAGACATGCACTCTGTCCCCTTACCCCGTTTTTATTTTTTTCTACATAGAACTTGACGATTTATATCTGTGTGTTTGTGTTCTCTAAAATTTGTTTCTTGCTTTTCTTCTTCACCAAATTTAGGTTCTATGAGGGTAAAGACTTTGTTAATTCTTAGACCCCTGTTATCTAAAACAGTAGGTGGCACAATAAATATTTCAATAATTTGTTGAACAAAGATTGAATAGTGTATGAAGTATATGTCCAGGAAATAACAACCATTAGCTGAAATAAAAAAATAGAAAATTCTAGCAAGAAACCCCCAAGAAAATAAATTATTATGGGTTCTTGCCTACCTTTTAAGATTGGGTGAGAAATTATAGACAAGCAAAGGTAAGGGAACATTCTTATTAATTGGTTCTCTAGGCTACTCTTACTTAATTGATTCTAATTCTACTCTAGGCTACTTAAAGTGGGGCTTGAGATGAGGCAGCAAAAGATACCTCATTGGGCTCAGCAATATATCATACATTGGGTAATCTGTCCATATAGGCTTAGAGAGGATCTAAGGAAGACAACCTACAAAACAAGTAGTGGTTTGGAGGGACAGGCGGAAGGGCTCGTGTCAGCTGAGAGAAAGCGGGTGGAACTGATATTGTTCAGCAGGATGCTCCCCAGCCCCACTGGGGTGCAAGACTCACCGCACAAGTTAGCACACTGTTCTTCCCAGGGCAAAGTGGGTGACTTAGTGACGCTTTGTATTCTGGGGCCCCATCCCTGTACTTTAAAGTGGGTTCTAAGTCTGGACCTTTCCTTTATTTTGATGCAGTTATGGATAAACACTAAATTTGCTTTCATTTCTGGAATTTAAAAAATTATATAATTTTGATAGTTGATAAAACCCAGAAACCATCACCTCAGCACCTCCGTGAATCCAGAGCAGCTTTCGCCTTTTGTCTGGGGAGTCCTGTGCAGATGTAAGTACGGCAGGAGCTGGTGGAGAAGGCAAACCCCGGGGTCTTTTCACCTTCACAGACTGAAACAAATCAAAGACTCTCAAGGAATTTTCTAATGCTGTAGGACTGATGAATTTAGTCAAGTGTCACAGAGAAACTGAGGGAGGATAGGAGAAAAGCCAGCAGAGGTACAGCATTAAAGAACGGGTAGGTTCACTTGGCTTCCTCCTAGCAAACTGTTCAAGCGCTTCCTCTCCTTGGCCGCAGAGGAGTGTGCTGTGTGATTTCATCTGTCACACGATCCAGCTGTTTCAGGAAACTATCACCCATCTTTTCCATTGAACAATCCTGTTGCTAATTTTAGTTGACACTGTCCAGGCGCCGCATCTCTTTACAGCCATCGTTTAACTCCACAGCTGGCTTGTGTTAACGAGGGGAATGTTGAGGGCTCAGTTCTGGCTAGTTGGGTTTGCACCAAGAACTTGACTCTCCCCAGTGGGCAGCAAATGCAAGCTCAGGGCCTTCGTGCTTTTGTGTTATTGCTCCCTGTGCTGTTGCTTCTGAGTAAATATCCCCGGGAGAGAAGCTAGGGGCATCCTCTTGAGTCTCAAGTGCAGGCCATTAAATTGTCGATTTGAATTTAAAATTGTTGCTTTAAGAGACAGATAATGTGTTTGTGGAAAGGCCTCTAGGCTAGAAGTTCGTAATCCTGCCTTCTTTCTGGTTTGACCATTGTTTGCTTGTGTGAATTCAGGCCTATCATGTAATCTCTAGGTCCTTGTTTGTTCATCTGTAAAATGAAGGAGCTGGTCAGTGCTTCTCAAACTTTTCAACCGAATTGCCTTTAATAGAAAAATTAAGACATATACATAAAATTACCATATCAGATCATGCCACGTTGTTCACAAGTTCCCTTTTGCCTACAGGATATTATACATTCTTTCACTTGACATTCATCGCTCTCTGTAACCTGGCTCCAATTTATCTTTCTGCCCTGCTGTGGTATCACTCCTTTTCATGAATGTATCTGTCCAGGTATGCTCGTGGTTTCTGCCTTGGTACCTTTGTTTCATTGTTCCCTTGGAACGGAATGTCCTTTCTCTCCCTCTCTAATCCTATGCATCTCTTAAGCCCTGCTTCGATGCCATTTCCTCTGCAAATTTTCCTCCATTCCTTCAGAAATAATCCCTCCTCGTTAGTTTAACCATGCCTCTCTTGTTGCACACACTTTATGCTTTCTTTTGTATTCTTATTTCCTCTGCTACTTTGTATCTTTCGTGAGGATAGTTATGGTTTCATTTTCAACTTGATATTCTTCTCACTTCTTCCCATTAGATCTATATCTAGCACAGAATCTTGTGCATATTATGTTTCCATTAAATTTTGTTGAAATAATAAATAAATTTAGCTATATGGAGTAAAGTAAGAGAGTATATGTGGAATAACAGAATCCATCAGAATTATTGGAAAAATAACTTTATGAAATTTCCCTATTGATTTTTCATCAATACCATAGCCTTTAAAAAAATTCTGTAAGTAATATTTATTTAACTCTTCACGATTCACAAAGTCTTTTTTCGTATATGATTATATTTTATTCCTAAAACAGCCTTTGCGGGTGCATATACTCCAATATAATTCTGATGTTAACTACCTGGAATTAGCATAGACACAAATTAAAGATATAGCCCCCAACAAGACAGCTACCATTTCAGATGGCAGACACTAGTTTGGGGGTCCCCAGGCCACTTGCTCCTGGTCAACTGGCTACAAATTTGAAGATTCCCACAACCCCCCCTTCAGGTTTGACATTTGCTAGAATGGCTCACAGAACTCAGGAAAGTGTTATAATTACAATTATAGTTTTATTGTAAAGGACACAGATTAGGACCAGTCAAATGAAGAGACGTATAGGGTGAGGTCTGGTGGGGTTTCCAACGCTGAGCTTCCATTGCCTTTTCCCCATGGAGTTGGGATGCATCCTCTAGGCACACTGATGTGAATTACCAACCAGGGAGCTCCCATGAACCTCAGTGTCCAGGGTCTTTGTTGAGGTTTCATTAGGTAGTCATGATTGATTGATTCATTGGCCATGCAATTGAATTCAATTTCCAGATCCCTCCCCTACCCAGAAGCTGAGGGACTGGGCTGATAACACCTAGTTCGAGGCCTCAACCCTCTAATCACATGGTTGACCTTTCTGGCATGACCAGCCCCCAACATGAGTCATCTCCTTCACATAATCTAACATGTGGTCCAGGGGCCCACTGTAAATAACTAAGACACTCCTATCACTCGGGAAATTCCAAAAGTTTAGAATGCTCTGAACCAGCAAAGACAACACAAATTCTTTATTATATAATAATGGGAAATAAAATTACTATCTTCATTTTAAGGCGGCACTGAGAAAGGTGAAGTGACTTGTTCAGTGTCACAAGGCTGCATAGTAATGGAGCCAGGACTTCAATCCTAAACCCCTGGCTCCAACCTCAGTCTCTTTCCAATGCACCATGATGGGTCCCCTCCAGGAAGGGTCATTTCACATCATAATTGTCATTATATTCTTCAATCTCCTTTGAGTAGCTGGATTTGAGCTAAATGTTCCCCTGGGAACCATGATCACTGTTCCCAGTGGTTTGTAAGAGATCCTCCTCCTTTGGACCGTGGCCCATTGATGGGGTGAGTGTGGGGCTCACTGATCAGAATTTCCATTGTATGACAGGTACACACAGCTCTGCAGACTTTGAAGGTGAGGCACAAGCCAGAACTTCCCTCTTTGTTGAACCATGGGGAGAAGTGGAACAAAGGAGTTATAAATGTTCAATTTTAGCGTCCTTTTTTTTGTAGCAAAATCTTCACTCATGAGCAAACATTTGTTATTGGAAACCAATCTATCTCTCTATCCACCCATCCATCTATCTAATACATTTGTTGACAAGATCTCAGAAGCCTTGAAGGCTGAGTGTGGCTGTGGCCTGTTTCCCATAATGAGGAAGGAAGTATAGATAAGTTTAAAGATCCCAGGCCTGGCTGAAATACAAATGAATGATTTTCCTAACATTGCTTTTAAGAAATAAAAATAAAATCCTAAGCACCTCAACAGACTGAACGACACCCTTTTGGCCAAGGATACCCCAGAGAAACCTTAAAAACTGAGTTCCTGGCTATGATGGGATGGGATGTCAGACACATCTTGTTATATCCCCTGCCTTGATAATTGCCATTAGATTTTCTTTCGTGAGGACTAAACGTAAACCGGCCCTTTCAAGAGACTTGCAGGACTCCCCTTTCTTTTCACTGTTTTGACATAACAACTAACCAGCATTCCTTCCTTATAAGAGACCACTGACCTCTGGCTGGTTTACGGAGGCTGCACACTGAATGCCTTTGTGTCCTCTGCTTCACCTGTGACCTACAGGACCTAATTGTAATACATTAGATGTTAAGTCTTCATCCCAAAGTGAACATGGAATGTGTGTAACATGCATGTGTGCTTACTATGTATGTGTGCACTGCCCCTTTGGGAATATTCATAGCTCCACCTATAATTTGTCGAATATGTGTACTTAGCCTACCTGTGCAGCATAAATTCCTGCCTCACTCTTCCTTCCCTGAGAGTGTCAGCTCCTGGTCTCTGCCAGAAGCCATGCTTCCCAGGGTGTCAGGACGGCCGGCCCGCAGGCTGTAATAAAGCACCTTTCCAAATTTATGAATCTTGTGATTCTTCAGTTGACACTTTCTTCTCCTTTCTCCTCCTTTCCTTAATTCTTACCACCCACCCTTCCTATTTCCCTCTTCCTCTCCCAATTTTCAGAATGCCCTTTAACTTTTTCCCTACAAGGAGACATCGCCCTCATTACATAACACTTCCTATGACAAAACTGAGCCAAAGAGATGTTCATGGAACTTTCCAGGGTCTCTCAACTAGTTAGTACCAGATCTGGGCTTCAAACCCTGGCAGCCAGATGCCCAGGTCTGTACTCTTTACCACCTCACTAAACTGCCTTGATTAAACCAAAAGAATTTCATCCTTGAAAGTCAGGTTAAATTGCTGGCTTTGTTCCTTAAGGCTTATGTGACCTCAGTCGAGTTGTATAAACTGCCTGAGCCTCAGTTTATCATCTTTTAAACACGGTAAACAAACCCTTCCTCAACATGGTGCCGCAAGGAAGGAAATAGAAAGTGTGTCTAGCAGAGTACACTTTCGCTCACGTCTGCTCTCTTCTTCTCCCTAGGACAGGGTATGGAAGCATTTTGAGAAGGGGTTGAGCCGTCCTCTTTGAGACCACACTTGGTTTGAGAGTGCAGCTGGGGTGTGATCTTCCAGACAAGTGCTCCCTGCAGAAACGCCCCTCTGAAACACACCCGGCAAGGAGCTGGTCTGGCTGCTTATCGCACGGCCACAGCTGTTCCTCTGTCACTTTAGAGGAGGAGCTGCCTCGTTTCTGTCAACCAGGACTTTCGAGAAAGTGAGCTGCAGTGCCTGCAACCCAGCTATGTCAAGTCAGCACGAGAGTCTCTTTCATTCCTCTGGGGCTATTTTTCTTTCTCTCTGTTCTGTGACACCTTCAGCTTCTGCAGCAGAGAGATTGTGGGCAGGAAGCCTGTGACATGGGCTTTTTCATCTGGAAAGCACGGCAGAGACCAAGACGGGGCACAGTCATTTCTACCCCGGCTTTAACTGTACTGCTCAGCAAAGTGACTTCTGGTCACAGGGTCTTTGGCTGCAAGTTTGCCCCCATGGGTTTTACAACTTCTTAAAGAATTACCGCCAATGGAGACTTTTCTTAACATTCAAGGTCAAGTTCAAGTTCTACCCTGGCTCAGTGGAGTTTCCTTGTCCTTCCCAACACAAACAATTGCCAGTCTCTTTGATTAATGTCCCTTTGTTCTGCTTGATTTTCAGTTTTTTACTTGACTGCCTCTAAGTATTAAGAGTAAACTCTAGGAGGGTTGTTGTCTTCTTTCTTCCTTTGTTGAGTGCTTAGATCCATACTTGGTACTTTCTAGGCTACTGTGCATGTCTGCCTGCCTTTGTGCCTTTTCATATATTAGTACTGTTCCAGAACTTTCTACCGCCTAGCTCGGAGAGTCCTTATTAGGCACTTACGTTGAGTTGTTCACTTTATTGGTCCTAAGGGGTTTCCTTGACCTTTTTATTTTGCACCTAAGTACCAAGGCAGTCTAGCAGAGTGGAACAAAAGTCAGGCCGGGAGCAGACTGCCCTGGTTTGGAATCCTGATTCTGCCATTTACTTAATGCTGTGACCCTGCGCAAGTGATTCACCAACTGTGAGTGTTGCAAAATGGGGCAGTAACATCCAGAACCGCTGCTGCTAGCCCACGTAGCACCTTGGTGTGAAATAGAAAAGGGAATCCCAGTGGCCTGTGGGCTGTTGGGTTGGCGAGGTGAGTCTGGGCTGAATTTTAGCCTTCACTTGCTCTGCCTGCTGGTACATCCTGTGAACCACTCAAGGAAGCTCTTAAAGGACCCTCCTCTCAGGACTGCCACGAGGGCTAAATGAGATCGTGTATATGAAAAGCCTGACAGAAAGCTGGGAATGAAAGAGTTTTATTTTACTTTTTGGTGCCTGAAATGAAAATAATGCTGTGTATCCATTTTCCCTCCCACCAACTCCCACCCCTGCCAACCCCAAGTCCTCTATCTGCCCCACACCATGAGAAAACCCTGGACAACACTGAATCATCAGCAAAGTTTGTCACTGGAGTCCCATGTCTCCTCCAAGGGTATTGTGTCCCCACCCCTACCCCCGCTTCAAGAGCCCAACACCCTCATTCTCTCTCCTTCCTCTTCTCTCCCCGCCAAACAAATTTTGTTTTTGGAAAGAAGCTGAGCTTAGTAGGTTGAGTCTTTTCTTCTTTCTAATTGTGGACTAACAGACTTTCTCTGCTATTAGTATTAGAGATAGCTCTGGCATTGCTAAATAAATGTGGGAGTTGTTTGGGAAATGTGGACCCATTCTTGGGTCACAAAGTAGTTACTTCTTCTGAGACATAGAGTGGATCTGAAGATGGACTCCTAGAAAGACTAGTATCTGAAACAGATCCCCCCACATCTCCCTAAAGATACATGACATGTTTATAGTCATATCTTTCTCATACCTTAAATAAACCAGTAAGATTTAAATGAAGCAGTGTACACACCAACATTCCCTCTATCCCTGACCCCATCCCATCACTAGGTCTTACACAGGCCTGGTCTGTGTTCTCTCTCCTTTTTTCTGATCCCTCCTGCTTACCCTAAGAGAGCAGTTAGGATTGCTCACATCTTTGTCCTTAGAGTTCTCATTTGCAGAGTATAGGAGAGAGAGTGGGAGGGGAGCAGATGCTAATTTCATCCTGGCTCCATGGTGTACCCTGAATCCCCAATAGGAGTTATATGGAAGCACATTGGGACAGAGGTTTCAAGGCACTAGAATTTCCTAAACTTCACCAAAATTTTGGGCTGGAGGCTTGAAGGGATTGCAATGGTGTCAGAGACAGCTGAACTTCCTCCCACAGTGACTGTGACACAGTATAGAGGCCTGGAATTTTAGACGTTGAGAGTCCCAGGGGACAAAACAAATCATAAATAAAGAAATGAAAGGTTCACTATCCTGTAGCTAGCTATTTTTACGCATCTTGGTTAAATTTGCACTACATTTTTTGCTATCCAATCGCCAGTGTAACAGAGTGACTAAATACTCGGTTGTGAAGGTAGATGATCTGGATTTGAATCTTGTCTCCTCCAACTCCGTAGCAGTGTAGTTGTGGACAAATTACATTTTGATGTCTCAGGTTTCTTTTCAGCAACATGTGGGTGGTAATGGGACCTACCTAATCAGATTATTATGAGGGTTAAGTGAAATAGTGCAGATAAAGTGCCCGACGCAATACCTGGCGTGTTGGAAAAATGCTCACCACTGGTCGCTGGCAAATAGTATCAGAGATAACAGTGGCAACCAGAAAGATTCCCTTTCAGCCTGAGGAAAGTTCATCTGAAACACAATTTCTTGTCAGCTATGTTATTTGGCATTCTGGAGAGGCTTCCCCTGCTTTGCTACTTTGAGGCAGTGCAATGTTATGGAAAGGTGATCATTAGACTTGAATCCAAAGACTTGGGTATTAGTTCTGATTCTGTCTTTATTGGAATCTAATCTTGGGCACTTCACCTGAGAGGCTTCTCCTACATTCCCTAATCTGCAAGACAAAAGGATTGGATGAGATTAACTCTGTGATCTTTTCCAGCTGCAAAGCCCTGTGATTCTTTGCTTCCACTGAGCCTCTCTGGCTGAGGGAGGAGGCTGTGTTTGGACTCAGATCCAGATGAAAGCTTGGCATGTTGGTCTGTAGCTGGAAGGCCTGGGTTGTCGCTATTCTCGCCTGTGATCACTCACATTTGTTTCAGAAAATTGAGCCAGTGAGGTGAGGGTTCTGTCAGCTTGGACTTCCACATCCTTGCCTGGGCAGGTGGCTTTACAACAACGGGCTTCCCAGGCAGATGGTGCAACACTGGCAACTTATTCCAGACAGAGAAGCCAGAGGCCTGGGAGGTTCTTTTTCCTGCTGCCTAGTCCTCTTGTTTCCCAGCTCCTGGGGAGTCCGAAGTATTCGAAAGTGAATTCCAGACATCTAGTCTGACTCCAAAGCCGTGCTCTTGGGCAATCTGCTCTGCTGCATTAGCAATACCGAATCTCTGTTCTAACGATTCTGGCATTAGTCTGTGGCGATAAATTAGTCTACGGGCAATACTCTATGTGAACATTAGTCTATGTGCAATAACTTCCTAAAAAACAGAAGTGAGACAGCCTATAAGTGAATAGGGTGAAACAGTCATATAGCCCATGAGAGCTTAGACCCATTTGTGGTTAGACATTCCTTCACTCTGGGGTCAAATGGCCTCAATAGAAGTCATGGCCACACTTTGATATGTAGTTGTTGGCTTTGTTTTAGGGCACAGAGGTTACTGGGGAAGAAGGCTATGCATGTGACACTGATTTGTGTCACCCTGAACTCCCTTCCCAGGCAACTCCAAGTGGTTCCATCTAAGTTTCCTCCCAGAAGGAATTGTGACAAGCAGGTTTCCTGGATGCTGCCACAGAGGGGAAGCCCCAAAGGACACAGTGGATTGCCAGGGATATTGGCGATCATTTATAAGAGGTTCCATAGCACTGGAGACTTTCATGGGCTCTAATCGGCCCCCCTAGCAGGGCCAGACAGCACTGTGTACATTGGCTTTGCGGATCATGGGATCAAAGAGTCTGAGCAGATGCAATTTTCTTGTCAATCTGGCTGAGAAAACATTTCCCAAGGTAATATCATAGTTCTCATTTGCTTCTTAAATCTTGAGCAATACAAAGGATATTTAGGTGGCTGCCCTAAAGAATAAAAAAATTGAGTGGCAGTGGTTGCTTCCAGAACATGTGAGTACATGGCTTCTAAGTGTGCTCATAACATGTATGTAACCCAGATGTTTGCTATGATTGCTTACCTGTAAAGGTTCAGATCTCATTCACCTGAGCACCATTTTATGTGGCAGTCCAATGCCTTTCCTGAGATTTCTGCAGTTTCACAGAGGGGCTTATATTTCATAATTATCTCTAGCTCTGAGCTTCTGCTGCCATTGATAGGTTAGTTTCTAGACCATTCTTTGTGTACAGTTGCTGTTCCACACTGGTCAGCTCTGTTCTTTACACACAAGTACGCACACACACACACACACACACACATAAACAGAGTATTTGTAGGTCTGGTGGACTTTACTGAAGGACTAAAGACTTGGAGAAAAGGAAAAGAAGTGTGTCATTCACTTCAGGCAACACAAAAAATTTTAAATTTATTATGAAATACCTTGTTATTAAAGATCCTTTGGACAGTCTGCCTTGTTATTTGGCATCCTCTCTTTCCCTCTGTTTCCTGCTTATATTTTTGGCTTGTTTATCTACTCATACATTTGGGGTTTCACCTTCCTCCCCAATGATTCCCCAAAGATGGTTCTATCTCTAAGGAGATTCTCATGCCAGATGTTCAGATAATACCTACACTTTCTAGCACTCGCCACGTGTATAACATTGAAGGAGTCTTAGCACAGAGCTGGTTACTGATCTATGTTTATGTCTGGGCAGTAAAATAGTGGCTGGTAAAGTCACACATGCTTCAGTCTGTTTCATCTCCAGGCCATTTTGTTTTACCCTTTCAAGAAGCCGATTACCTTGTACAGCCCATGGACCTTCATGACTGGAGTGGGTGACCTCTGGAATCTCACTAAATTCTTACTCAATGTCTGCTTATTCTTCTCTGATATGTTAACTAGTGGCTTTTCTGGAATTCTACTATCTTCCTTTATTTCAAGGGTGGGGCTCACCAGTCATCTCCCCTTTATTTTCTTCCTTGCCCCCACTTAGGGGAAGCCCACACTGGCCCCTTACTCTATAATATTCCGTTTTTTGGGTTCTATACCAGCAAAACCATTCGAAGAATGTGTGTGTCCCCAAGCTCTCAGGTGGATAGATGTATGTTGGACTCTCAAAGCAGCCAGTTACCATTTTCTTGGGTTTCTGTTCCTCAGAGAAGTGCTCCTACATGGGTAATTTTTTCATAAAATTTCCTTTTATTGTTAATTCACTAAACAGTAGGCACTTGTTGAGAATTCACTACATTTTTGTAACCATGTATTAGTTGCTATAAATTCCACTTAATATTGAAGTTTCCACGATATTTTTATTCCTCTGATCCAATCAGGTACATATTGTTTTGGGTGAGTATAATTTAAATTCTTATTTCTGCTACATGATGCTTATATAGATTTTTCTAGAAACACAGTCCCAAGGTTTTTATTTTGTCTCCGGAGGACAATCTCATTAGTTTTACATTGCTTGAAACCCAGTGAATAAGGCGACCTGAATGTTTATGATAGCCCACTGTCCTCCTGCAAGCAGTGTATAGTGGAGTTGAGTCACTGCAAGGGAAAGTCCACATCTCGAGCGTTATTATGGTCAGAAGAAGGGCAAAACCACAACTTTTTTCAGAGCAGTTCCTGAACATCAGAGGGCTGTGTGACCTCATGTGGTCTGCTGAGTCCCGGTTCCCTGACCTGCCTCCCAATCCTGCTGAGGAAGAAAGAGACGGATTTCCCAAATCTGTGATGAGGTGGAGCTGGGAGCACTCAGGAAATACCATCATCTCAAACAGCCCAGATGGAGAAACCACTCAGTGGAATGAAAGGTCACTTCTCTCATCAGGCATCTGCATGGGGCTGAGAGTAGGACTAGGACACGTGGTGGGGGTGCTAAAAAGGGGTTGGGGTGAAGGTCCAAACTTGCCATGGAGGAGGGTGATGTGTGAAGTGTTGAGCTGGTGGCTGAGGAAATGAGAAGACGGAAGTGTGGGCTGGAGGAACAGGAGGAGGAGTGTCATCTAGGGGTATGAGATGCTGCGCTGGGAGGAAGGCGGGGCGGGGAGGAAGCCGGGTAGCGAGAGTTAGTGTGAGGCTGGGTGAGGAGCACGTCGTAGTCTGTCATTATTTGTCGAAGGGGCTGAGGAATGGGAAGGTCACAGGGGAACTGCAGGTGTGGGAGGTGACTCAGGCCATAGACTGGAGGAACAAACTGAATACACTCAGCTGACCTGAGGACCCTACAGGGGGAGTTAAATGTCTTTAATCAGATTTTCCTCTAGACTTTAATTTTGTTGAACATTAACTCAGATATGGTTATTTCGATCACAGCTTCACTATTCCTTCTTCAAGGAGCCTTCTCTGACCCCCCCCAATTACATTGAATATCTCAGACATAGCCACACTATTAACAGCTATAATTTTCCTTCTTAGCACTTATTGCTATAATTAACCTGCTAATTTATCAAACATTAATCTGTTTATAATGTCTGTCACTCATCTGTTTGTCCTGCTCACCATTGTATCTCAAAACCCAGCATGTTTTAATAATTATCTGTTGAATGGATGGATACATTAAATAAATGTTCCCTGAGCACCAACTGTGTGCCGGGTCTGAGGTAACGGCTTTGAGGAGCTGGCGAGATGAGTCAGCCACAGACTCTACCCTCCAGGCGGCTTGTGGGCTGGGATTAGAGTCACGCATGAAGTAGCACGAGGCATAACACAGAATGAGTCATAGGGGAGGAGGACAGAGAGCTTGCTGAGGGGACAGCAATTAGTGCTACCTTGTCTATAACTATCAACTACAAAGATTATGAATAGAATATACCAGTCCTTACAGTGAGACAGTGAGGAATTCAAGGTGGATGGCATTATTTCTATTTTACAGAGACGGAGCCAAGAGTCAGAGGTGGTCTGAGATTTGCCCAAAATGGTGGTGTCAAACCAGTACACTGATTTCTCATCCCTTTGAGACAGATACCGAAGAATGAAAATTCTTTCTTTGTCTTATAATGTGAGAGAATATTGATAGCTAGAAATTGATGGAAGAAATGGAAAGAGGGCATTCAGGGAGGTGGGAACAACATCAGTAAAATAATAGATATTGAACATTCTAGGATCTTAGAGCCCAGCATCAAGTACATCAGGGCTAGAGGGAATTTAGATCATCTAATCCAAGTCCTTTATTCTCTAGATGCAGAAACTGAGACCCAGAGAGATGAAGTCGCCCTGTCCACAGGCACAGAGCTGATTAGTGTTAGAGGGATTATCTGGAACCAGGTGTTTGGTCTTTTAGGCCATCGTAGCTGCCCCACAACATTCCCATAACATCCTATTGAGTGGGTTCTAGTATCACCTTTAATAGGGGAAATTGAGTGTTATGAGATTAAGAAATTTATCTAAATTTGCTGTGCTACTGGGAGAGTTGGGATTTAATCCTGTGTCTTAGATGATCCAAAGGCTGAGCTCTTACTTACGGTCTTCTCGAGTCTCTAAACTTGGTTCTGGAAGCTATCGCAGGGCAACAAGGAAAGCAACATGGTACAGAGGCCAATGGCAGAGTTGGAGCTGGCATCTACATTCTACGACCTAGAGCAGAAGGGCAGGGCAGTTCTCTTCCACTACATTCAAGAGCTGGGACAATCTGAAGGACTTTAAGAAGGGTCTCCTTCCTAATAAGGGCTCCGTCGCATCCTTCAGCTGATATCAGGAACTCTATTAACTTGAACAAAGCTTTTTTATTGCACAAGAGAATGTTTGAACATAATTCTGAGTAAAGCCAACTCAGTCAGTTGTGAATTTACCAGGTCTAACGGGAAACCCAAGTTGAATTTTGAGTGTACGGAGTTGGAGGTAGCTATGTGGAATAAACTTTAGGACACATGAGCAATAATAATATTAGCTACATGTATTCTGTGCTGCCTCAGTGCCAGGCCCAGAGTACACATGTGTTACCTTGTGTGATCCTTTAGCCCCTGGATGGAGAACATTCTCCTTCTACTTTGTTTTAAAGATGGGAAATGGGGGAGGCACAGAGAACTGAGGATGTCTGTTGAGCATTACAAGATCCATAAATGGTGGATCCCAGATGTGGACCCGGGAAGGTTGTCCCCTCTCTACCACCAGGTGGTCCAGAGCTCAGGATGGGCCACAGAAAGTTTTAATATGGTTGATCATCAGAGATATTACTAAGAAATGAAAATAGACTATCTGGTCAGCAAGTTTTTGATATTACACTCCTTCTCCCCCTGCCGTGGGAAACCATGGCACTGTTTGTTTTCAGGGAACTTCTCAGGTCTAGTCTAAGAAGTTGAGAAAGCGTGAGAAATCCTGCCACTTTATTTCAGACACCTGTAAAACCTCACACCACTTATCCTCAGATGCCACCTGTCCTGTAGTTGTCACTTCTGTTAAACATTGTCTTCTGTCGGATTCTCCGTCGGCAGAGTCATGGGTTTCTGGGATTCAATTTCCAGTGCTCGTTTGCAGTTTACTGATGGATTGGCGTTTCACTGAAGTGTACACATGGCCCTCAGTGTTTCAGCGTCATTAAGCAGTCATCTTCTGTGTCCAGAAGGTTTCTGAGGTTTGAATTGCCTGAAAGAAAGAAAGGAAGGAAGGGGAATTGCCATGGGAGGTTAACTGTCAGAAAAGAAACTAAAGGAGATCGCTGACGCTGGAGTTAAAGCGCAGGACGAGGGCCCCCAGCACCCTGGAAAGTTCAGCCGCTGCTCAGGGATTTGTGGCATCATGAAAGTCCGTACTGTTTGGATGTCAGCAGTGGCCAGTTAATCTGAGGTGGGGTTCTGGCTTCAGTAGGGTGGACTGCTGAGGTGGGTCTGGCCTCAGTCAAGAATAAATGGATTTTGTGATAGCGGTAGCAAGCAAATGGCTCTGTACTTATGTTAAAAATAGAAGTACTATCAAATGCTAAGGGACTTCAAAGTCACACAAAAATAGAGGGTACTTGGGGGAAATTGCCATTTCCTGTCGTGCATTAGAGAGTTGTGGGAGGGGCTGGCTGCAGCGTGTGCAGCACGGAGGCCAGTTTGAGGTCGGTTATGTACAGAAAGAGGAAAGGGCTTCGTGGAGTTCACTCCCTGATGTGAGGAAGAGCTGTGTGTAGACTTGTCCATCTCAGAAACATGACCTCTTCCCAGGGCACCCCTTTGCTTGTGAAATAAATCCTGTCCATTTGCAAAAAAAGTCAAACAATTTACTGCTTTCTTTCTATTTCCTTCATTGCCAGCGGCCTGCTGGAGGCCTGGGGCTGTGTCTCACACTCAGACTTTCCAGGGCACAGCACAGGGCACTGGAGATTGTCTCTTGCACAGGAAGCCTTCCTTTAGAGCTTTAGTGCATTGCATGTACCCTCTTTGGTCCAATCAAGGATATCACTCCCTATTGCTTTCTTTTTGAAACAAATAAATGATCCTATTTCCACCATGTTTGTCTTTGTCAGTGGCCTGTGCACATTCTACCCCAACGCCTCCCACTGTCCCCACAGTGCCCTGACTGGTGGAGGTCTCTCTCCTGACCCCCTGGCATGAGAGGTAGGGGACGTCATCTGTGGGCGTTATGGGGTGATGTGAGCACTTGGCCCAAAGGAGTAAAAAAAGCCAGAGTGGAAGTGATGACTTACCTTGTCTTGCTCTGAGTCTGTGATAAAGAAGTCTGCTTTCTATTTGGCGGGATCTGCTACTTGGCTTCCTAGAGTAACCAAGAAAATACAAACAATCAGAAGAGAATTTCCGCCTGCTTCCATCCCATGTCTCTCACTCTACCTTTCCTCCTATGAATGAAACATCTCTGCTCCCGCCCAGGCCAAGCCTTCCTCCAGGGCGCTGGCCCAGCCCCTCCTGCCCAGACAAGGGCACCACTCCTGCTCTGCTGCTTCTCTTGCATCTTTCCCTCGTCTGGATTTTCCGATCAGCATATAAATATGCGGTACCGTACCCCATCCAAACAGAAATCGCTCTTGAACATACATGTCCCTTGAACTATTCATTGGCTCATTTTTGTGCTCCCCTTTGTGGCTAAACTCCTCAAAAGGGTTACCTCTACTAGCTGTCTCCACTTCCTTTTCTCACTTTTTCTCTTGAACACATTACAATCAAGTTTCTCTTTTTCATCACTCAAAAACCAAACCAAAACAAAAAGCCAACCTGCTGTTGTCAAGGTCACCAGTTACTAGGGTGATGATTTGTCTTATTTTGTTCAGATCTATCCTGGCTTATGCATGTTGTCCTGTCATATTTTAATTATCAGCAGCTCACGTCTTCACTCTCAAATGTTCTGATCTGGGCAAGAGATTGTATGGTCACTTTGCCTACCACTAACCTCTATGTCACAAATCCAGTGGGCAATTGTCATTTCCACTCCCCTTAATCAGGGAGATTGGACACAGTTCATCTCACCCTTGTTCTAGAAATGCTGCCTTCCTGGCCTCTGGGGCACCGGTCTCTCTTTTTTCTTTTCTCTTTCTCGTCTCTTCCTTTTCCTCTCTTCTCACTTCTCCAGAGGCTGTTATTCGGTCTCCTTTGGTGGTGTTCATTTTCAGTCTTTTGATGACCTCATCCGATGTCACGGCTTTAAATATAATCTAAGTGCTGATGACGTCCCCAACTATATTTTGTGCCCAGACCTTTCCTCTGAACTATGATTCAATCTATAATTCAGCATCTTCCTTTTGGTTTCTTAAGGGCAAATCGAGCTTAGCAAATAAAACACCAACTTCTGCTCCCCTCAACCCCCATGAAACTTAACTCTGCTTTAGGTTTCCTCCTCCCAGTAAATAACAACTCATTTCTTTCATGTCGTCAGACCAAATCCTGAAACTGTCCTTGTCTTCTCTCTGTCTCTCACACCATCATCTAATCTATCAACAAATACAACAGCTTTAAATTCAAAATATATCCAAAATTGGACCCATTTTATCCATCTTCTCCAATATTTCTATAGTCCATGCTACCACCATATTTTACCTACTTTATTTTGGTCACCTGCCAATGGGTCTTCCTGTCTCTATAGCCTCTCACCCCACCCAGAATCTACCACACCCAGAATCTGGCTACACAATAGCCAGAGTGATTCTTGCAATGGCCTCTGAGGCCCTCCCTGATCTGGCCTGGTCACCTCTATGCCCTCATATCTACCACTCTACTCCTTGCCACTGACCATAGCCATATTGGCTTCCTTGTTGCTCTTCAAGCATGCAGAGCATGTTCCTGTTCCACCTCTCTGTCTTTGCATTTGCTGTTTCCTCTTCCTGGAATTCTCTTCTCCTGGGTTTCCCTATGGTCTCACTTCGTCATGTCTCCATTCATGTTTCAGCTTATTGCTTTTCCTGACAGCCCTCCCTTTATACAATAAAACTACTGCCATCACCTCCTCATAAGCACTCTCTGTTCCTCTTGTCCTGCTTTATTTTTCTCTGTTATCTTTAACACTACATGACATTATCCATCTATTTCCTATCTCTTCTACTATAAGACAAGCTCATGAAGACAAGGACTATCTATTTTGTGCTAGGCTTTACCCCAGCACCTAAAACAGTTCATGGCATGTAATAGGCACATGATAGATATTCGATGAATGAAAGAATGCACAAATTGATTTCTAGCATTACAAAATGAGATCAATGACACATTTTTTAAAAGTTTAATGATATCTAAAAGTTGCTATTCATTATCAACCACGAGAGATAAACATAAAATATTAGAAATTAAAAAAACCTGTAAAGGCTGTTCTTCATATAAAAAGATGGCAATACCACCAAGATGTCCAAAATAGAGAAAATTTTCTTTAAATTATATCATACCCATATGGAGAATATTATATGACTATAAAAATGATTATCAAAGAATATTTAATGGCATGGGAAAATGCTTACAACATAATGCTAAGAGAAAGCAAATGAAAAGAGATAACCAACTATCGGGTCTCAAATATGTAAACATACGTCTATGTTCTTGGGAAGAAAAATAAATGAAAGGAAATGCTTCAAAACATGAATAGTGGTAATTTCTAGGTGGTGGAACTATGGGAAATTTAAATTATCTTTATTTTTTCCCTATCTTTTCCAAAATTTTCATCATGCACATTTTTTATTTTATCATTGGAAAAAATAACTTCTTATATACCTCTAAAATGATAGCAGTCCAAACTTGCTGAATGAAGTGAGACATTTTCTTTGAGTTTTTGCAAGCATGGTAAAGTTTTGATAAGTACACACATTCTTTCCGGAATATATCAAGGCCAGCACTGTGCAATTTGAAGTCAGCTGGCTGAGGCTGGTAATTCATGGCCTAAGAAAACATACTTCAGAGTTCTTGGTAGCAAAATTATCTTTATTCATTAAAACAAGCTTATTGAGGCTACTAGTTGATAACACTAGTTTGCCTTTATATAATGACGAAGGGGTAGTTAACATAATATTTAATATAGGAGACCTCTGGGTATTGCAGAATATACATATAACAATTATTAATCTGATTTTTGTGAGGTTTTATTGTTAAATTATCTTTAAACTGCCTCTCTTCCTTGTGCAAAAATGAAGGTAACATCTTTCTTTCAATTACTAGAAATAATAATAGCTCAAGTCTGAATAATGGTTGTGAGAATACTAAAAGTATTTTTGAGGTTTTAATTTATTGTAGAGAAACGGTTGACCAAACACAAAATGGATCAACTATCCCAAAATCTGAAAGTCGAACCTCAATTTAACTCTTAATTTAATGGAGTCAGAATTAAAATTTCTGTTCCTATTTTCCTTTGCTGTCTGACTCTGTGATGGGTATATTGGGATTAAACTCATGAGAATTTCAGATAAACACATTGTGAATATGCATATGCTTATTCCCCTCCTCCTCTTAACACTTTTCTAAGCTGGGACCCAATTTTTGAAAGATCATCCATTAAAAATTTGTATTTTGGGGTCAGAAGCATTTGACAGAGTAATAGTGAGAAGAGGCAGCATGGTGCAGCCCCCAGCAAGCTTGAAAACTGGCTTGTGATTTGTGTAGTTCCATCTTGGTTATATATCCTTTTTAAAAAATCCTAATTATAAGGGTACCATTTAAAGAATAATAACAAAGGGAACAACTGTGTATGTGGCCACCATGTAGGTTAACAAACAGAAGATTACAATGAGTTAGATGCTCTCTAGAACTTCTCCCCGCTCTTATTCCTCATATGTGTTCTACTGTTGATGGACATATGGGTTATATCCAGTGGTTACTATTATAAAGGCTGCTATAAATATTCTCTTTTAAAGATATGAAGGTAAATAGTTATGTAGAATGAGAAAAGAAATCACAACAGATTACTGGGATCTTTCCCCAGTGAGGCAGTTGTTTAGGCCATTTCCTAGAGGTCTTCCCTAGAAATGCTTTCTGCTTGTAACCGGTTTTCCCATATCCACAGAGAGTATTCTACAACTCTGAGCAAAACTCTAAGCCATCTAAATGGGCCCCTGGGAGGAAGAGCCCTGAAGCTTAAACCTCATGACTTTATGGTACATCCTCCTTGGCTGGGCTGGAAATTTGGGTTTAGAATTGTGGGCATGGTCAGATATTGGATGGGCCAGACCCTCTTTCAGGCAGTGGAATGGGCCAGTCACAGATAGGGTGAGCATCTGGGGAGAGAGAACTAGCTCTTGCCAAGTCCTTACTATGTGCCTGGAACCATGCTTGGCTCATTCTCTGCCTCTATTAGCTCCAGTTCATTGTAGAAGAAAGTAAGGCTCAGAGATGTGAAGAGTCAAACGAGATATGTCTGAGTCTCAGTTGGTGCTGCTAAAGCCTTCCTATTGGGGAAGTTTTCATTTTGGTGGGAGGAGAATTACCTGTTCTTGAGGATGCACTGGACTCAGAGGGCAATTCTGGTGTACCTATCCAATGTAGGAGCAAAAGACAACACACACATTCACATCAGTGCCACCCACGTGTGCATTCCCTACTGGAGGAAGAAGCTTTTAAAAGCAGAAGGAATGAATTCTTATTTGTGGTCAAATGTACACAGTGGTGAGGTTGCACTGATGGTTAAATTACCACGAACATTCTTAGAAACTCAACTTTCATTCAAAACAAGTCTGGGGTCTTGCATTCTTTTCCCCATAGCTGCTTCTAAATCTTAAACTGAAGGGAAAATTTTACTGACTGACTGGGCCTCATTTTCTCCATTTATAACCTAACATTTCTCAGTCTGCCTTCAGGGTCATTATGAAGATGAATGTGAAAAAGGTTTAGCCTTTTTTTTTCATTTCAAGATATTAAGGGGGTATAAATGTTTTTGTTACATGCATAGCTTTTATGATGCTTAAGTCAGGGGTATTAGTGTGCCCATCACCCAAATAGTGTTCATTGTATCCGATAGGTAGGTTTTTACCCCTCTCCTCCACCCCTTCCCCCTTTTTGGTGTCCAATGACTTTTACTTTTCTCTATGCCCATGTGTGCCCATCGATTAGTTCCAAATTATTAGTGAGTACATGTGGTTTTTGTTTTTTCCATCCTGAGATACTTCACTTAGGATAACGGTCTCCAGTCCCATACAAATTGCTGCAAAAAACATTAATTCATTTCTTTTTATGGCTTAGTAGTACTCCACAGTATATATATACACCACATTTTATTAATCCACTCATGAATTGATGGGCACTTAGGTTGATTCCACATCTTTGTGATTGTGAATTGTGCTGTAATAACCATTTGAGTGCAGGTATCTTTTTAATAGAATGACTTCTTTTCCTTTAGGTAAATACCCAGTAGTGGGATTGCTGGGTCAAATGGTAAGTCTATATATATTTCTCGAGGAATTTCCATGCTGTTTTCCACAGAGGTTGTACTAATGTGCAGTCCCACAAACAGTGTATAAACGTTCCTTTCTCTGCATTTGCACCAGCATCTATTGTTTTTTGAATATTTAATAGCCATTCAGACAGGGGTAAGGTGATATCTTATTGTGGTTTTAGTTTGCATTTCCCTGATGATTAGTGAAGTTGAGCGTTTTTTCATGTTTGTTGGCCATCTGTCTATCTTCTTTTGAAAAACTTCTGTTCATGTCTTTTGCCCACTTTTTAATGAGTTGTTTGTATTTTTCTTGCTGACTTGTTTGAGTTCTTTGTAGATTGTGGATATTAGCCTTTTATTGGATGTATAGTTTTTCTTCCCGTTCTGCTCCATAACTTCTTCCTATGAATTCTCTGGCAGGCTCTGGCACCTTTTCCCCCAAACTACACCTTAGCTATCCATTTTCCTTCCTCTCCTTTATCTGAAACCCTTCTTTCCTTCTGGAATGATCTGGCAACTGATCTGGATATTAGCCCTTTATCAGATGTATAGTTCACAAATATTTTCTTCCATTCTGGAGGTTGTGTATTTACTCTGTTGATTATTTCCTTTGCTGTGAAGAAGCTTTTTTAATTTAATCAAGTCCCATTTATTTATTTTTGTTGTTGCTGTAATTGCCTTTGGTGTCTTAGTCATAAATTCCTTGCCTAGGCAGAGATCTAGAAGAGTTTTTCCTGCATTTTATTCTAGAATTTTTATGGTTTCATGCCTTACATTTGTCTTTTATCCATCTTGAATTAATATTTGTAAGTGGTGAGAGAGAGAGGTCCTGTTTCATTGTTTGCATGTAGCTATCCAGTTTTCTCACCACCATTTATTGAATAGGGATTCTTTTCCACAGTGTATGCTGTTATCTGCTTTGTCAAAGATCAGTTGGTTGTAGGTAGATGGTTTTATGTCTGGATTCTCTGTTCTGTACCAGTGGTCTATGTCTCTACTTTTATATCAACACCATGCTGTTTTGGTTACTACAGCCTTGTAGTATAGTTTGAAGTCTGGTAATGTGATGCCTCCAGATTTGTGCTTTTTGCTTAGGATTGCTTTGGCTATTCTGGCTCCTTTTGGCTGCAAAGGAAGTGTAGAATTATTTTTTCCAGATCTGTGAAATATGACCTTGGTAGTTTGATGGGGATTGCATTGAATATGTAAGTCACTTTGGGTAGTATGGACATTTTAACAACGTTGATTCTACTGATCCATGAGCATGATATGTTTTTCCATTTGTTTGTGTCATTCACAATTTCTGGCTTCATCTGTGTTTGCGGCCACTCCCCATTGCTCACACACCACTGCAAAAGCTTTGCCTCTTGTCAGATCAGTGGTGGCATTAGATTCTCATAGGAGCACAAACCCTACTGTAAACTGCTCATGGGAGGAATCTAGGTTGCGTACTCCTTTTGAGAATGTAATGCCTGATGATTTGAGGTGGAGCTGAGATGTGATGCTAGTCCTGGCGAGTGGCTGCAAATACAGATTATCATTAGCAGAGAGGTTTGTTTGCACGATGAATATAATGTGTTTGAATTACATTTAAACCATTTCCCCTCACCCCCCATCCCCGGTTTGTCTTCTATGAAATCAGTCCCTTGTGCCAAAAAGGTTGGGGACCACTGCTGTAGACGTGCCCCATTGGTTCTGCAGAGTTTTACAATGTTCTTTCCAAGAAGAGCCATCCATAGGTAGGCATCCACCTGCAACTTTCGATCCTCTCCTTGAGAGCGGCACGTGCAGGCTACTTCTAGTCCACCATCTTGCCCATCCCCAGCCACATTTAGTCTTTAATAGGCCCTTTTGGATACAGATCACATATAGCTATAAGAAGGCATTGGTATTTTATTGCTATTAAGAAAGACATTTGCAAATAATAATGTCACTATTTTAGTTACGAAAGAATCTGGTCTCCCTTTGATGGAAGTGAAACAATGTATTTTTTTATTATGAATATTATATAAATAATTAGTGTTTATTATGAACATTCTTGAATACAACTCTTAGAACCTATGTTCAAGGATTTCTCTAGGTCTAAACCTGGAAGAAAAATTCTGAGTCATCAGCCATGTGCGTGTTTGGCTTTTGTAGGTTATGCCAAACTGCTTTCCAAAGTATTTGTATAAATTTATACACCCAGAAGCAGGGAATGAGAGTTTTCCTTTCCTCCATATATTTGCCCACAATTGACATTCTTCCACTTTCTTATTTTTACCAGTCTGGAAGGAGAGACTTAATATTTCATTTACTTTGGATCTGCTTCCCTCTATTTACTAATGTGGTTGAAATTAAACATGTTTCCATTTAATTTATGGACTCTTTGGGTTTCCTCTTTTATGAAATATCTGTTCACAGGTTTTGTCCATTTTTCAAGAGTTTTTTTTTCCTTGATATTTTTCTTACTAATTGTAGAAAGTATTTTTTCTGATGTAAAAGAAAATAAAAATCTCAGGGCCCCCCTAAACTCCTTAAGCAAAAGGGAAGGTAAAGGCCTTAGGCACTTGTGAAGAACTGGCTCCACAGATCATTCACTAAGGAAATCTTTGCTGGCCACCCATAAGCAAGGACATGCAGATTGTAACTTTAGGTCCATAAGCTATGTCTGGCTCCTAAAACTAAAGTCTATTCAATTCCACTCTAATAATGAATTATGAGTGTATCTTTACAGGTAACAGAACAGAGACAAGACAGGATCAGACATTTTCCCACTTACCCAGGGACAGCTACGTAATTGATATTTTCTTCACTGCCTTAGTTTCTTCTAACATTCTCCTTACCTCATGTAAAATGTAAATTTTCCTGGATTTCACAAGACTGTAACCATTGTCTCACTACGGCTCCCTCCCTTTTTTCTTTCTGTGTGCCTTTAAATGCTGATAATGTGCAGATTCACCTTGGAATAAAACAACCCCAGCTTGTTTTGTGGTTCAAGTTTATTTTACCCCCAGGCTTGTCCTCAACTTTGGCTTAATAAACCTTCATGGATTGAGATTTTTGCCTTAGTCACTTATTTGGTTCGACACTGGATATGAATCTTTTGTTTCTTATATGTGAGCAAGTATTCCTTAAATGATAGCTTGTGTTTCACCCTCTTTCTGTATCTGTACAAGCACAGAAGTTGTTAATTTTAATGTGATTACATTTATCAATCTTTTTATTTAGGGTTTCAGTTTTTGTGTTTTGTTTTAGTTATAAAGATCTTCTATATTTTCTTCTACAAGTTTTTTACTTTTATTTTTTTCACATTTAAGTCTTTAATCTGTCTGGAATTTTTATTGTCCTAAGATAGGGACCGTTAGGGTGGGGACTCATGTCGAGGTTGGAAAAAGAATTCGCACACAAAGATTAGAATAGTTTTAAAGAAAGAAAGTTGATTTTACTTCCCAAAGGTGGGAAGGGCATGACACAAGAGAAAGAGAGGAGAAGGATTTGGGGGCAAAGAGAAAGAAAGCAGTGATTGCTGCTAACTGATAACAAAAATGGCTGTGAAGCTGCTGTGTCCGCTTTTTTAAATTTTTTTTCTCTGTGAAGCAGGCTTATCAGGGTCCTTGACAGGTAGCCTGGTGAGAGCTGGAGCAGGGAGTTTGCACTCCTGTTGTTTGCTTAGGGCTCTTCAACACTGTGAGAATGCGCTCTTAGAGATACTGCAGGTGGTTAATCTTAAAGATGAGTTGAGTCCCAGGTGTTTAATCAAACAAAACAAAGGGCAGTTGAGCTGTGTTTTCTTTTTAAAGGGGCAATTATGTGCTGTGAGTTTATTCCTCTTTCTGTTTGATTATCTTTCTCTGTTAGCTACTTTATAATAATAAGAAGGCCATCCTTTCAGGGACCTTATTCCATTTCCCTCTATATGGCTGAGCAATAGTTCCAGAATCATTTATTAAATTATCTCTCTTTCCCCACTGATCTGCAGTGCCCAGTTGGTCACAGATTAAATGGGCCTGTTTCCAGGCTCTTTGTCTGCTCCCAGAGTCAGGTTGTCCCTTCCCCAATAGCACACTGCCTTAATTACTTTCCTTTAAATCAAGTGCTTATCTCTATCATCTAGGGCTGCGGTCCCCAACCCCTGGGCTTTGGACCAGTACTGGTCCATGGTCTATTAGGAACGAGGCCACACAGCACATGAGCAGCGGCATAGCGAAGCTTCATTTGTATTTACAGCCACTCCCCATCATTTGCATCATAGCCTGAGCTCAGCGCCCCCTCACCCCCCACAATATGGAAAAATTGTCTTCCATGAAGCCAGTCGCTGGTGCCAAAAAGGCTGGGGACTGCTGTTCTAGGGTATGACCCGTCTTCTGTTCTCTTCCTCCTCATGTTTCTCCATCTAACTCAGTGGTCCTACCTACTCTTGATACTTTGTTACTAATTAGAAAGGTGTTGTAGTCTATTGTTTTCCACATAGCCAAAAATAAATGTGCCACCTCCCCCCTTTTTTTTCAATTACTCTTTGTTTTATAGAGTTGTTTTGAAAATCACAAAAGACATAATGAATAAAAAAAGATACCAGAGTAAAGACAATGGTCTTCAGTAATTTCTAGGGTTAGGGACTTTTTAATCATTCTTCTTACTCTTTAGGCTTTATTTCTCTCATTAGCTCACTTTTCTCAATACATGTGATGTCTGAGATGATCTGTAAAATGAATTCAAAACCTTCAGGCTGAAAGCATAAATGCAGAAACTCGCCTTAAAGGTGCAACTTCCTGTGGCTGCTCAGTTTTATTTTCTGGTCCTTAGACAAAGCAGGTTTGGTGGTTACACATGAGGCCCTCAGGAATGGGAGAAATCGACACCCTATGGGAAGGGTACAGGGCGAGCCATTGGAGACAGAAGTAAAACCTTGTTTCTGGGAGAGCTTGCCGGTGCCCTGCCCTCCTCCACCCTTCCTTCTGTGCAGCCCCTCCGGTCACAGGTCACACATTTCACATGCTAGCCTGGGACAGAGGGCCCCGCTCACAGCTCCTCCTACTCTCTCCTCACAGATGGGACCTGTCCTGCAGCAGGTAGGGGGGCTACAGTGAAAGACTGTGGCTTTCCCTGCGTGCAGCTGTGGGCGCGACCAAGTGAATGGGTACTTGCATGTGTTAATATATGTCATCTGTGAGGGGAAAAGTACACTAATGCTCTGCCACCACCGTGCTGGGTTTCCCTCTCACCCCACCCAACCTCTTCTATTTTAATCTCTACTGTCCCAGCCCTTGGGCCCCTTACAAATGTCACCATGTTCTCCCCTACCTCCCCCTCATTCTCTTCTGTGACATTTCAGAGCATCCTATGGGCAGGGCTTTCATTCAGGGGCGTTGGATGAATGATGCAGGAGTTCTCCCTCCATATTCAGGAGGGCCGAAAACCATGTTGCTAATGTCCAGCATATTTGCCTAAAGAGACATGTTTATTCATAAAATAGTCCACTTCCTAATTTGCCATACCAAATGATATGGAAAATCTCCTCTTTCTTTGTCCTCTCTTTCCTGTTAATACCGGAAAAGGGGAAGTGGATGAATTACAAGCAAATTTGCATGGAGCTAAGTGTAAGTGGTTGAGCTCATCGCTTTCTATTGAGAACTTTTCCAATGTGATTTAGACCCTGTCTCCGTATGAATCCCAGGTATGGTTGCAACGAGGTGAAGAAAATACTTTATTCACCTAGATTACTTTTAGACAAAGGGCCACATTTTTTGGGAAGAAATACATTGATGAATTGCTTGGATTGAAGGGTGAGACTTGGGGGCAAGTTCAAGCAGTAACCCCTGCTCTCTAACTTCTAGGTGTGAGAAAGAGTATAATGTATTTGCTTCAAGAGAGAGGGTACCAAGAGAGAGGAAGGGGAGCCACAGTGACTGGATGGGGGACTGTGGGCTTTGTGATGTGACCCTGACCCTTCATCCTCCAGTCCCCTATAAATCAGTAAAGTTACTGATCTCCCTAGTTCTTGACGGAAATGGCATTTTTGCTAAAATCTGAGGTGCTAAGCATCTTGTCAGCGCTGATGTGGGGTTGAAACAGAAACGGGATATGTAGAGGCAGGAGCTAGAGGCAGAAACTACTACAAGAAAGGAAAAGCCTCTAAGAATCTGCAGAAACTGTGGGGAGAGTTTTGAAATTACGAAGGCTGTGGAGTTTGAGGCTTTTACCTGGACCTGGAGGTCAGAGGGACAGAGGGACAGAGGGGCCTCTTATGACCTCATGGTTGCAGGAGGGAAGTGATTTGGTAATCAGGGAGAACCACAAAGCCTCTCCTCTGGTAGGATACAACTTAGTTGCTTCACAGCAGCTGGATGAGACCTGTTTCCCTTCTACACTACTTCCTTTGCTTGCCGACTGTCGCACTAGAACTTTGGACATTTGGCACTGTTAGTGCTTATGTGCCACGCAAACATTGGGATTTCATTCCCTTCAGACTCCAGGACTCAAGGAGCCCCTTGATCCCAGAAAACTTAATAAGCATTTTTGCAGTGGTCAATCTGTACACAAGGCACAGTTCAATCTCTTAAAGCCAGACCCAGCGGCCTCCAGCACATCAGGATATACTCTATTAGTGAGAGAAGCCTATGTGCAAATTTAATTTTGAATACTGTACAAATTGAATCGCATTTTATATGTGCCATAAACTAACTAACCTTGAGAACAAGTTTGAAATTAAGACATAACTAACACTTCGAATCTGGATCTTTAAATCCTTAAATTCTGAAGAGTTATCACAAGATACAAAGTGTGAAAAAAACAAAACTCATCGCACTATAAAGACCAGAGGACTGTAAGCTGGTAATCAGAGAGAGGACCCACATCATAAGCAGTATTCACACGGTTATTTCATGAGTGTGAGCCACATCATTAATTTTATCCATTTTATAAAGTCACTTTTAAATAAAAATTAATAATAAAGTTACGTATTTATGTACACATTAAATTTAAGAATCAATGTGCAGATAATGTCCACTCAATATGGCAGAGGGAGCTGACATATACAGATCCCCTCCACTCTAAATGCATGAAAGTGCTGGGTAAAATATGAGATAATGATATAATACGAGATAATTAATTTTTGAATTCAAAAGCGTGGAAGGGAAATCTGGAGGTGTTAGAACTGAGGCTGAACTCAAAGGCTGAGCAGTGAGCAGGAGCTGGAGCTAAATAGTGACTACAGAAATAAAATACAGACTTTAGGATTGGGGTGGGGGCTGGGATTTTCATGGGTAAAGAGAGAGAAGAGGCAGTCTCAGGCTCCTATGAGGTGGAAAGTTGAAACCGACCTCCCTGGGCAAAGCCAGGTATTGCAGATGCCCCATCCATGAGGTTGATTGGAAAATATTTCTGAGCAATATTCACACAGTTATTTTGTAAACATGAACCAACATTATTAATTTTATCCATTTTATAAATGCATTTGAATTTAATGCTGGAACAAGCAGGTGAGTAGGTCACATATTCTGGGTTATGGATTGAAAAAGGATCATCTAAGAGAAATTAGAATTTCAAACTTCTGTTGGGAGAAGGTGTACAACTCTAATTTACACTACCTGTGCAGTGTTCAAACTCTAAGCAAGAAAACTAACAACAATAACCCCTGTCCCTCAACAAATTCAAAAATAGTGTAATCAGAGGGATACCAGCAAACTCCAATGCAACACTGTTCTATGAGGACCTTTCCATTGTAGAGAGCAAGAGAGGGTGCCCCTTCAGAAGAAAACTTCTGCCAGAAGGTTCATTTACATACATAAATTACAATGTATGGAAGGAGCTCCATGGCCAAGCCGGGGAGAGAGATAGAGATAGATAGATAAACACAGCAAATGAGAAAACCAAAACTCAAGGAAATAGAGCACTCTCCACAGGAGTTATTTTAAAAACAACAATGGTTAAAATATTAAAAGAAACAAAATAAAGAATATAAATACCAAGAAAGGAAAAAATAGATTTTAAAAGGATTTAAATAAAAATATTGAGAACAATAATTTAGAAACCTCAACAGACAGATTAAACATTAACTAGACACAACTGAAAAGAAAATTAGCAAATAGAAATTTAGCTTTGAAAAAATCATAGAATATAATTATATTATAGAAAAATTATAGAATCCTGTATAGGGAAGAAAAATGAGGAAAATGTAGAAGAGAGGTTAAGAAAGAAATATGAGCCAGGCTCAGTGGCTCACGCCTGTAACCCTAGCACTCTGGGAGGCCGAGGTGGGAGGATCACTTGGGGTCAGGAGTTTGAGATCAGCCTGAGCAAGAGTGAGACCCCATCTCTACAAAAAATTGAAAAATTAGTCAGGTGTGGTGGCGGGCGCCTGTAGTCCCAGTTACTCGGGAGGCTGAGGCAAGAGGATTGCTTGAGTCCAAAAGTTTGAGGTTGCAGTGAGCTATGATAATGCCACTGTATACTAGTAGCCTGGGCCATAGAGAAAGACCCTGTCTCAAAAAAATGTCTTAATATGGGGAAATTTTTGTAATTGCCAAAGATGACTATTGTAGCTTTTTTCAGAAACACGAACTCATTAAAAAAAAAGAAAAAATAGAAAAGAAAAAAAAGGAAAAGAAAAAACATGGAACGTAGAATGAGAAGGTCCAACATACTTCTAATAGGAGTTCCAATCATAGACCAGAGGCAATAAATTAGAAAAATATCAGTGATGATGGCTGAAAATTTAACAAAACTGATGAGAGAGAGATGAGTTTTCAGATTGAAAAAATGTATTAAGTTCCAAGCAGAATAAATTTAAAAACATTCTACACTCAGACATATTGTAGTGGAACTAGAAAATATCAAAGATAGAAAGAAAATTCTTAAGAGCTACCAAAAAGAAGAGACAAATTACTTAGAAAATAATAACAAAAAATTCACAGGCAGTGGATTTTTATAGTGACAATAAACACTAGGAGATAACATGGGCGATATCTTCAAAGTGTTAGGAAAAAGTCTATGTCAACCTGAAATTTCATAGTCAGTTACATAAGCATACATATATGAGGCAAAATAATGAAATTTTCAGACATGCAAAGTCTTAATATCCTACCTCAGCGAAAGAACTAATACGTGTATACTTCTGGAGAAAAAAAAAAAACATAGAGAAGGATTGGGATGTGAGAAACAATTGAGAATAAAGAAACTGATGATATGCTGATAATTCCAAAGTAAGTGTAGATGTACAAAATGGTTTATTTTTGGAAGGAATAGTTAAAAACTAGGTAGAACTAAAATATAGTGATACCATAGAAGATGGACCTTTTAAGATTAGAGTTAAAAGATTTAAAATACTTTTGTTAGGAGGGAGGGCTATAGAGGACTTGCTGAAATTTAAATTTTCTTAAGCCAATGTGCATGTTAAATAAAAAACAAAACAAAGCAAGCCTCTCCTTTCTCCAATGGGTAAAATATGGAAACAAATACTTCACTAAAGAAGATATAAGGGTGACAAATAAGCACATAAAAAGATGATTGATCAGTAGCTGTTAAGAAAATGCAAATTGATACCACAATGAAATACCACTACCTACCTAGTAAGGTGGCTAAAATTATAAAGTCTGACCACATCAAGTCTTGATAAGAACGTAGAAAAACTGGAACCCTCAAACTCTAATGGTGGGAATCTTCTGGAAAACAGTTTGACAATTTCTTGAGAGTTAAACATGCACCTGCAATTTAATGCACCAATTGCACTTCTAAGTATTTACCCAAGAGAAAAAGAAATGGATGTCTATACAAATACTTGTACATATTTATAGCAGCTTTATTTATGATAGTCTCGAACTGGAAAGAACCCAAGTGCCCATCAACAGATGAGTGGTTAAATAAATTGTGGTACATCCATAAAACAGAATGGCACATAGCATAAAACAGAAATGAACAATTGTTATGCACAATAACATGGATGAATTCCATGTTTATTATAATGTCAAATGAAAAGAATCAGAAATAAGAGTACATATTATATGAGTCCATTTATATTAAACTGTAGGAAATGCAAGTCATCTATAGTTGCACAAAGCAAATCAGTGGTAGTTTGGGGATGTGGGGACTGGGAAGGAAGAGAGGGAAGGTTATGCATAAGGAAACTTTTGAGAGTGATGGATATGTTCATTTTCTTGATTTCAATTTCATGGGTATATATATATGTTGAAACTAATTAGATGGTACACTCTAAATATGTATTGTTTATTTATGTTATATCTCAACAAAGATATTTACCAATAATAATTTTTTTCTTCTGAATAACCTAGTTCATTTATCAACAATTTTAATTCACGTGAACTAGAAAATCATTTTGGCTTGTTCAATTAACTTATGAGCATCCCCTTATTTTTAAGCCAGTTTAGAACCATGTAGGCACAAACACATAATACATGGACATACCCAACACATATCTAAACATATACACTCACACACACACACACACACACACACACACACACACACAAACACACACACAGTTCCAATAGCTTTTATCTCAGAACTCTAGCCATGAGATACCAATATAAACTCACCAGTTTCCAAAAGACAACTGGATCTAAATTTCTTCTGACAAAACTGGAACTTGTTCACATGCCTAAACTTTAGTTGCCCTGATAGGTAACCTAATTACACCTGTGGATCAAAGTTTTGGGTAAAGTAGTTTTTGTGGCAGTTTGAGGACTAGCAGCTAGGACTGGCAGCAAGATCTCCAAGTAGCTTTCAATTAGTAGTGTCATAAACACTGAGTTTATCTCAACATCAGTAGAAAAAGTTAGCATGTTTAGAGAAGAAAGAAAAGAAAATAGAGAGACAATTTATTGAATAAGGATTCTTTTCCCCAATAAATGGTGCTGGGAAAACTGGATAGCCACATGTAGAAGACTGAAGCAGGATCCTCACCTTTCACCTCTCACAAAAATCAACTCACGCTGGGTAACAGATTTAAACCTAAGGAGTGAAACTATTAGAATTCTAGAGGAGGATGTTGGAAATACTC
>NW_012151507.1:1937506-2031819 GCF_000956105.1 Propithecus coquereli
AAAAAAAAAAAAAAGAAAATAGAGAGACAGAGAGCTTAAGAGACTCAACATTTTAACTTTATAGTGGCAAGTCGACCATTTGAGCTCTGAGTTTTTCTTGATATAATTTGCCCATCAGCAAAAACTTGTTCACAAGAATTGGCTGTGACCAGCTGGAGTTCTAGAAAACCTGGCATGCCTTTGAACCTTTCCATTTACACAAATACTTGAGAATAGAGGCACCATAAACCAACTGGGGTGGCTGAAGGGGGTCACTGTCCTTGTCTTTCCTCATTTTTACAGGATTTGTTTCCCATTCTTCTTTAAAAGAAGCGCTGAACTGTAGTCTAGGGGTTGGTATCGTGGATCAGAGCGTGCTGACTGTGGGTGGGCTCCACTGAGTCGTTCCCACCCTCTTCCATGCTCAGTTTCTCTCTTCGGGGGTCTACCTCCAAGAGGGGTCGAAATCTGAGTAATCCACTATTATATGGGTTTCTTGTTGTGGGGGCTCCCCATAGGGCCACGTATGCTGCGGGGAGTCACTCCAGGCACTTCCACTGGCCCCCAGTCACCCAGGGGGATCATTTGCTTGGGAGGAGTAAAATGCCCTTTCTCTTTGGAGCTGAGGAACCCAGTCTCTCATTTATCTACAAACAGGACAGTTTGGTTTCTTCTTTCACAAATACACAGAAAAGCCAATGGAGATTAATTTTGGGAGGAAGAGGCAATGGAGAAAACCCTTTAGAATACACCTCCAAATCAAATTAGGATCCCAAACAACTTCCTGGGAAAAGAACTGACAGCTCAGAGTAAACCAGGACTGTCAGCCAAGAACAGGAGGTCCAGAGCACAGGAGGGCTTACTGGTTCCACCCAAGGAGAGGCTCAGTGTCAGCTGGTGTGTGGGAAGGGAGCCATGCTGGTATCTGGCACCGAGTTCAAGCTACTCCTTTGGGGGTCCTGCGTCTTCTTTGAGCCCCATGTCTGGACACCATCTTGTCAATAGGAAAGAATCCAAACTCTGTAAAATGATTTAAAGAGGTTTATTCTGAGCCAAGTATGAGTCATCATGGCCAGGAGCCATGCACAAGAAACCTTGAGAAAGTGGACTCCTCGATAAAGATATTAAGTAATTTTTCAAACAAAAAATATATATGTTAAAACTTAAGAATGACCACTAAAAGAATAGAAATAGAATGTCTAACTTTTAAATTAGTGGAAGGAAACTAAGGGAATAAATAAGACTTGATCGATTCAATGAATATAGGATAAAGGGGGAAAAAGTAGAAAAAAGCATGTCTAAAAGGAAGACAAAGTAAGATGGTACAAATCAGTGGTCTATAAACTTTTTTGTAAAAGGCCAAATAGTAAATTTTTTTGGCTTTGCAGGCCGTATATTTCTATTGCAACTGTTCAGCTTCACTGTTGAAGCACAGAAGCAACCAGTCCTAGGTGAGACGTAAGTGACTACGTGTGGTCGTGTTCCAATAAGGCTTTCCATACGAAAGCAGGTGCTGGGCTAGATTTGTCCCAAGGGCCATAATCTGCCAACTCTTGGTATAAATAAGTCCAAATATATCCGTTATCACAATATAAATGGAAATGGAGTAACCCTATCTTTTAAAAAGGGGGATTAAAGATTTAGCCATTGGCCATTTATAAACACACTTAAAACATAAGGATAAAGACAAATTGAAAGAAAAAGAATGGAAAGGATGTGCCAGTAACAGAGTAAATAAAAGTCTAGGAAGCAATAGCAATCTGGCCATAACCAAAATTTACAGAGGCAAGCACTGTTGTAAACGCTAAGGTCATACAATTAGGAAATGCTGAGCTGGAATCCAACCAACTTATTTGTCTCCAAAGCTCATAAACACCGCTGTATTTTGACTACCAGACAAAACTGAATTTGAGAAAAAATATTTAAAGGTATACAAAATTATTTTACTTAATGAAAATGTGGGGGTGGGAAGTGCCTAAAGATGTAACAACTATGAATCCACGTGCATCTAACAACACTGATGCACAAACATATACACACACACACACACACACACACACATACACATGCACGCAGCACATGGAGAAATTAACAAATCTAGAATCATAGTAAGAAATCTCAACACGTCTCTTCCAGATCATGCAGATAAAACATTGGGAAGAAATACATAAAGAAGATGTATCAGTGCAAATAACAACCTGGATCTCATATATTAAAATCTACACTCAACATGTAAAAAATAATTATTCTTTTCAATTACATGTAGAATATTTATAAAAATTGACCACGCTAAGAGATAAACATAATAGAAAAAATTTAATATTCTCATATGCCAGCGAGAACCAGTAAAAAATATGATGATTATGATGATGATATACCAATCGATTTGGCTATTGTTTTTGTTAAAACAATGAGGTACTTAGAAATAAATATGATGAACTATTTGGAGAGACAGCATGGCTTATTGAATAAGCACGAGGCCTCTGGGGCCAAATTCTGACTGCTGTACTTTCTAGATGTGTGACCTTGAGAAAATGAGCTAATCTATCTGTGTTTAGGTTTTCTCATCTGCAGCATGACAATAGAATGGGGAAAATAATAGTTATATCTCATAAGGTTGTTATAAAGCTTAAATGAATTAGTAATTTATGAAGTGCATAGATTGGTGGCTTGGTACTTATAAGTGTTTGTTAAATGAATACCTAAACATGAACAAAACCTATGCAGGAAATATTGAAAGACATAAAAGTACACCTAAATCAGGGAAGCTAGACCAGGATTCAACATAAATATGTCAATTCTCCCCAAACTAATGAATACATTGAAAGCAGTTGTGATCAAAATACGACTGAAGTTTTGTTTGTTTGTTTTATCTTGCTAAATAGTGTCTAAAATTCACAGGGAAGAATAGTCAAGAAATCAAGACTATTTTAAAGAATAACATGGAGGGGAGATTAATGAGCTATACCAGTAAAATACGTGATATTAGCATGTCCACAGAGATTGAATGGACAGCCCAGAAACAAATCCAATCACGTGTAAGACCATGATATAGGATAGAAATGGTGTTACTGTTAAGTAGGGAAAAGGATGGACATTTTTTAGTGTATTCCAAACATTTTTTGGCCATGATCTGCAGAAAGAAATATATTTTATTCCATATCCCAGTATCTGCTCAAAGTATGTGTATGTATATTGTTCTGTAAACACCATTTACCACTACTATATGCAATGTAGTCTGATATTTTCCATATTATTTCATTTTCTGAAAACTGGTGGCTAGAACCCACTAAATTGTCTTACATCTCATGAATATATTGCAAATCTATAAACGGCTTAGGCATAAATGTATAGGGAAAACTAGCTTTCTGTATTGAAAAATATAGAACTAGATCTTTACCTCACACCGTATTTCAAACAAAATTCCAGACAGATTAAATGACTAAATGTGGGAAACCTTTTAGATCAAAATATAAGACAACATTCTGGCCGGGCGCTGTGGCTCACGCCTGTAATCCTAGCACTCTGGGAGGCCGAGGCAGGTGGATTGTTTGAGCTCAGTAGTTCGAGACCAGCCTGAGCAAGAGCGAGATCCCGTCTCTACTAAAAAATAGAAAGAAATTGATCGGACAACTAAAAATATACAGAAAAAATTAGCCGGGCATGGTGGCGCATGCCTGTAGTCCCAGCTACTCGGGAGGCTGAGAGGCAGTAGGATCACTTGATCCCAGGAGTTTGAGGTTGCTGTGAGCTACCAGGAGTTTGAGGTTGCTGTGAGCTAGGCTGACGCCATGGCACTCACTCTAGCCAGGGCAACAGAGTGAGACTCTGTCTCAAAAAAAAAAAAAAAAATGATAACATTCTGATGGTATGAAGGAAATGTTTTTATGTTATAAAATGACAAAGGAAAACATCAAATATTTTTAACAACTTCAATTTAAAACTTCTTTATTACTTCTATATGACTAAGAAAATACAATTATAGTATTATTCAGAATATTAAAGAATTCTTAAGAATCAATAAGAAAAATCTAACAACCTAATAGGAAGGTGGGCAAAACATGTTAATAGACCATTCACAGAAAAGGAAGTTTGGAACTCTAAGAAATATATGAAAAGTGCTCAAGATTCCTAGTAGTCAGAGAAATGCGAGTTAAAACAGTGAAAACAGTGAGATATGATTGCACAACAATCAGACTCACAAAAATGTAAGACTGACAATACCAAGTTTTGGGAGGATGGGGGAAATAAGAGTTCTCCTACTACGCTATTGGGAGTAAAACATAAAATACGATGAATACACGTGTCCATCAACTGCAGGATACTGCTTGCCCCAGCTCAGGGACGGTGGGAAGTAAGAGGGGGGTGTGGGCACTAAAGAGACTGCGCTGTATTATTTTACAAAATATCTGAAGCAAATAAGCCACCATGTCCTCTGTTAATTCTGAATAGGAAGTACATTGATATTTGTTATTTTATCCTCTGTGCTTTTCTTTAAATTGAAAATATTTTCAATTTTTTAAAAAAGAAAAGATGTTAAGACAGACACATTTATTAAAATTTACTTTTTCCTCAACCGAAGGCATTAGCCAGCAAATAGCCATTAGCCACAATACAGATCCCTCCCGAGCCTTGGTCCTGTACGAGTTGTCATCCAAATCCTCAATCGGAGCGGTGGCGGGTGGTTCTAACAAGCACCCTTATCCCTCAGGGTGGGGAACCATGGCTCCGTACTCTGTTTAGGTTTGTGTAAGCTGCATGGAGGACCTTCAGAATTGGTGTCTAGAAAATCTCAACCCTTTAAACATTCTCAAGTGGGCATGGAGGGTGCAGGGTAGGGAGACATGTCAGAATTACCTGGTGATTTTAAAAAATGCACATGCAGATTGAGAATCAGTGCTCTAGGCTGACTTCTCCCAGTTCTACTTCAGCTTCATCAGATTTCATTTATGTCCACCATATCTAGTCTTAGGGTATTTGAATCAAATCAACTTCAGATGGTGAGTTTAGTCAGTAACTGTTTAATGAACACCTATTTTGTGCCAGGTACCACAGTCAATTCTGGAGGCATAAAAATGAACAAGAAACCTACTGTCCTGAGGCATTCATAGCCTATTTGAAAGGAAAGCTTAGTGTAGAGAGTAACTTATTTCCTCTGTAGGTTACTTAATTAGAGGAACATTTCAATGGAGGACCACCGCTGATTGCATTTTGATGTTTTGCAGTAGAGTGATGGTTATGGTGCTATATTCATCCTCCAGAGCATCAACAGTAAAATCAGCATTACAACCATGAAAACCTTCAGATCCTTAGCACAGTCTTTACCCAGCTCAGAGAGCCTAGAGATTGTACGCTGCCATCTATAACTTTTCAGTATTTTCCTCAGAAAGTTTTGAGTTTGGCTTGAAGCAAATGCCTTCAGATGTTTGGACTCCACCAGGGTTGCCGCGTTCAATTGAGCAGTCTGTGCACTGTACAAGGCTTCAAGCTCAGGAGGCAAGAAGAAGCCGAAATTCAGCCAAAACACTGCTTCTCTAGCCCTCTATGGATGTGACTCCTTCTGTGCAGAAGGGCACGCTTTTCTAAGTTGTCTGGCCAGAGGAGATGGCTGTTTGTAATTTGCACGAAGGTGGCATATAGATTAGCAGGTGTCCCTGCTGACCACAGCGATTTCCTAATTCAGTACAACCCACAGAACTTATGTTTACTGCAGAGATACCACTTGAAATACTAGGGACCATATGTTTATTCTAAGAAAGAAGTGATTCAGCTAATATATTTATGACACTTTAAAATGCCAGGACCGGAAAGGGTTTTAGAAAACATAATGCTTAACCAACTAATTTTCCATGTGTAGAAAATGTCTTTGAATTTTGGAACTTAATGGAAAGTTGAGATTGTTATTTTTAACTTCCTCACTTCGTAGATAAAGCAATCAGTGCCCAGAGATGTGGAGCAACTTTTCCAGGGCACAGTCACGCAGGTCTTCTAACCCCTAATCCAATGTCCTCTCAATTTTATTGTGTTCATTGCCACACAGCTAACTAGTGGCAGAGTGAGTGCAGACTTCAGGCTGTGGATACAAGTCAAGAGGTTGCAAAACAGTTTCCTAATTTAATTATATCTTCTGATGTAATCCTCACCCCGTGATCCAGGGGAAGGAGAGGGTGTGAGCTGAACGCCTCAGCCTTACTCTGTATTTGTCATGTGTGATCTCCCCAGGTGGCCAACTACTGGTGTTAGGCAGCGCGTATGTGTGAAGGGGACACATCTCAAGGGGAGAGCTGTCCTGGTGTGAATTGCATCGGGACTTGGTGTTCTCATTTCTTCAAATTTCAGAGAACTCTGGCGTGCTGCCCTCCTTCCCAGAGCTCGTGGGGCACGGATAAGCATTCCTCTTCGAGTTACTCTGTCTGACATGAATGGCATCACTGTCTGGCAACCCGATGAGACATATGTTTGGGGACTGCATGAGCTGAGGGTTCCGATGGCCCACCCTGAGTCCTGGCTTTGCGGTATAGTGGGAAGACCCACTTATTGCCCACCTATTATGCCAGACAGAGTTGAGGTGCTGTCTGCAGTGGTAGACACAATAGGTAAAGTGTCTGCCTTTCTGAAGCACACCTTCAAATGATCGCAAGACCAAAATTCAGAGAAGGAAGCAAGTCAGTTTCAGAAGGTGATAAGCACTATGAAGCAAATAAACAGGGAAGTGACATAGACAGCAATTCTGTGTTTATCTGTAATTTTGAAATAGTGAAATAGATCATTTTTCTTTATGAGTTATTCTCTGGGGATATGGTTATGATATCTTTTCCTCATCCAGAGGTAATAAAGACATTCTCCTATATTCTTTCTTTCTTTCTTTCTTTCTTTCTTCCTTTCTTTCTTTCTTTCTTTCTTTCTTTCCTGCTTTATGTATTTATTTTTCAAATCTAGGCATTTAATTCATCACAAGTTGATTTTTATACATGGTGTAAGGTAGGAATCTTATTTTATTTTTCTTTATAAGATAAGCAAAATTTTCCAACAAGGCATACTGAGCGATAACATTATTCTTATCTGATCAGAGTTTATATATGTGTGTATATGTACACACACATATATACATACATATGTGTGTGTATATATTTTAGAACCATGATGCTGAGCTTTCTGTTGTTGTGATTGTTCATCCCTATTAGTACTATAGTGTGTTTTTTATTACCAAAGCTTTGTTTTATGTCTTAACATTTGATAGGGCAAAGCTTTTCACTCTGTTTTTCTTTTTCCAACTTGCTTCAGCTATTTGTGAGTATCTTTGTGCCATATAAATTTAAAAATTAGATGAGAAAAGTTCTTCTCAAAACTCCACGGAAATTTTTATAGGAATTACATTTATACTAGATTAATGTTGGGAAAATTGACATCCTTACAAGGCTTGTCATCTGCTTTACAAATATTTGTACATCTTTTGTGTCCTTTAGTAGAGTCAAATATTCCTTTTATATTAAAGCTATATGAATATATTATGAAGCAGAATGCAAAATTGTCACACACTTTAAGGTAAGTCATGGGACTTCAAGGAACTGTTGCACTTACTATGTATGGCAACTCCCTTCCCACCAAGACCTTCTCTCCTTTGGGGAGGTCTCCTTCCTCTGCCCTTGACGCTTGGCTGGACAAGTTTTAGGAGCAGTGCCCTCATATTTTTCCTGTAAGATAACTCTCTCCTGCGTGAGTGGTTAAGTAGGTGGGTACTGGAGTCAGATTGGTTGGGTTTGAATCCCCAGTCAATCATTTCTTAGCTGTGTAACCTTGGGCAGGTGTTTTAACCTCTCCAAATTCTTAGTTTTGTCAGTAGTAAAACAGAGAATCAGATAAAATAATGCATGCCAAATGGTTCGCAGAGTGCTAGGTATGGAGTAAGTGCTTAGTAAATGTTAGCTACTATTATAAGCAATTTTAAGCTATAGTTGCTATGCTCGAACACATGAAAATGTGTGTGTGTGTGTGTGTGTGTGTGTACTTGTAAATGAAAAGCAGAAAGATTTGCCCTGTCAAACATCAAATGACCTTTCTGAGGCAATTATAGTTTAAAACTTTTTTTGTTCTCTTCAAAATGCATGATTATTAAAAAAATCAAATGTGGGAGGATAGATAGTCTCAATAAATAAGGAACTGAAACAGGCTATCAAAGAATAAAACTGAGGCATCTGGTAGCAGCAGGAAGCTGTTACAATATTAAGTGTTTAATAGAAAGGAGATAAAGAGCTCCGTAGTAGGAATTATGAATAATTTTGTTACCAAAGTAATTATATCTAGAGTGAAAGTAGGGACCAGAGGCCAAGGGAGAAACCCCACAGTTACTACCTAGCAGAGTTTTCACTACTCGTGGCTTGGAGCGAGGGAAGAAGCAACAGGAAGGAAGGGTTGAAGCGTGTTTTATTATAAAGCTAAGCTGCATTTGGACAGGAAACCACAACTTTGGTGGCGAGATTCTCTTGAAGCAAGTGCTTAAGGTAACACCATCAGCAGGTAAGCATTCTGAAGTCGGAGAAAGTGACTGCGGAGGCAGTGAGCTCATTCCTGCTGAGTTACCTCAAAAGTAATGCCCTGTTCCCGTTAGGGGGATCATGGTCTGCAGATACCTGACTCTTAGGAGAAATTGATTCTGTTCCCACTGGGACCTTGAATAAACATCCAGGGTTGAATCAAATACTAATCAGTAGCAGTGAAAGTAGGCCGGAGCAGACCCAGTCTATGCCTGGAGATGAATTTCCTTTTAATTTCAAAATCAGTCGTGATTTTTCTTATTGTTTAAACATAAGGGGCTGGGCATGGTGGCTCATGCCTATAATCCTAGAACTTTGGGAGGCTGAGGTGGGAGGATTGCTTGAGGCCAGGAGTTTGAAACCAGCCTGAGCAACATAGTAAGATCTTGTCTCTACAAAAAAAAAAAAAAAAGAAAAGAAAAGAAAAGAAAACCAAACGAAAAAAACAAACCAGAAAAATTAGCTGGGTGTGGTGGCACATTCCCAAAGTCCCAGCTACTCAGGAGGCTGAGGCAGGAGAATGGTTTGCGTCCAGGAATTTGAGGAGGTTGCTGTGAGCTATGATGATACCACTGCACTCTAATTACAGCAATACCGTGAGACCCTGTTTCCAAAAAAAAACAACTCATAAGGGTATATAATTTATATTTAATGTCTGTTTATAAAACTCTTTTGATGAAATCATATTTTTACCAAATGTATGATTATTATGGACTGTAGCAAGGTATTACTTATTATTTCTTTTTCTTATCTGTACCAGGAAATAGTTTAGCCATAGACCAGTTTACTAATACGGTTAGTTCCTGGTAGAAGTAATGAAATTGAAAGCATGAAGAATCAGGAGTACATAACCTGCATTTGTGAATTCAAATTGGTAGAAGAATGGCAAATATATGTGGCTGATACGCTGGATATTAAACTAATCATTAAACTTTCCACTGGATCATCCCATCAGCATACAAACCTGTTATTAATTCCTTTATGTAAAAATCAAAATATACAAACAAAACACACTCTCTGGCCCCATTCCACTTTTAGCTACGGTCCTTCTCTCCAAGTGTCTTTAGTGACACTTATAAAGCAACTGCAGCGCAAAACTATTCTCTTTAAAGAGTTGGGTTTTTTTTGTTTTTTTTTTTGAGACAGCATCTCACTCTGTTGCCTGGGCTAGAGTGCCGTGGCGTCAGCCTAGCTCACAGCAACCTCAAACTCCTGGGCTCAAGCAATGCTTCTGTCTCAGCCTCCCTAGTAGCTGGGACTACAGGCATGCGCCACCATGTCCGGCTAAATTTTTCTATATATTTTTAGTTGTCCAGCTAATTTATTTCTATTTTTTTTTTAAATAGAGATGGGGTCTCAGTCTTGCTCAGGCTGGTCTCGAACTCCTGAGCTCAAATGATCCACCCGCCTCGGCCTCCCAGAGTGCTAGGATTACAGGCGTGAGCCACCTTGCCCGGCCTTAAAGAGTCATTGATACTGGCTGTTTCCAGTTCTTCTCCTAGGCCTTCTTGACCCTCTTCAATAAGGTTTTTGCTCCCACCACCGAACCTTCCCCCCCATCGATCCTCTGTGAGCACCATGTTGTTAAACCCAACCGTCATTTCCGAGTTCTCATTTTCTGGCACATCCGCGACATTTGACAACGGTGCTCATGCTCCATTCCTACACACACTTTCCTGTCTTGATTTACAGGACACCACACAAGCTTAGTTTTCCTTCTATCTTTCTGACTACTTCTCGATTTCCCTTGCTGGTGTTTCCTTATCTTCCTAACCTGTAGACTTTGGAGTATCTTAAGGCTCAGTCCTTGGACCTCTTCTCTTTTTTATCTACTCTTCCTACCTATGTGCTTTCACCTATAATCATGGCTTTAAACGCCATGTTATGCCAATGACTCTGAAATTATTTCCAGCCCATATATTTCTTCCGGACTCCTGACCTATATATCTGTCTACTTGACATTTTCATTTGGATGTCTACTAAGCATCTCAAAGTTAACATGACCGAAACAGAGCTCCTAATATTTTCCCCCAAACCATCAACTCCTGCATTTTCCTATCTCAGTTAATAGCAACACCATTCTTCCAGGAACTCACCTCAACAGCCTTGGTGTCATTCTTTATCTCCTCCTTCTCTACCATTCCACACCCAGTTTGTCAGAGTACCATGTCAGTTCTACCTTCCAAAGAGAATCAGCATCTGAGCCTTCCTCAGCAGCCCCTTGGTCCAACCCACCATCATGGGACCTGAATTATTGAGTGGTCTCCTAAATGGTCTTCCTGTGTCTATCTTCGGCCCCAGCAAGAGTGACCTGCTGAAGCCTAGGTCAGATTGTATTATAACTCTTCACACATCCTTCCAATATCCTCATTTCCTACTCAGAGTAAAAGCCAGAGCCTTAACAACAATCTACAAGGCCCAGAATGTTCTTGCTCCCTGTCACCTCTCCAACTTCATTTTTTACTACTTTCTCCTTTGGTTTTTCAATCCAGCTACTTTGGACTGACTACTCGACTACTTTTTTTTTTAGGTTTTAAAACATTTTACTTGCATATTTAAAAAATTTTGCCTTCCAATAATTAAAATCATTTGAACAACAACAAAAAATGGCACTATGATTAAACTGCATTTTGCAGCCTGCAGAGCACCTGGGGTCAGCTTGGCTTTATTCTAGATTTCACTGTCCTCCCACTCCGTGTCTTCCTTCACCGACATGCAGGTTCTTTTCCTTCCCTGCTGGCCAGACAAGCAGATGGGAGAGGCAGGCCCAGCTTTCGTCTTCAGCAGTTCTGGATTCTTTGATGTGCAAGGGGCAGCACAGTCATTTTAACCTGATCCAACCTCTTTGCATCTTACAAAGTTAAACAGATAAAAGAAGTAAAATAAGAAGGCGATGCTTGTGGAACGTACAGTGTGTATTGGTGGTGCCCATCTCATCACGATTCGCCTTCTTGCTTCTCCTATTTCATTGTTTCTTTGGAAGAAAGTGGATTTCTTACTTGTGTTTCTGTCTTATTCAGTTTCAACTTATCGAATTTCTCCATCACAATCATCTTGGGTTCCTCAGACGTGGTTGTGGAGGGAGCGCAGTGAGGTGCATGAGCAAGTGGTCACTGCCGAGTCTTGAATTGCCAGGCACGCTTCTGCCTCAGGGCCTTTGCACTTGAAGTTTCTGGAGTCCTCTTCCCCCAGATAGCTTTCCTTTGGTTCTCTGCTTAAGTCATCTTCTCAGTGAGGCTTTTTTCCGTCTACTCTATCTAAAACCTCAATTACCCCTTCCCCGATATTTCATTCTTTCCTTCCATTCTTCATTTATTCTCTTTAACACTTGTCACTTTCTGGAGTATGGTATATTTTACTTATATAATCCTGTTTATTATCTTTCTTTCCCATCAGGATGTTTGGTCCATGAAGTCAAGGATTTTGTTTGTTTTGTTCACTCTTGAAGCCTCAGTTCTTAGAAATAATGGCTGACATGTTATAGGCCTCAGTAAATATTTAGTGCATGCACAAATAGAACTAAATGTACACAAAGATAAATGACTTCTTGGAACTCTATTCCACCACTGTTCTTTCCAAACACACATTTAAAAAAATTCGTTCATTCTTTTAAGTGGAATAATTTTTGCCATTCTTAGCCACAGAATCGTTGTAATATTGAGACACCGAATTTTCAAATACTGAAAAATGACAGCAGCAATAGCTGCCAACTGTATATTTTAGTCAGTCATTTATTGGATACCCATTTAGTTCCTAGAGCTGGCTGTTTGCTGAATTGTTACTAGGATAGAGAGATTTAGAGACAAACAGCTGTTTCATGTACAGACTGTGTGACCATGGGCAGTCACTAAATCTCTCTGGACCTCAGCTTTTTCCTCTGTAAATGGGTATAATGATAGTACTCCTCCAAGTTGTTGAAAGCTCTACGAAAGTTCAATATATGCAAATTGCATACTTCTTGATGTTTTCATCACAAGAAAAACAGCTTTGTTAGAAAGAATAGTTTTCTGGTACGAATACAGTTTTCCACGTGCGCTTTTGCAAACATTTCACATATGGCTGCCCATTGTTTCCTGCCAGGGGTGTGGATGGAACTAGTAAGGGAAGACAGGGACAGAAGAACGTCCTTTTCACATGTGGGAGGAGACTTAACCGACGCTGTAGATGCAGAGCCACTAACGACAGCAAAAATTTACCTTTCGTAATATTTTACTGCGTACAAAGCACTCTCTCATGCCTTATGTCATTCTGAAATCACATTTGGTAGGCAGGATTGATATTATCCTCTCCATTTTTTTTAGAGGGGAAACTGAGGCTTCATTTAAGTAACTTGTTCAAGGCGACACAGTGAGTGAGTGGTGCAGCGAAGACTCCATTTCAGATTTTTTGACCCACTCTCTTTAGAGCATCTGAGGCTCCTGTACCAGCAATTCTGCCCGCTGGGTGAGAGCCTCACTGGCATGCACATAGCTGGTGTCTTCTCATTGCAGGGCTGGCGTTCCCGGCCAGAGTTCAAGCTTCCTCACTCTCCAGCACACCTTCCCCTGTTATTTCGGACAGGGCCTCTGAGGCCAGGGAGAAACGCAGAACATCACAAGACGTGTGAGCTCTCCTATGTTCCCTCGGGCGCCTGGTGGGGTGCTAGGATGCCCACGCTTCATGAGTGCCCAAAGCAGCAGCAGAGCCTGGACATGGAAAACGACAGTCAGAGCAACAGGTCCTCTTCCAGGGTCAGAACGTGCCTGTGCTGAGGGCAGACAGACGAGGCCGGAGCCCCAGTTCTGGGTGGCTGGCTGCCAACCTCACCCAGACCCCCTCAGCTAGCATCTGATTTCATTACCGCTCTGCTTAAACACTTCAGCAGCGGCAGCCAAACACTCTGGGGTTAAAATCTGCATGTGTGGGTTTAAAAGGTGTCGTCCTTTGCCCTGTGGCCTCTTCCACCTGTGCTGTCTTGGCTCCCTCCAGACCAGCTTGCCCCATCGTCGTCCACACACTCGATTTCTTCCTCCTCTGTCATTAGGCTTTTCCTTTTCTAGAATGCTGGGGCACCCTTCCTTCCTTCTTTATCTGGCAAATCCCTGTTCGCCCTTGGAGACTTGTCTGAGCAATCCGTCCTCTGTGAGTCCTTCTTTTCCTCCCCACCCCCACCCACAGGGAGAGATGCCTTCTCTGTGCACCCCATAACCTTTGCTGTTTTCAGTGACTGCGTTATTACTCGGCTGCAGCCGTTTCCTTGACTCACCCATCATCATCCTCAGTGCTGTCACCGGGTGTGGAATTGTTAGATGCTCAATAAAACACCTGTTGTATAAATGAGTGAGATATGAGTGAATCGTCAGATGACTGGCAAAGCAGTGTTAACTGCCCACAAAGCCTGTGATGTGAAAGACGGAACTTAGCACACAATGAATACGTATAACCTCAACTCTCATATCGGCCCTCGTGCCCCTGGTGACCCTTGGGATGGGTAGGATGCCTTTAAGGGTTCAAGGAGCGTCCTAGCTACCCTGACACCAAGAAGGTGACAAGGAACCTCTCTCCTAGAGTGGAGCCTTACGATGCATCCACAGCAGCGTCACCCAAAAACCACGTGAAAGCAAGAGCTGTTGTGGGGGCATGTGGGTATCAGAGGAAGTCGTGTGCCTTTGCCACGTGGGCCCCCAGAACACGGCACACAGAAAACACCTTGCATTAAAATGCCGCCGGCCGCTTCTCTAGCCTGCTGGTTGGGTGGTGGCTGTGGTGGTCCCACACCCAGGGGAAATCTCCAGCTCAGCAGAGGGGCCTGAGAACCTCAGAGTCACACGTGGAAAGTCTAATGAGTAAGATTTTAAGTCAATGAACAGCAAAGGGTGAGAAACTCGGGGGCCGAGGGGCAAGTCAGAGTTTTCCTCTTACTGCCTTAAATAGAAACTGTTTCCCCCTGTTCCACTGCCTGCCCCACCTCGGCTTCAGGGTGGTCTACCACAAACATTCTGCGCTGGCTGACGGCAGAGAAGCCGCCAACCTTCCGGTCAGGCACTGAGCAGAGGAAGATTCAGCCTGGGCCGTGCCCTGACTAAAACAACAGAAAGCTCTCTGGCCTTCTGCGGGTGGGCACGAAGGAGGGAGCTCTGGAGAAAGCATGTTGCCTCTTGTGGGTCTGAACGTGGCCTGGGAAAGAGCGTTGAGGATCTGGAAACCTTGCTTGGGAGGAATCAACTGTCCTCCAGGTCTCTGAACCTGCCACTGGCACGACACCTGGCACCCGGTGGTCATTCAAAAATGTTGACTACATCATCGAATTAAAACAAAAGAGAGAATATGGGATTATTCCTTGGAAAGTAATTGGGTGCTTGCCAGGTAGGGGGAACAGAGAGGAAATAACTTTAGTTTTGGATTTTTTCCTAAGGGGTCAAAGAAAAAGCAGGGATGCTCAGTTATCTCTCGTAAATAACAACAGGGAGTTTGCCTCGTGAGAAAATGTATAACTTTGGCCTTTTAGATGTCATTTAGCATGAGAGAAGAGAAATGTTAAGTCATAAGTAAGACCTAACTGGGATAAGGAACAACATCTTCAAGAGCCACTGGCCTGGGTACTAAGTAATAGTCTCATCTATTATCCAAGGGCAAGGAACTGCACTCACAGGTGGGGTAGACCACCCTAATCATGGCTTTGTTTGAGGGAAGAGTGACCCAGGCAGGGGAACAGTATATGAGAAGGCCCTGAGGTATGAGAGAACAATGTCTTAGAAGTGACTTAATAAATCAGGAAGAAGCAATGAAACTTCGACAGTGGTATGAGAAGTTCTAAGCAAAGGGAGAAATGTCCTAATTAATTCTATTCTTCCTAGTTTGATGGGATCATGGATCAACTTTTGAGAAGCAGTGCCTGCAAATCAGAGCTTGGGTTTAGGTTTAAAGCTTTTGATATCACCTCCATTCTGCCTCTGCACCCTTGCTCTCCCCCTGTCCTTACTAAAATTATGAACGGGTATCGTCACCGTTGACTCTTTATGGAATAAACAAATCTCCAGATTGCTTCAATCTTAGAGAAGGAGAGGAAGAGTTTGCTTTGTGGTTGGCCATTTCTTGCTGAATCTGAGTATCCCAATTTGAGTTCCAAAATGTGCCTCCTTGGTCTTTCTTGTTTGTTTGTTTAATCTTTGGTAAATTAGTTTCGTTGGACACCTATTGTATGTCTGCTTGTTTCCCCTTCCAATTTCCTGAAAACTAGCTCTCCACCACCCTATACAAATGTTTACATCTGTCTCCCAGGAATTTTCAGTGGAGCCTAAGAGATTCCAGTCTCAGTCTGGGTGGGACTTGGAACAGAGAAAGCAGAAACCAGGGTGTCCATGATGTGCCACAGGCCTACGGTGGGGTAGGGGAGGCTATCGTGCTGTGAGGGAACCCTAGGTGGAGAGGAGACCTCCTGGGGTCTCCGAAATGCTCCAGACCTACACTCAGATGGTCCCCTGGGCCTGGGCGTGTCTCTGGCCATAGAGTCCACGAGCTGCCCTTGTATCCTTATGATCATCTCCTCATTTCCACTCAAACTAGGTCCACTACACGTGTGTGTGCATGTGTGTGCGCATAGTGTATATACAGTGATCAAAGGTGGGACTGTGTCTACAAAGGAGAAAATTAACAGTCCCAGCTGGGGTGACATAGAAAGGACCAAGCCTGGGCCATTAAAACTGGGCTGACATAATTTATCTTGGTCCAGACTTGAACTTATCAGAAGGTCTAGCTTCTCTCTTGCTGTTTACCTCCTGTCCACAACTTGAACTTACTGTTAAGTGCGTGCTCTATCCTTGTCAGTTTGAAAATCATCCCCCTTACTAGAGAAAATAGAAGATAAGTGAAGCTAATTTATTCTGCTTTCTCTTTCTGTCAAGTGGGTTTTATTAAAAAAACCTAGCATGCTACCATGCTTAGGAATGGGCTCTAAAAAGTCATACACAAGTATGATTACAATTGCTTATATTAGAAAGGCAACCAGGGTGGATTTTGCATGGGGGACAAAATATAATAGGAAAATGATATTCTCTTTGCCACTAGCAAATGAGAACTCTGCCCAGGTGAATCATAGCTTCCTGGTCTCAGAGTCGAAAGTAGGACTGTCAGATTTAGGAAATAAAAATACAGGAAGCCCAGTTATATTTGAATTGCAGATAAAACAACTAATTTTTAGTATAAGTATGTCTCATGCAATATTTAGGATATACTTATGCTAAAAATTATTTGTTGCTTATCTGATATTCAAATGTAACTGGGCATCCTGTATTTTATCTGGCAACCCTGGTTGGAGGAGACCTCAAAGGAATTCAGTATGATCTTGGTACAGAAATACGCTCTACAGAGCAGCAGTTCTGGTTCTTGCCCCGCACCCACTACCGAACTCCCTCTTCAAAAAGCAATAAATCATAGGGCAGAGTATGCCTGGTCAGGATTTTGCATTCAAATACCAAATCTGAAAAACAAAGAATGAAAAGGAAGATTAAGTATCTTGGTAAATCAGGAAAAACTCCCTTTTGGCTATTTAGTCATTCAAGCAAAACCAAGTGTTTTGAACTCCCTTTACTGAAATAAGTTGGTAATTCTCCTCACATAATATGACTCTAAGATATTCTATTAAGAGCTTTCATTCTCAAGGATGTAAGAGTTTGCATAATATTAACACTATATTAATAATGTCAGCCAACGAGTGCTTAATACATGCCAGGGACTCTTCCAAGTACTTTGCATGTGCTCATTCATTTAATTCTTACAGCATCCCCATGTAGTATATTATTACCTCCATTTTATATAGATGGGAAAACCGAGGCTCAGAGAGGTTAAGTGCATTAAGTAACTCGCTGAAGGTTAGACAGTTACTAAGTGATCATGCAGATATGAACGAGGCAATCTGGTTCCAGAGCTTGAGCTCTTAACCATGGCAGTAGATTACTTCTTAGAGGTAGATATTCTCAAAGGAACAAAATAATATGAAATTAAAAATAGTGTACACTAGGTGTTCTGGTGTCTGAAACTACATATTTGGTTCTACTTTAATAGACTTTAATAGACTTCCTGGTTTTAACTACTTAATTAAATGGCTTCACACTATGGTCTCTACTACAAGCCCTATGAGCTTCTACATCACGTCTCTAGGATGAGAAACTAATAAAGTAGATTAGTCAATTTGCCAGATTATTCTTTGTAGTTTCCTCTCACTTATCTTAGATTGACCCAGTGGAGCATATAAATTGCAAGTAATAATGTTCCAATAGTTGAAGATCAGTCTGCCTTCCTGAAGTTCTCTTTGCTTTGGTCCAAATACTTTCAGCTTTTTCAATCACCCCTTTGAGCTCTCAGGAATAATTCAGTCATGATCAAGTTCTGTGACTGTGCATGGATATTATCTCCTTGGGCATAAACCTGTAGGTAGAAATTTTCCTATCATAAAACTTTAGTACATGGTCAAATAAAAAATCATGGCCTTTTAAAGGATATCAAAAAGAAATACTTTTCCCATGGGCCTTTGGAATGGAAATTCTGTCCTTGTAATTTCCCATGGTGACTCTATATGCACGGTCCTTTCCACACCAACTCTTAGCAATGAAGGGCAAAAATCATAAAATATTTTCTTTTATGTGTTAGGCCTGCTCAAATATATATTTGAGAATTTAAGTGTAGGGCTTTATAGCGAAAGCAAATCATTAAATCCCTGCATTTACCTACTCCCATGCCAAATGAGGTTGAATCCCCCAACCAATTCTTTCCCCCTTCATCTTTTCCCATTCTTCCTTTCAAAGGCAAATCTTTACGACAGACAGATTGTTTTAAATTTTACTTAAATAGCCTAGCATTGGAACTTACAGAAGCATATGGAGGGAACGGATAAAGTGAGACAAGACATCTGGCTTACCTGATCACTGACGTTGGAGGGGGCAGGCAGTGGCTGGAGAAAGTTTGGTGCACGTGACTAAGTTTAGCCTCTGAGGAAGGTCTGATGGTGGTTGAGACTAAGGGCTAATGGTTTCGAAAGTATTCGTCACCAATGGTGACGAAATTGCACTGCAGTTCTGGTTACTTTCAATAAACCACATAGACCCAGTGTGGATTCTATTAATATGAATGTGCTGTAGCTAACACTCAGCACAGTACCTACCAGCAAGACTATGCGTTAGGGGTTGTGTGTGTGTGTGTGTGTGTGTGTGTGTGTGTGTATGCATGCGTGTGCATACGTGAGAGAGAGACAGAGAGAGAGAGAGAGGGAGAGAGAGAGAGAGGGAGAGAAAGAATGAAAACTGATAAGAAAACAGCAGCAGTGTGATTTGCCCCCATGTACTCTGTCTACAGCATCCCTGCTGTTCTCTTAAGATGAACCAGGCTTCAGCAATGGTGCCAGTGCTCTTAGTAGAGTCGTGTCTACCGTGGTTTTGTGCTGCTTTATCAAAAACAACCCCAGACTTGTTTGTACTCCTTTTCACCGAGATGAATTCTGATGTACAGTAATTCTCATCCATGGAAACCAATGGATACCATTCCATTTATTTAACCTAACAGTTGTGCTTCTGGGAATTTGCCTAAAGAAAGCACTGGACAAGTGCAAAAAGATATATGGGAAAGGATGTTGCAGTCTTGGTAATACCCTCCTCCCTCATAGGAATTCCCTAAATGGCCATCATTAGGAGATTAGTTGAATAATTTTGTTACATGCTTTTAAGGGAATTCTCTATGGCCATTAAAAATGATACAGTTCTCTATTTGCAAACCTGGAATATGCTTATGTTTTTATGTGAAGAGAAAACAGGCAAAGGAATAGTATATATAGTTTATTCTCCTTTTTTTTCCTTAAATCCAAAGTATCAACACTCACTAGGTGACATGCTGGAGATGAAAAAATTGCCATCATTGTAGAATTCTAAATTTTTGAATCTAGCTATGTATACCTAAATGCATAGGACATATTCTGGAAGGATAGCAAAATGCTGGGAATAATTATCTCTGGACAGTAGAATTATAGGTGATTTTAACTTCATTTTTGCTGATTTGTTTTCCAAATAATTGTATACAATTAATGTTCATTAAATTATTCATATAAAAAGGAAAAATAAAAAAATTAAAATTTTTAAACAGAAATAAATAGGTCATATAACTATATCGTTGTTTCTGGAAATACCACTTCCTCAGTGAAGCCATTTCTAACTAAATGAAACATATCAGGAATTCTTTCAATGATACCTAGTCTAAACTTACAACATATATGGATCCACATTGGTCACAAGATGTACTGGCCCCTTCTTTTGCTTGGATGGGACACTACTATACAATTATTATTTTTAAATCATAGAGCTGCTGCTACTCAAAAAATTTAGCTTACTCGTGCTTAAAGTCCTTGTATTGCCTAAACATATTTAATTATCTCTATTATTACCATTGTTCCCAAGCTGGTCCATCCAATCTAATGAGAACCTTATCTTATCTTTTAGACACTTTGAAGTAACAAGATCATCCCATGTATGACAGATAGCAAATATAAAAAGCATTAATTGAGGACCTACTATCATCTGTTTAATTATTTTGATTAATATCACTTATTTCTATAAAATAAATTTTCTAGACAGAAATTATCTCCGTTTTTAGGAAAATAAATATGGACTTGGGAAAGTCAGTTGATTTCTAGCCAAGACTCAGATCTCGGTCTGTTGATTTTAAATCCCATTTCTTTTCTCATTTCCATATTCCTGAAGAGGAGTAATAAAGAACTAAATACATTTCACATCTTCCCATCAAAGTTGTATCTATGCTGTCCATGGAGATCGTTCTTTCAGTCTGAGTTTTTAGTTGCAAACAACAAAACATACTTTAGTCAGGAATAAGTTGCAAATCACATTGTAGGACTGCATATAGTTGGATCCTCACAGCACTTGTCAGAGGCACAAGCTTGAATTTTGGATATCCCTTGGGTCACATTCTCTGAGACCTTTGCTATGGTAACTTCTGAAAACTCCATGACCACAGTAGTAGAGACAGTGTGGTATAGGTGAAACAATAGATAAATAGATCAGTGGAACAAAATGAAGCCCAGAGATTGACCCACACGAACATAGTGAACTGATCTTTGGCAAAGGACTAAAGGCAATTCATTAGAGAAAGGACAGTCTTTTCAACAAATGGTTCTGAAACAACTGGATATCCACAGAGACAGAAATTATCAAAAAAAAAAAAAATCTAGAAACAGACCTTACACCTCTCACAAAAATTAACTCAGCACGGATCAAGACTTAAATGTAAAATGCAAAACTATCACACTCCTGGGAGATAACATAGGAGAAAATCTAGATAACTTTAGGTTTGGAAATGGCTCTTTAGATATGACACCAAATGCACTATCCATGAAAAAAAATATTGATACGTTGGATTTCATGAAAACTAAAAACTTCTGTTCTGTGAGAGATACTGTCAAGAGAGTGAGAAGATAAGCCACAGACCATAAGAAAATATTTTCAAAAGGACTGTTATCCAAAATATACAAGGAACTCTTAAAACTCAGCAATAAGAAAACAACCAACCTGATCAAACAACCAGGGCAATAATCTGAACAGACACCTCACCAAAAAGGATATACAGATGGAAAATAAGCACACGAAAAGATGCTCAATGTCATACTTCATTAGAGGATTGCAAATTAAAATAATAATGAGATACCACTCTACACCTATTTAAATGGATAAAATCCAAAACAGTGGCAACACTGAATGCTGGTGAGGATGTGGAGCAACATGGACACATTCATTGTTGGTGGGAATGTAAAATGATACAGACTTTGGAAGATAGTCTAGCAGTTCCTTATAAAGCTAAACTCAGGTTTATCATATGATCTGTCAATTTCATTCCTTGGTATTTATCCAAAGGAGTTGAAAACTTATGTCTACATAAAAACCTACACATGTGTGTTTATAGCAGCTTTGTTCATAATTGCCCAAACTTGGAAGCAACTAAGTTGTTCTTCAATAGGTGAATGAATAAGTTGTGAAAAGACATGGTAGAACCTTAAAAGTATATTACCAAGTAAAAGAAGTCAATCAGAAAAGACAAAACTATGGAGGCAGTAAAAAGATCAGTGGTTACAAGAGGTGTGATGAGAGGGATGGATGAATAGATGGAGCACAGGTGATTTTTAGAGCAGCAAAACTGTGGTGTATGAATTCTAAAAGGATGAATACATGTCATTACACATTTCTCAAAACCCGTAGAATGTATAGTATAAATAGTGAGCTCTAATGTAGACTAGGGATTTTGGATTATAATAAAGTGTCAATGCAATTTCATCAATTGTAACCAATGCGCCACTCCAGGGAGGGATTGTTGATAGTGGGGAGGCTGTGAGTGTATGGGGGGTGAGTGGGTATGTGGGAAATCTCCGTACTCTTTGCTCAATTTTTCTGTGAACCTAAATTGCTCTTCGAGGTAAAGTCTATTATTAACAAACAAACTCCATGAATCTTGCCAACAATCATAAAGCTCTTCCCAAATATGGATTATATGTGGAGTCTTCTCCCCCCATGCCGATCTCTTCTACACCCAAGCTCGTAGAGGTGGTTTTCAGCTAAGTCATGTGCTGGTGATGGGTTTGACAATGAAGTTCTCGATTCTACCTTGGGAAAAAAAAGCTATCATATGGGAGCTTCCGTAGACATAGGAGGTCAGACTGCCACCCATGTGGCAAATGTTCACCATAGACACCAATGTGGAAAGGGGGAAAAACCTTACATTAAAATTTTCCAACAGATAACTCCATTACAGGCACAAAATCACAACACTTCACTCTTTTCCCCACTGGAGGGAAAAAGGTGTCTTCTGTGTTTTTCTGTTAGCTTCCTTTAATTTCTATGTGTTCAATTTTTCAGGTGTGTGTTTGGGGGGTTCCTGAAGAAATGCCTGAAGTGCACCTGTATCATTTGCAAACAGCTTGTGATACATCCACTTCTATGAATTATTTACTACAGAGGCTAGCATTTTCCCCACTAGCATTTTCAGTGCAAAATAAGCAAAGTTTACACATTTATTAAACTCTTTTCATGCCAGTTACACAAATGTAATTACCCTTAGCAAATTTATTTTGGCTACCTGAGAAAAACTCACATGCTGGAGAAATACTCAAAAGATTTTTTTTAAATGTTAGAATGATCAACTAACTATACCAGCATAAGGATGATTTCATCTTTAGCTTTGACAATACGCTCAAATTAATGGACTTGGCAATTCCAATTGGAAATAAATACACAAGGATTCAAAAAATTCCTACTGTAGGAAACATACAAAAGACAATAAGAAAGGAGGAAGGAACAAGAACAAAAGGAAGGACAGGCTCTGGGAGAGAAGAGGTTGGTGCAGTTGGGATGACTATCATTACTTTAGACTATGGCTTGAGACCCAAAGAAAAATAATCATGATCATAAAGAGAAGAGAAACTCCTACAACTCAATAGCAAAATCAGCAACAAAAAACCTGGAAAAAAACCCCAAACGCAAAACCCTGTTAGAAATGAACAAAGGACTAGAATAGACATTTCCCTAAGAAGACATACAAATGGTCAACAGGTATATAAAAAGGTACTAGATATCATTTTATTAGGGAAACGTAAATAAAAACCACGATGAGGTATCATGTTATACCTGTTAGGATGGCTATTATAAAAAAATCGAAACAGAACAAGTGTTGGTGAGGATGTAGAGACATTGGAACCCCTGTACTCTGTTGGTGGAAATGTAAATTCATGCGGTTGCTATGGAAAACAGTACAGAGGTTCCTCAAAAAGTTAAAAATTAAAAATTAAAATTAGAACTATCATATAATTCAGCAAGCCCACATTAGGGTATACATCCACAAGAACTGAAATCAGAATCTTGAAGAGATACCTGTACTCCCATGTTCATTGCGGCATTATTCACAATAGGTGAGATATGGGAACAACACAAATGTCCATTGATGGATGAATGGATAGAGAAAATGTAGCATATATATGCGATGGGATATTATCCAGACTTAAAAAAGAGGGGAATCCTGCCATAAGCAACAATATAGATGAACTTGGAGAACACTATGCTAAGCAAAATAAGCCAGTTGCCTAAGGACAAATACTGGATGATTCCACTTATAGGAAGTATGTCAAATAGTCATACTCATAGAAACAGAAAGTAGAATGGTGATTGCCAGGGCCTTGGCAGAGGGAGACATGGGGAGCTGCTGTTTAACAGATATAAAGTTTCAGTTATGCAAGATGAGTAAGTTCTAGAGATCTGCTGTAAAACACTGTGCCTATAGTTAACAATAACAAATTTTGCACTTAAAAATTTAAGAGAGTAGATCTCATGTTAAGTGTTCTGACTACAATAAAACAAACAAGAAACAACCAAGGATTATTCAAAAAGAAAGAGAATTATTCTTTAAAAAAAAAAAGAAAGGAAGAAAAAAGAAAGACAGGAAAAGAAAGAAAGAGAGAAAGAAAGAAAGAGGTGAAAGGTGAGTTGTACACTCAGACTGAGTAGCTAAGGAGAATATAAAACTTTTACAGGTATTAGAGGGAAGTTGGCATGAATATAAGCTTACATTTAGGGTTTATTTTGAAAGATACTAGAATACCATATAATGAAATTGTGGGTATTGAACACAATTCTTTAGAGGAAGACACCAACCAACACTCTGAATTTTTAAAAAGTTATTAAAGTAATGATTAGATCTAGAGTCTCTCGGGAAAAACAAAATAAAAAAAAGCAAAAAACCAAGTAATGTCATTTATAGAATAGCAGGAAGTAGATGTGCTCAAATTGTGTGGATTTCTCGGGTCCCACTGCCTATTATATAATTTGTCTCACTTTAGGGTCTGTCCCGCTGGATGCAGGGGGGCAGAGAATCAGCAGAGAAGGGGCCACTGAAGAAGAGAAGGGAGTGAAGACTAGTGCACGAGCAAGTATCCACCAGCTGAATCTTTCACTTCACCCTCTTCCAGAATGAGCTCTCTGGTGTGTAGTTGGAAAAGCAAACCGACAAATGTGTTCATTGTTCTCCCTCGTATACAGTATATCATATTTTTCGTTGGTGTGGTGGTCTTTGTTGCTTTACTGAGCCCTGCTGAGGGATGGGACAGAAGAGGCATTTGTTGCGTGACATTGCCTGTAACTCTAAGTTGTTTTCCCTGTCAAAAAGAGGTGGTGAATTAACTAGATAATTTCTAAGGTCTATTCTAGCCCCTGTATCCCTTGACACTTTTCCCTTATAGTCTTTGTCATACTAGGACGCTATCGCTGTAAAGTAGCTCACTCCAGGTTAAATGGAACAGGGCTTCTGTTTTTAGTTCATAGGAGAAAGAAGAAAATGACAAGACAATTAGTTTATATTCATTTATTAAATCAATAAACATTTCTTGAGTTCTTATAGGTGTTAAGGATTCAGTAGTAAAATAAAGTCTCAACTCTCATGGGCATTATGTTCTAGTAGGGCGAGAACAATACACAGAGTATATAAAAATGTCAGGTGACAATGATAAGAGCTACAAATCACAATGCAGCGGGTTATAAGAAACTTTTGGAATGGGGGGGGTGGCTGCTTTTTTATATGGCGCGATGAGGGCAGCCTTTTGACATGGCAACATTTGATTAATTTGTTTCCATAATCAACTTTGGGGACCTTATTCAGTCCAATATCACATACCTTTTAAGGTAATGCATGCACTTTAGGAATCCTTCTAGGTTCTGCATAACAGGTTATTGGCCTGAGACACTAAAACTAAGTAAGCCTCTGTCATCAAAAATTCATTTTGTTTTTCATTCTGAAGAAAAAAACCATAATGGGAAATATTCAATGAAGATTAAAATAAAAAATCATTTCGGTTAACCTGAAAATTAAGTAATCCATAACACTCCATGTTGTCTTGTTCTACTGTAAAGAGATCTTGTATCTGTGACTGATCCTTCATTGGGAAGATGGAAATGTCTCCCAGCTTGAGGTCAAAGGTGTCCAGTGACATGTGTGCTTCTTCCTCCTGGTATTTCAGATATGGAGTGGAGGCCAGGTATGGGGAAGCAGAGGGTCATAAGCTTGACTGATTTCATAACAATCAACTATTATTGTTCATAAAGATAAAATCATAACTTCTGATAAAAACCACATATTGCTCATTTGTCACCAGCTTCACGAGAGGTGGTGATTCCTGTTCCAGAATATTTGATAATTTCAGTGTCTATCTTTTGATTATAATCACTACAATTTATTGAGTCACTTATGAGCAAGACATGTTGCATGTTCTGTTTCTAATTCTGATGTCTGTGAGGAAGAGATGATTTTGATTCTCCTTTATGTAATACATCCTGTAGGATAAAGATCGGGGTGATCTGATTTTACAGTTCGTGGTTCCTGCTGCAGTATGTGGCTTCTGAAGGAAAGGCTCCTTAGGATGGCTCTTGGCCACTAACATTGGGCTACAGATCCTGGCTGATGCATGTATCTTTGGCGGACAGATTGAGTCTGATTGATGTTCAGTTTAAGAAATCTGTAAATTCTTTTGAATTCTGTACCACAAAGTATTTTAAGTTTATGGCAGACTTTGTTGGAAAAATGGCAGTCTTCTGAAAAAAAAAATTCCTCTGTTTACTAACTTTAATTTCCTGACAAAGTGGTTGATTTGACATCATAGATACTAGATGTCTTTCTTCTTCCCAATCTAATCTTCCCTACAGAGTTGGTTACTTTGACTAGATCCTCTATTCTGCTCAGATTCCCCATTTATCTGTGAACAATGAACAATGTAACCACAACTATTTTTAAGCAACTTCTGTGTAGTGGTCAACATGTAACATTTCCTCTGTTACCTTGAGCCCTTGGGTTCCTGGCCCTGGTATAGCTCCTATATGTATAGCACAGAGCAATGCTTTTTAACCTTTTGACAACCACAGACATTTTTAGAAATTACTTCGAGTTCTTTTTTGTTGGCTGTGTGCCTTTTATCAAGGAACAAAGGAGATTATGAACCCATCTGATGAGAAAGTGCCTGTCTGTTAATAACACATACTTTCACTAATACGGAAGAAGTAAATAACATAGCTAATAAATGATACAAGGTTGAAACAGAAGAAGCTATTCTCACTCTCCCAGCCTGACCATGAATGTGGTTAACTTCCTAGGGAATTCTCCACTGCCAGCGTTTTGGTGTACTTCTTAGTCTTTTTTTCTTCTCTACAAACTTTACATAGTTAATACCCTATTGAACATAACTGATTTTAATAATAAATACAAATCAGGGTCTGACTAGGGGTCAGCAAAGTTTTTCTGTAAGGGTCAGATGGCAAATATATTAGGCTTTGAAGACCACATAACTGATCAACTTTGCTGTTGTAATGTATAAGCAGCCATAGCCAATATGTAAGCAAATGGTCATTGATGTGTTCCAATAAAACTTTATTTATAAAAACATGAGGCAGATATGTTGTGCTGATTCTTGTTCTATGCTATTAATAGGAACTTATTATACATAATATCTATCAGTTGTAGACATTATCTATCTAGATACTAGAATTTGCTAATTCTAATTTAAACAAACCCAGTGACTCAAGTGATAAAATATAATTTTACAGGTTTGACTAAAATTACTTGAAGTTCATGACAATGAAATAGCTATTTCATCTTTTCTCTATACAACTCTTGATTTTTTTGAAGAAAAAATTAATTCTTTTTGCACAGTATCTCATGTAAAAATAAAAAAATGTAAAAATTACATTTGTTATTAGCAATTTATGCTATAAAAGGGGTACAAGTCCACATTTCCTAGTGTTGGAAAATAATCAGAAGCTGAATAATAATCACCAAGAAAAGTAACATAGAGCCAAGATTTGTCCCCAGGCTGAGGAATTTCACTGAAAAATGTATAATCCATTTGTGTTTCCACCAAGTATCAAGCTCTCTGTCTCCACCTGTGTTGAATTCACTATCAAAACATCTCCAACCCCTCTTGCCCCAGGGAGGACCCAAGTTTGGACACTGCTGTGTTGAGCACTTCACCCATCACACGTACCACCCTCCCTAGGCAGAATCCATGCTCTAGATTAGCGTTTCTGAAATGTGTCTTCAGTTGGTTTAAGTCTTCTATGACAAAGGGTTATACAGTCAAAAAAGTTTAGGAAATGTTAGATTAGACAAATTTTACTGCAGGACTTCTCAGAGGCTTTAATATGATGATATGTACCATGAATTAATAATATGCAAAATTTCCCAAGTTTATTAGAAAGGACCCTGCCCCCCACCCCCACCCCAGGCTGGTTTTTCATAGAGCAACTAGCAAGAACTAGTGTTTGGTATAAAACATTTTGAGAAATGCTGATAGATCCATCCCTCTCACTGTTCTTTCTTTAGAACTTAGCTTCTCTGTGCACTTCTTGGTATTTTCTCTGCTTTGCTGAGTGACAGTCTATTATCAACGTATTAACCACAGTCCAACGTTAATGCCTGAGAATGAGTCTGTTTTATTCATTCCAGAATCATCTATGACTCCTAAAGATTCAATGTTTCATTTCAAGTAATTGATCAAGCTACTATAGCACTTGTCATGTTGCAATGAACATTATATATATATATATAAAGTCTTATATATATGTGTGTCATATATATATATATATATATCTATATATCTATATATCTTGTCTTATGATCTGGTGAGTGATATATCACTCACCAGATCATAAAACAAGACTTTTTCTTTTCTTTTTCCCTGTTTCTAAGGCAGTATCTTAACAAATAGTAAAACTGCTCTTGCTGAATGAATGAGTAACTTTGAGTGAATGATTTTAATGGAGAGATTTCAGATAATATGTCAGACCGATGGGAGTGCTGCTTTGGGCTAAGAGTGATTTTGGTGGCAACTCAAAAATCAGAGTGTGAACCTTCATGTAACTGGAAGTGCTCTCAGAAATACAGAGCACACTTGCTTTTTGTAGTTCTTATCTATGGCAAAAAGCACAAGATGAGACTCCGGTATGTGAGTGATGTTAATATAGCAGTTGCTTGTTCATAACTCAGTCTAGTATTTTATGGAAAAAATGTTTTGTGGAGACAAATTTAAAAATGTTCTAACTCTTTACCTTTGAAAATACACTGGCCTTCTAATGGAAATCCTAAACTAAAGGCAATCAAATGAAGTTAACAATAATGACATTTAACTTTTTGGTCTGCTTATCGCTATTTGGAGAAGATGATCTGAGTATTAATATTCACTCAACCATTTATACAAAGACTTAAAATACATTCCATCACTGGAATTATTTTATATGCTTATAAGGTACTTAATATCCTATTTTATGTACTTGTTAAATGTACTTGTTAAATGGACATTAAAGTGTTAAATAAATTAAAAAAAAATCAGAGTGTGAAGTCCACTTATTTTCACAGCATCCACTGGCAGTATCATACCTTCTACACTCTGCTTAGAAAGTTCTGGAAGTGTGCACAGGCCATTGGCTCAATTTATGTTAGATACTATTTTCTCTCTCCCCTCTCCCTTTGCCTTTTAGTTCACCTGCACTTGAAGATAAAAATGTATCCACAAATTACTCAATTTCCTTAATTTCTTTTCCTTAATTGTATTATTGTCTGACAGCCTCTGTGGTCTAATTTACATGGAAAAAGAGTAAGAGTATGGTTCCAAATTAAACTTGTAATTTGTATGTTATCTGGCTACTTAGTATTTTACAGGCACAATATTACTGGTTTCTACTATATTTCCATGAGGCTGATGAATATTATTCCTAATGTAAAGATGGGAGCATTGAGACACCAAAAGGTCTAAATGATTGGCTGATTCCTCAGAGCCAGTTTATGATAGAACCTCTCTGATATCCCTGGCATACAGTTTATTTTCCCCTCTTTTCAGTGGTGTTTCTTTGTGACAAGTCAGCTACTTAATAAACAAGGGACACATCGCTGAAAAGCTGAGTATATAAGTTGTGTTCTGTTCATTGGTGATTTGATGAGAGTCCCTCTGAAAATGCCAGAGCTACAGGATACTTTTCAATCTTATAGAAACCCTTGGTCTAGATCTCAGGCAAAAAATAAAAAAAAAACTAAAATACTTTATCTGTCTTTTTAAAGCTGAAATTTTATGTCAGAATACTCTCGAGGTTTGCAGGAAGTATATGTAGTTCCCATTGAAAGTCCGAATTACGTAAGCATGTACATACTGAGAACCTTCACTTTTTATGTATTGCTAGTATTGCTATAGTTGAGAAATTTAATAGGAAAATAGTTGTGATAAAAGCACTCTCACAAAGCAAAAATGAAAGGCACAAATATTCCAAAGAAAATGGATAACATTATGAAATAGTAATTCATAAAAGGTTAGCAACTTCACTCACAGTCACAGCAATTAAAATTGAACAATGAAATATAACCTATAACCTACAACCTATAAATTTGCAATGGCTAAAATGATTTATGAAATCCAGTATTGGTAAAGATTTGGGAAAACAGGTGCTTTCATGCCTTGTTGGTGAGACTGTAAATTTGGTCAATTAAGTCTATTATGACCTTACCATAAGCCACAGTTTCATCTATTATACTCAATATCCATAAATGGACTTTCGTATTATAAATTTGGCTTTGTGATTAGTGGACAAGCAATAACCATTGAGAGCTATCCTATGTGGCATTAATCTGTCAGTTTCATTTTTACACGTTTAACCTTTGTGCATCTTTTACAGAAAGCAGTGCGTATGAAAGTAAGAGACTATCGTGAGTCAACTTCATGGAGGGAACTTATGCTAAAGTAAAGAGATGCACAGTTAAGTATAAAAAGTTTGAAGAAATGCATTTATTTATTGTTGTGTGGTCTAGGGTTGACAAAAAAGGAAATGACTTAAGGACCCATCAGTAGGGGATTAGGAATGTATCAGAATATCTGACCTTATAGGGTACTGTTCAGTAGCTTGGGCTTGGGGTCTAGTAGACCTGGGTTCGAATCTTCCCTCTATCATCAGTCGGATTTGTGATTGTGAGTGAATTACTTAACCCATTTAAGCCCCGATTTTCTCATCTATAAAATGTACACAATAATTCCACTTAATTCATTACACTGTTTTAAGGATTAAATGGGATAATGTCCTTTAGTGCTTAGCACAAAGCCTTGCACATGGCAAAGGTACAATAAATAAACAGCCATTACATGCTGTAGAAAGATTGTGAAATCATATATACATGGGCATAGTTACCTACAGAGATGTTTGGAAGAAGGTCCATCAACAGCAGCTAAGTGGTTATCTTTGGGTAGTGGGATTTGGGTGAATTTTACTTTTTTAAAAAACTTCTATAGTATCTGGATTTTCTTTTACAATAATAATACTGTTTTTATCAGAAAATATGAGAAAACTATTTTAATTTAGGAAAAACTAAGAACAATTTAAGAGATGTACTGGCAGCATGTTTCAAAGAAAATAAGCACAGTAATCATTCTTTTATTTTTATCCTTTGAAAAGTTGACCCTCAGGTGCACAATCAGATTGATCACAATCATAGCTATGGCAGGGCAGGCTAGATCTTATTTTCTCTTTGTTCTAGGCACAGGTCTAGATTACATTTCCAAGGCACAATCCCATTCCCCATTCTCCCACTCTGCTCTTGCTTCTAGATGGACCAGGTGAGTGATTCCCACCAATGAAATGTCACCAAAGAATACCTGTCACTTCTAGGTAGTTAAGAATAGGTGTGCCTTTTCCTTGCTCTCTCATTCTCTATCCTGCAGTTGGGAGAGAAGGACTCTCAGGCTGCAGGGAATGGTGTTACCTGAAGGTGGAAGCAGCCTGGATTCCTGAGTCACCTTTCGGAGGACAACCGCCAAGACAGAAAATCGATCAAGAATATCTGCATTGATTTTCCTGTTAGTTTAATGTGAATGATATAATTATACATCATCATCATAAGCCCATACATCACCCTCTTTTATTCAATTAATTATATTGTGTAATGTGCCACCATTCACCTACCCTTAACTTGAGCACTGGAATATTCCAAATAACTTACATGTATGTGCTCCTTCCCTTTGAAATTCTCTCGGTATATATTCAGGAGCAGAATTTCTGGATCTTCATGGTATGCAAATGTGCAGCTTTACATGACAATGCCAACCTGCTTTTCTAAGTGTTATACCAATTTCTAATGCCGTGAGTAATATATGTGGCCCCATGTCATTGTTATTACAGTACTATTATCGGAGTATTTAAATTGGGCCATTTTGGGAGGAAAGAAAATGGAGTCACAATGTGGTCTTGACTTCCATTTTCATGGTCTTTAGTGAGCTTACCACAAGATACTTCTGAAAAAAAGGTTAATGAAAGGGAGCTTATCCTACTAAAAACTAAAGAAATTATAAGTAATTAAGACAGAATGGTGCTAGTGAGGAATAGACAGTTTGACCAATGAAGCAGAATAGAGAATCTGAAACAGATACACACATATGTAGAACTTTGATATATAATAAATGATATTTGATATATGATATATGACTTTTATATATGATATATGAGAAAAGGTGGAACCGTTCACAAACTAGAGCTAGAACATTTGTTTATATAAAGAAAAAGAATCCCTGTGGATGTTTATCTCATACTACGTACAGAAATGAACCCTGGGAAGGTTAAAAATGTAAGCGTGAAATGCAATTCTTTAAAACTCTTACTAGAAAATAGAGGTAAATATCTGCCTGACTTTAAGGAAAGGAAGAATTTATTAAGACACAAGAAGCACTCACCATAAAATAAAATAGTGATACATTTAACTATATTAAAATTATTTTTTTTTGATTCATCAAAGACATCATAAAGGTCATGAAAAGAGACACTACAAACTAACAGAAAATATTTGCAACACCTACAACAAAGAATTAGTAAGATGAATATATAAAGAATTACTTACCAACAAGAAAAAGACAAATTACCTAATAGAAAAATTAGAAAATTGCATAAACACACGTTCTACAGAAGAGGAAATCCTTATATGGATTATATTTATGTATGATGAAATACAAGTAATGTTTTTCAGATGAATCAAAATATTGAGACCAGAAAGCAAAATGAGAAGAGAAAATACATTGAGTTTTCTTTAGTTGCAGCCCTCTTGCTTCTGTCTTCTTCCTTCAATAATGAATGCTTTCCTCTAAAAATGGATTTTACCATTCCACTCTGTGGTCACACATTCATAAGCAGTGCTGATGCTCCAGAGTACTAGATTCTGCAGGTATAAATGTTGATGTTTGCATGTGCATATGCATGCTTGTACACTCATGCACTTACATGCTCATATACACGTAAGTTTATTCTGGATATGTGAATTATGCAGCGCCTTTGTGCTAGGCATTGTACCAGACTCTGAGGAAACAGCAATGAAAAAGAATGAAAAAGACAAAGAATTCCTGGAAGGAGACAGACAGTAAGCATATCAAAACAAGTAAGTTGTTATATTAGAAGGTGGTAAGTGCTTTACATCCACTCTCTTACCATTTTTCAAGATTACAATTCTTGTTAACTGTAGCCACCATGTTGTATCATAGATCTCTTGAACTTATTCTTCCTGTCTAACTGAAATTTTGTGTTCTTTGACCAACATCTGGCCAAACCCAACCTCCTGCCAAACTCCCCAGCCCCTGGTAACCACCATTCTACTCTCTATTCCTGTGAGACAACTGTTTTAGAATCCACAGATGAGTGAGATCACATGATATTTGTCTTTCTGTGCCTGGCTTATTTCACTTAACACAATACCTTCCAGGTTTGTAACAATGTCTATGTTGTTGCAAAGGACAGGATTTCTCCTTCTTCTTTGGCTGAATAGCATTCCATTGTGTATACAGATCACATTTTCTTTATCCATTCATCCATTAATGGACACTTAGGTTGAGTCTGTATCTTGGCTATTGTGAATAATGTTGCAATAAACATGGGAGTGTAGACATCTCTTTGACACATTGACTTCATTTCCACATACCCAGCAGTAGGATTGCTGGATCATATGGTACTTCTAATTTTAAATTTTTGAGCAACCTCCATACTGTTTTCCATAACGGCTATACTAATTTACATTCCGACCAACTGTGTCAGAGTTACCTTCCCTCATGTCCTCATCAACACTTGTTATCCTTTGTCTTTTGATAATAGCCATTGTCACAGGTGTGAGTTGATCTCCTATTGTGGTTTTTATTTACGTTTCCCTGATGATTAGTGATGTTGAGCATTTTTTCATATACCTCTGGGCCATTTGTATATCTTCTTTTGAGAAAGGTCTATTCAGGCCCCTTGCCAATCTTTTAATTGGGTTATTTGTTTTTTTTTTGTATTGAGTTGTTTGAGTTCCTTATATATTTTGGATACACATATCCAAATATATTTTAGATGTATAGTTTACAAATATTTTCTCTCATTCCACAGGTTATCTGTTCACTCTGTTTACTGTTTTCCTTTGTTGAGTAGATGCATTTTAATTTGCTGTAATCCCATTTGTCTACTTTTGTTCTTGTTGCCAATGCTTTTGGTGTCTTATCCAAAAGATCATTGCCTACACCAATGTCGTGGAGCATGGCTTTATGTTTTTAGATGGCCCACCTTCACTTAGTGCCCAACAACCATAATTTTGGTCTCTTAAAAATAATTCATTTATTCAAAAACTATTTGTTGAGTGCCAGGCTTTCTGCTAGTGCCAGGGACCCGGAGATGACAAAGGCAATTCCCTATTCTCAAGGATCCTGCCATCTAGTGGGAGATGTAGAAATGTAATAGAGTAGGAGAATACAATGAGATTAGTGATAGAACAGTGGTAAGAACAAAGCTCTAAGGGAGAACAAAGGATGGTATAACTTAATTTTATCTAGAGAATTCAGGAAAACTTATATAGAGAGGAGGAGTTTATAAGTAATTATGTAGGGAGCTGCGATGGGCATTTCAGGTAAAGAAAGTAACATGTTGGGAGCATAAAAGAGGATGGCACATTGGGTTGACTGCACACTTGTTTGTTAAGGCTAGAGGTTTGGGAGCATGTGTTTGAATGGTGGAAGGTGAGTCTGAAAGGAAAAGCAGTGCTAGATCTTGAACACCCTATACAAGACAACCAGAGATTTGAAATGCGTCCTGTAGGCAGTGTGAATTAGCAAAGGGTTTCTCAACAGGGAAATGGCATGATTAGATTAAGGCTTTAGAATGATTACTATGGAAATGCTTTGGAGAGTAGAGTGGAAGGCAGGAGACTCTGGACTAGGAAACCAGTTGGTCTACTACAATGGTCCTAACAAGTAATGATGATGGCCTATCATGAGCAGTGTGAAAAGAAAGGAGGAGACATCTTGAGGAGCTACTTAAAAGGAATACTTCATCCAGCTTGGTTGAGAGTGACATATAGATAGACAGCAAAGAGTCTGAAATGACTCCCACACATCCGTATTTGGAGATTGGGTGGAAGAAGACACATTACTCCATGTCAAGGAGTAATAGGGGGAGAAACAGTTTGAACAGAAGATGTGTCCAGGGTTTAAGGACTGATAGCATACTGAGGTAGAGATAATTAAAGAGCCATTCTGAAGTTTAGAGTGATGTCTGGCTGGAAAATTAAATGCCATTAGTGAAAAATCTCTTAGAGGGTAACCTGTAATTTTTATGAAAATGTATGAATTTATCTTCATATTTCTAATAGCAATAGCAAAATCTTTATGCATATATTTAATAAATATGTTTTATAGATACCTATGTAAAATAAACAACAGCAACAACAAACTGAGTGCCAGAAAGGTTGTAGCACCAATATACTCAAGCCCTGCTGGAGGCATTGCAAATTAAAACTACATTTTGAGAAGACTATATGGCAATACATAATAAGAGCTATAAAGATGATCACATGATTTTACCTGGTAATCTTACTCCTGGTTATTAAAGTGAAATAATTCAGTGTGTATTTAATGAAATTGACCTTACAGATATTATCCATAGAGCAATAAGTTATAAGGTAGTGGTTTAATGTGTATATATATATATTTACTCAAAGTAGAAACATGAAGACTAAAGAAATATGGGAAGATATTTAAATCAATCTTAAAATGGTATTTATAATGACCTAAATTGTGTGAGCATATGTATATAAATAGAGACTCACTGGAAAAACATTAAAAATGAAATCTGTCAGAATGGCAAGACTATTAGCTAATTTTATCTCTATTTTCCCAAATTAAGTTGGTATAGGACAACTTCAAAGGTTTTAAAAATGTATCTATTAAGTTGCAATAAAACAAACATAGACATGTTCAAGACAGTTATCTAAATGTTTCTTGGGTACCTGGGGAGAGTGGTGTAAAGCAATGGCGGGTAGAGTACGAATGAGGGCAGAGGAGAGAAATGACAAATAAAGAAAGCAAAGGAATGAGAATCTCGGTGTGGCAGTGGCATCTCTTCCCCTCCCTGGGGAGTTGGAAGGTGGCCTCGGGTGATCATGGAGATCCATGGTTGTGGAAGCCCCATGTCATGGTGGGTGTCACATGAGATGATTGGGGTGGGCTGTGGTGACCACCCCACCTCGTTTCCTTTACACTGTCCCTGTGCTGGGCCATGACATTGAACAGCCTTGGGGCATGTCTGCAGTGGAAGATCTGAATTTAGACTGGTGACAGAAGAGACAACCACGTTTTCTTTTGTTCATACATTTGGTTTCATCGACACGTTAACCACAGGAGAGGGGAAAAGGCCACAGCGTGTAAGGTTAGCATGAGCGAGGCAAGGGAAATTTTTTTTAAAGAAAAAAAAGCATTGGTATTGCAAAGACTTTCCGTGATCCCACATCCACCCCGAAAGCCCCCTCTCACCACAGGAAGCCCAGTGACCATCAGAGGATAAAAGAGGCTCACAAGGAGCCAGGTCCTCACTCTTTCCCTGCCCAGCTCACCAGGACCTCGGCCATGAGACCACTCATCCTGGCCTTCCTTGGCATCTGCTGTCTCGCCGCGCATGTTGTAGAAGGTAAGTGGAGAAGTTGGCTGTGAAATGAGGAACAGGGATGAGAGGCAGGTGGGCACATATTTTGGGTTTGACTCAGGTTTCGATGGAGTAAACTGCTTTTTCAAGATAAGCCTCAAACTTCCCATGTGCAAAAAAGGAAGGATAGTTTCAACTTTAGAGAACTTTGTAGATTTCCAAGACAGAGAAAACTTGGTTAGTATCTGGGCTCCTACCCTTCCTAATTGGATGATTTTGGGTAAATTTCTTAAACCATTCTGGGACTATGTTTATCTATAAATTGAACATAACAGACATGCTCTGTTAAAGTTAAATGAATCTTATAATTTATTTATAGTTTACTTATTTATTTTTACTTATTTAATTACATCAGATTTCCTTAGAAATAGTAATTTTTTTATTAATAGTGGCTATGGTGGTGATGATTGTAAATGCATTTCTAGATTTCGCCCATTTAATATAAGTCCTGATAAATTCTCAAAATCTTTGAGAGTTCAGTCACAACGTGGGGATGGACTAGAGGACGTATGTTCTCTATTATTACTGTGAATCTATTCTTATACTGGGAACCTATTATTACTGTAATGAATGTTACCATTTATGAAAAATTTTTTGAATTTGTAAGAGACTATATGATAATAAGTGTTAACAGCTTGTATACAATCAAATAAACCTACAAGACATATCAAGTGAGATTCAGATATACTAAGCCTTACCTGAGGGTCCAGCAGATTATTTCTTAAAAGACCACTTTTTCCTACTGGCTGGAATTAATTTGTAGACTTATTACTTAGAATGCGATATCATAATCTGATCATGAATCCCTGAGGGCGGGGGTCTATGAATAAAGGTGGCAAAGACTGGAACTCCTTGAAATTGTAGACAAAACACAAAATATTGATGAAACAAAAAAGCTTAAGACTATTAAGTCAGGCCACATGTTGTTACGTGGCTGGCATTTTACCGAAATGATAGGTGTACTATTCAGTGGAGATCTGGGTTAGGGAGATGGTGCTCTGCTACAGGCTGCGGAGAGCTGCAGATTTGTCTACTTGGCGGAGCTCTGAAAGTCCCACTGGTGCTTAGCTTCTTATGTACAAAATGGGGCGAAACAATCTCTGCTTTGACTCAACTCTGCAACCTGAGTGAAGGCGATGTTTTAACACATAACACAGACACACAGCATTGCTGAGAATAAGGAAAAGGTTTTGTGGTTTAGAGTACACAGCAGGATTCTCTGGGGCTTGGGGAGTCCATGTTAAACACTTCACAGAAAGAAATATGGTTTCTTAAGGAGTAAGAGAAACAGAGAAAAAATCCACAGATTTCCCACTTCCACTGGGTTGGGAAAAAGTTCAGCATTAAAAGATAAATTGGCAAAGGCAGAGGGTAAAGAATATGCAGACTGGCATTGAGCGATGGGGAGGAGACGGAACGATGAAGAAAAGCAGCATCAGTGAACACCTTTTGTTTGGTTCTGTGCTTAAAAAGATGCCTTCTGATATCAGCGACAGCACACATCAAACGACCATTATCAGTGGTTACTATAGATGCTTTTTAGTTGCATGTTTCTCTGGAAGCAAATATCAGTCTGTACAGCTAAGGAGAAAACCAGCGCTTGGAAACTTATTAGATTTTTACCAAACCTTTAATAATATTAACTCTCCCAAGTTATTTTCCCTTCTGCAACGTAAGCTGGTCTGTAAACTTAACAGTTTAATTCTCCTGGGCTATTGCTATCAAGGGTGAATACTTCAGGAACTGCTTCCTTTATATATCTTGCATTTTACCATTTAAAATGAGAACTCTTTTACTTATTAAATCAAAACCAAGCTGCCCATCGACGGTTGTCTTGTCTAAATTACCCTAGCACATTACTCTTTGTTATTCCATTTATAGCACCGTACCGTTTATAAATATTTGAAACTATCTTCTTTGTTTATCTGTTTGTTGCCTGACTCCATCACTAGAACACATGCTCCGTGAAAATGGGGATGGTGTCTGTCTTAATTAGTGCATTAAACACGTCGGATGCAACAGGCACTCAAGACATAGCTGCTCTATAAATGAATGAATGAATGTCCCTGGGGCATGTGCTAGCCATCCCAAGCATCTTGATGAAAATTTGAGAGAGATGGATAACACCTTGTTATTTTCTTTCAGCATGAAATTCCTGAAACAATACTCTTGATTTGATTTTTTAATTAGTCAAACATTTACTAATAATTGATGATGTGCAAGAAATTGAGCATGCCCATGGGAATTGTCTCTTTCCCCAAAGAGCAAATGGCCTTATTTATATTCCTACAACATTTTTAGAGTACTTTAACAAGTGATTGTTCCTATGAACTTGACGATTATTGACTTATAGTTTTATTTTGTCTTTTCTTCCCTCACCAGGTGTGGGCAGCGAAGTCCCAGATAAGAGTATCTGTGTGAGTCTAACCACCCAACGACTGCCTGTGAACAGAATCAAGACCTACACCATCAAGGAGGGCTCCATGAAAGCAGTGATGTGAGTCTGTTTCCCCTACAGCTGGGCTAGGTGGATATACAGAAATGCCGTCCTCCTCAGGAAGAACAGGTCAACATGGAGAAAACCCTTAGCCAATAGCCCCTTTATTTTTCCATATTAATCATGTCTTCATGCAGCCCAGCCAAATCATGATTACAGAAAAATTTGGCTGCCAAATAAATAAGTCCTCCTTTCTTAGCAGAAGAGTCTGACTGGAAACCAGATGAATACTATGCCCAGTTCTCAGGGCTGGGCTTCCCAGGATTAGCCCACATGGCCGCACTGGTGTGGGATACTTGGCGTTGGAGCTGGCAGAGTGCCACACTTTAGCAGTTGCCATAGCTCAAGGAATTGTGTCAGTGTGTAGCCTACATGGTACCATGCTTTTTCTGGGTTCTCATTTTTAGAAGCAGCAGCTCTTTCTAACACACAATTGCAAGCTTTACCCTGAGAAATTAAAATAAAGAAATCACCTTTTATCCAAAAAATAAGATGAGTATGTTTAGGTTTGATAAGGAAGAGAATATGTAATATTTGCACTAGATATCCCCAAATGCCCTTTACTTACAATATTCGGTAGCACTGAACAAAGGAGCTGGGTGTCACCTGTGGATGTTTCTCCTTTTTGTTAAACTAGATAGCAGAAGAAAGGCGTTCATTTACGGTCTCACGGTTCTGAAAGACTATTTCTTCCAGTAAGATCTCTTCCTGTCTGGTCTGAACTTAACTCCTGGCCATGAGGCTTTGAGAATGTGGCTAATTTTGTCTATCTTTTCCTTGTATTACAGTTTTATTACCAAACGTGGCCTGAAAGTCTGTGCTGATCCGCAAGCCAAGTGGGTGAAAGCAGCGGTCAAGAGTGTGGACAGCAAGTCCAAAACCAAAAGTAACCTGCTTCAGACCAAGCCAACAGGAGCCCAACACTCCACAAACACAGCTGTGACCCTGACTGGGTAGTGGCCTTCCAATACCTTGTCCCCTCACTAGACGGCCAGTTCATTTCACTTTACAAGTTCATGGAATAATTAGGTTGTACTCACCTTTTATGAAAGTGCTGCATGAATCAAATTATTTTCTTGTATTTTTGTTTTTTAATGTCTTTCATATTCATTTAGATGTTCTAATTAATAAATATTTATTATCAAGAATAGTTCCCTAGTTTATTCGTTATATATGGGGAAAGGTAATATATTATTTATGTTCTGTTTCTGTCCTAACTGTACCTCTCTTTGATGGTATCCATGATGGGGGAGATTTTGACCAGTATTTATCAGGGATGGAAGCTGTATTCATCACTCTTGGATTCTAGATTGTAGTGGCTCTTTACACATGAGTCACAAGTTACAACTATGACAATGGCAACAATTCAAGATCTGTTTTAACTTGTCTTCATGCTAGAGTTGTATTTATAGAATAAGGGAGAAAAGAATTCCACTGCCATTGATCTCCCATTCAAGGGTCCACTACTCAAAAAGTGGCTTCACTTGACATCAACAAAATTCTTCTACCTCTTAATAGGAGAATTGATCTCCTATTAAAGGAAAAAACGTCAGGGCTTGTCATTTCTTTAATTTGTCTGGTTTGCAAAAGTTAGATATTTGGTGTAAAGAAAGCTATTCAGGTAGAAATCAGCACTTTTTGATTTGGGCAACAACCTCACCACCTTACTGTGACTTCTGTAATAGTCATTATTCCAGTTATCATATAAGTTATGCCTTACTGCCAATAAGCTTTTAAAAATTTTTTTGAATTTATATTTTTATTTATTTTTTACTTCAGCCTTCATAATTGCATGAACCAATAAGCTTTTAATATCCCAAATACTGTCACATGGAACATTTCTTGATGTGATGATGATTTGCAGTAAACTTTTAATTAAATGTTCATTTGGCTACTCAACACCCTGGACTCATTACATTGCTGACTTGTTTCATGCTTTTGGTTCTACTATCCAAGTAGCTGATGACAAATATATCCTGTTGTATCTGACTCTAAATAGGAAGAACTGACCTTGTCTTGATAGTTTTAAGTGAAAAGTCCTAGCTGTTGTCTAGTCCTGAGGGAACACTAAGCAACAGCAAGAATGTTCAGGGGAGAGCTGAAGGCAGCTTATTGAAATCTGCTCACTTCTACTCATGCAACTACTGAACCAGAGTGGAAACCATCAAAACGTTGCCTCTTAGCAAAAGGTGAGCTCGTTGCTATCTGCCTACAATATTTTTCAAAGATGATCTTAATGGAGACTAGGACTCTTGCTTTATGAGGGGTAGAAAAATACAAAGTCACGAAGCATAAACGGACTGGTTTCCTGATTGAGCTATGTATTTGTGTTTCCCAAATATCTCCCAGATCCTAGGGATTTACATGAGATAATAATAATAGGATGCATGGAAGGATATGGGCAGTGCTTGACCTTTCATTTTGTAAGACTTTTATTTTTTATGAAAAATAATTTTTATTGTGTAAGCAGAACTATTTTCTTGCTTTATGAATATCAACTCATTTAATCATATAACAGATTTCAATTAGAGACAAAACAACAAAGGCATAAGAAGGTTAATTAACTTTCTCAAGGTCCCTTGGTCAGTGAGGGGTAGAGTTTAGATTTGAACCCATGGAAGCATGGTTCCAAGTTCAGGCTTTGACAACTATGCCATGCTGTGTTCCTCTCTTCAGGAGACAGTTCCCTCAAGACCAAATCATATCTAAAGAACACATGAAGAGACTACCCAGGACTACACAATGTCCTTACCTAACCTACCTACCTCATTCAGTCATTCCATCAATATTTACTGAGGTTCTACTACGTGCCAGAAGCTGAAGATACCACAGTGAGCAGAACAGTGTCCCTGCTTTCTCAGAGATAATGTTCCGGTAAAATCTCCCCTCTTTCCTTTTCTCCAGGAACTAGAGGCTTCCTTTCATCTACTCACTCAAGCAGTGTGGACTTATTGTGTGCCTAATGCATTCCAGATGCTTTGCTGGGCACTGGAATTCAGTGGTGAAACTGTCAGGTGTTACCTTCAGGGAGCTTACTGTGGGGAAACACAAGTATGCAGATGATTTCAACATGGTGTAACATGGGCGATGATACAGAAAGCAGAGGGTGTGGGCTCTGGACACACAGGAGCAACCCTGGCAAGGTCTTGGCTTCAAGGGAGAGTCAGGACAGGCTTCCCCTTGAAAATAGCTTTTAACCCAAGACCTGCAGACTGAGTCAGAGTTATCCAGAAGGTTTCAGTGCATTCCAAGCCCATGGAAAGGCCTGCAGATGAGAGAAATCCTGACTCACTAAGGAACTGTAAGTAGTTTAATACAACCAAGGAACAGAGCGAAGGTTAGACAGCAAAGGAAGTAGGGGAAAAAGGGGAGATTAGAGAGAGAGAGGACATATCACTAAGGGCCTTGTCTGCCAGACCAAAGAGTATGTACTTTGTTTCAAAGGTTATGGGAAACGATACTGGCTGCCGGTTAAAAGATGAAGTGTACAGAATAAGACAGGAAGCAAGAAGCCAACCGGAAGGTGGTGCTGGACCTGGTGACATCAGGACTTGGCCTGGCATGGTGGAACATGTCTTTCCTTTTCTTCACGCGCCTTTCCTGCTTAGCCAGGGAGCACGCCAGTTGTGTACGACTGCCTGTCTCCGGTGGTGTGGCTCAGCAGTACCTGCCAAACGCCATGGGCCAGCGACTCCCTTCACCAGTTTTCTTGGCTGCAGGGAGCCAGAACTGGGATAGGAGCAAATATGGGGCTCACCTTGTTATTTGCATTATTTGTAATTAACCTAAGGTAAGGTCAGATCTGTGGGAACAAAATTGGAGCCAACCACCCATAGGAAGAAGGAGGCAGGGTGAGGAGTAATAAACTGGGTATGAGTGGGGCTCCAGAGATCCACAGAGGAAGGCTTTTCTAGTTAATTCAATGCCCTGAATATTTGTTGAGTATGTGCAGAGTACATGGGCACAGGATCTGGTCTGCTGTCACAAAGTCCACCACAAACACCAAAGCATTCCCACTTGGATGTTTCAAATGGGCCAGCTCAGGGCTTGCCTACTCTTGGGGACTTTTCTGATGATGCCAGGCGAGCTCACCTCCCCTCTACCATGTACCTGCTCATTCCCTGGGCTTACCTCCACTACTGCTCATATCACCCTGAAAGACCATTTTATTTCTCTTTATTTTCTGTCTTACTTAGCAGTTGGGGTAAGGACTGAGACCTTGATGTCTATATACCTAGTGCCTGGGACATCATAGGTTTCCAATAAATTTTTGTTGATAAATACTATCTTACTCTTCATTGTAGCAGCCATCATAAAAAGCTATAGGAATGCAGAAGAGAGGTTATTTAAGTCCACCCTGGGAATGGTTAGGAAAATCTCTGCAGAAGAGGTGACATAAAAATTGTACCTCTAAACCTGAGAAGAAGCTTTCCAGGAAGAGAGGCCAAGGCAAGCACTCCTGCTGGAAGGACCCACACGAATGACAGCACAGAGGCAGGGACATCAAGGCAAGGGTCGGGAAAGCACTTGTTTCCAGCATGGGTGGGTTGCAGGCCTCAGAGATCAGGGAGGGAAGGTAGCTTGAGGCCAGACTGAGAAGGCTTGCGTGCTGTGACAAAGGGTAGGATTTTAAACAGAGGGGCCCAGGGAGCACCATGCTCAGATGTAAGGAGGAGAATAACAACCCGGACGAGGGCAGACAAGGTGGGGGGCGCTGGCACTGTAAGGTGGCCACTGCACTGGTCCAGGTTGGAGGAGAGGCTGGCCGGAGTCAGGCTGTGGCAGTAGGGACGGGAGCCCCACTGCTGGAATGGCCGGTCACCTGCCGGGCGTGGGAGTGAACTGGTCAGAGGACATGAGAGACTCTGAGGGCTCCAGCTTGGGAGACTGGTTAGAAATCAGCACCACTGCTCGGTAAGGTTTTGGTCTAGTTTCCGGTGTGGTTACTAATAAACCCTGAAGAAAATAATGAGCACTAAGAAGAGGGGGATGAGGAGGAAGAAGAACCTAGGAAAGTGAAAAACTGGTTATTGGCCTTAGTACTCAGTAATTCAAAAGCCCAAACTACATTTTTACTCCCTTCTTGTAGACAATCCTTTTACAAGAATGAGGTAAAAATAAGACAATATCTGTGAAAATCTTTATGCCCCTCGCGGGGGGAAGGCGCATATAAAAGGAATACAGTGTCCACCGGGTGAGTCATCAGAGTTATTTTGAAAGGGCTTTGTCACCCGGCAGTGGGAGGCAAAGAGGAGCAGAGAGATGAATCCGTAATGAGAGAAGACGAGAAATGAAGTGAAAGAGTCCGAGTGGGGAGCAGGAGTGTCCACATGTGACTGAGAGGTGGAGTTTGATCAGAGAGGCTGAGGGAGGAGGCCGGAGGGAGTGTTCTTTTTTCTTTCCTTGCAGGGAGCTAGTGAAACTTGGGACAGACCGCTGAGGGGGAAGGAGGCCAGGGGAGGAAACTGGAGCTATCGTTTCGCAGGCTCGGAAGGACATGCAGAGGATTCTCAGCCAAGAGCAAGTTTCTCCCCACCAAAAGAAATTTCATCCAAATACGCGTGCTATGTTGCTCTCCTGCCGCACTATGTTGCCTGGAGTGATGGCTAAGCTTGTGCATATAATCTGCTGCCTCCGGAAGCTTCAGATTGTTCTCGCCAGGGTGGCGTTGCTGCATGAGATATTGGAAAGAAGTTTCATGTTCTAGAATAGGAAAGCAGAAGACCACATGGCCAGACTGAGATGCTCTTAGTGGGAGTCAGCAGATGTTGTGTGAAGAGTGATTCCCCTTTCACCGGAGCTGGAGGGGAGGGTTGGGCAGGTGAGGAGGTGGACCGGGGAGTAGAGTATGGACAAACCAACCCCATCAGAGGCAGTGTGGGAAAGAGGGAGGGGTCGTGGTGTGATCGCGCTCTCTCCCTGGGGCAGAAACTGCTGTGGTGGTTAGGAAACCTTAGCTCTGCCTGGATTTGTACACTGGCTTCAGTATTCAGGTGACCACGGGGACATTTCTCAATTCCTCTGTGCCTCAGGTTGCCTCAGTTATATAATTGGGATAGTAATAGCACTGACCTCGTGAAATTATTGTGAGAGGTAAAGCACTTAAAATAGAGCTGGGCACGTAAGACAGGCTCAATCAATGTTAGCTCTTGTAGGTCTTAGCCAGTGGGGTAGATGCAGTAAGTTGGTGGGTTGATGGAAAAGGCAATAGATACATCAAGCATCTTCAAGATTTCCTGGCAGCTGACAATTCACTGGCTGAGCCCTCTGTCTTCATCTAGGCAAAACCGCGTTTTTTTTAAATAATATATTTTTCTAATAATTGCATCTAACTCATCTAAATCATAGAGCCGCCTATCAAATACTTGTCCCGTGAGAACCTCCATTAAAAAAATGGTTGCATGGTCAAACGTGTTTCGATAACGGTCACAAAGAGGAGTCTGTGGAGGTCCCCTCGTTTTGTGTCTCTGTGAGCTGCTGGAGACTGGAGTCCCGTTTTTGGAAATGTCTCTTATTCTGGAGTGTGCGTGTGTCTGCGCGTGTGAATAGGAGGCACTCAGACTCTTTGGTTCCAGACTGTTAATTAACCAGAACTGCCTAGAGCAGCGGACCCCAACCTTTTTGACACCGGGACCGGTTTCATGGAAGACAGTCTTTCCGTGGGCCGAAGGGGGGTGGGGTGGGGTGCGTTGCTGACCCGGCTCCACCTGGGATCATCAGGCGTTGGATTTTCATGGGGAGAGTGCAGTCTGGATCCCTCGCATGCGCAGTTTGCAGTGGGGTTCACGCTCCTGTGAAGGTCTCGTTCCGCAGCTGGTCTGACACGGGTGGGGCTCGGGCGGTGACGCGAGCGATGGGGAGCGAGCGGCTGCGGGTGCAGGTGGGGCTTCCTCGCTCCCCGCTGGCCTCCTGCTGTGCGGCCTGGCTCCCGGTGGTCTGGCAGCTGCCAGTCCGCGCCTGGGGATTGCGGACCGCAGGCCTAAAGTATCTACCTACCAGCACTTATTGAGTACCTACTGTGAATAAGATGCCATACTAAGTATTCTTGGGGCCAAACTAGAATACTTGACAGATTCTAGCTTTCCTCCAAGTGGCATTGCCTAGGCTCTACCTTGTGCCTGCAGAGCAGCACTCTGCCTCCTCTTTCTTCCTTCTCCAACCATCAGTGTCCATCTAGATACCACCCTCTTCAAGAAACCTCCCCCTGTCCTCCAGCCAGCTCTGATCCGTAGCTTTTCTAAACCCCGGCGCCTTTCTCATTGTATTCATTTTATTCTGCGCCGAGTTGCAGATATTTGTAAACTTCTCATCCCTCAAAAAAAAAAAGATCGGAAGTTCTTGGCAACAGAACTCTATTTCCTGTAGCACCTACAACAGGGCTTTCCCAGGGTCTGTGCTCAATATATAGTTGCTAATTAGAACAATTAAAAGGAACATAAGGCACAGTCCCTGCCACTTAAGTCATTTAGATTGCAGTTGCAGAGACAATGATCATGTATGAGATTATGACGACTGTGGAAGGCAGAGTCACTGCTAATTGCTCAGTAAGTGGACTGGACTGAGGATGACAGTACATTTCTGCCAAAAAATCAACTCTGAGAGATTGGTAGTGGCCGCCAGACGTCTGTGTTGGGTGAGGTCTTGAGGTTACTTCCCGGCTCGGTGGGGAGAGCTGGGATCTGTCGCCGGTGTCTGCCTTGTGCTGTAAGCTGGCTGACGGGACCCTGACCTTAGATCACTCGGTGCTCTGCTGTAGTCCTCAGAGAAGGAGCAGGTCACTGTGGGCCGACTGGGTTGGCCAGCGAGGCTTGTGCCATGGATAAAAAGATTTTGACCGGGCCACGGAGGGTGAGTAGAATTGAAAAGCCAAAGCAAATGGAAAAAGTGATGTAAGCAAAAAGATGTGGCGGTGGAGAGGCCAGGATGTTTTTGTTGATTATATGATCAGTCTGCCTCTCCCATTAGACCGTAAACCCCATGAAGGGAAGGCACGTTTTTGCTCCACTCATGGCGGTGGGCGTGACAGAGCGCCTGGCGTAACGCAGACACTCAGCAAATACGCGCTCAGTGAGCAGGGAATGTGGCCAGGAGAGTTAAGATGCAACTAAGTGGGAACAAAGAATGGAAGAGCAGCAACAGATGAATGAAAAGCTGACTTAGGGAAGGGTTCCTGGGGCTGAAGAATTAACTTTTTTTTGCAGGCATTTCGAAGAGTTGTAATTTTGGGGGCCAACCTGAGTTCCACTGGGATGTCAGTGGTATTCGAGTAACTTACCTCACAGCTGAATTAATATAGTTCATTTAGAGCCATTTCCCATGGTCGGCCTCTTCACAGAATCACATACCTGTGCCCGCAGCAGTAGGAATGCAAGTCACGACCAGCCGTGGACATCCAGATGACTCTCTGGAACTATTCAGCTGGGGTTGAACATTCCTGGTGCCTCCTGGGATTCATGCCACAGACAAGCAGGCCATTGCCAGTGGGCCGCAGGCCCAAGACACACAGTCATGAGCAGAGAAACCTGTAGCACAGACCTTCTTTCCTACCTTTAACGACACCACTCCTGCAGCTCAATTTGGGAAGAAGTTTCATTTTGTAGCTCAGGGCAACTTTAGGAAACAGCTGTACTGTCGGCCTTGCGGCATGTGCTTGTCAGATAGGTTGAGAGGAGAAAGTGATTATTTATACATCCACGTCATTAACTCTACACCTGGGCTGAATGTTTATATTTTATTGCAAACAGAATAGGCAAACTGATTATTAGTGTAGTGTCATGATTGTTTTCATCACTTGTATGATGATTTTTCTCCATTGATTGGGATTCCATAACTTATTACTTAGTTACAGTATTCAAATTTTGTGGCGTGTTTGGGGGAAGTTGTCTTGGGTCTTGAGGAATCAGAATTATTTAAATATTTCAATTGACAACAGCAGAGAAAGCTAACAGTAGATTGGCTACACCTTGTTGAGAACAATAATCCTTTGATACTTGTTAAAGAAATTGCTTTGTCTGGATTAGAATTTATATTTACACAATTGTGAATATGCTATACAAATTTACATTCCATATAACAGATGTGTAATGTTTAGTAAAGAAGACATTGGAGATGAACATTAAATTCACAAATGAGTTGCTTAGTGCAGTTGGAGTTTTGTTTCTTGATCTGGGTGCTGCTTACACAAGCATGCTCAGTTCATGGAAATTCACCCATTTGTTAACTTACAATAGGTGTATTTTTGATATGAGTATTATACTTCAGTTGAAAAGTTGAAAGGAATTCATTGCTTAGCTCATTCTCCTTTTCATCATGTTTAAGACTGGAATTCATTAAGAACACAGGAGAGTTAAATTTGACAAAATTGAGAAGGAGCTGATTTTTAAAGCTTTTAAAGGTGGAAGTCTTAGGGTGTCTAGAAATGGAGGAAGATAGCTGATTTCTAGTCACATTCACTTTGAAAATTTAATTTTGTGCAGTTGATATAATATTAATCAAAATCACCTGTGTGATACCAATAATGAATAGCATTGTTGATAAAGATGAAAGATTAGGGTTGGAAATTTTTTTTCCTTCTAACCAATGAATTATTTCTCCATCTATCTTGTCAAGTGCTAGAAAGCAAGATCAGCAAGAAAAAGAATGTTGCATAAAAATGAAAAGATCCCAGTACGCCCTCCTGGCACATTATCTCGATGCCCCTAAAACAGGAAACAATGCCACATGTCCTTTTTAAGAACATTTTTACATGCATTAATTCACTGAAGCTTCACAGCAAAAGGCAGGTGAAAGGAGGTAGGAAGGGTGGGAATTGTTACAATGTTTACAAATGAAGACCAAAGATGTAAGCAACTTATCCCAGGCCACAGAGTCAAGGTAAAAAAAAAAAACTCTGCCAGAATTCCTGGCTCTATTCCAGTTCTTTCATGCTCTTCAAATATTCTGCACTGAGTGTTTAGAAAGGGCGTAAATAAGATCAGTCAACAAAGCACACCCACAGACCTTCATTGAGTGTCCATCCTGCACAAAGCAGAGCGCTGGGTGCCTTGGACAGCGGAGATGGTGGATACACCCTTTCTAACCCATTTGAGATCTCTTCCTCCAGCCAGGTTCTCAGCTTTCTCAGAAATTGGATGGCGTAGATTTTACTAATTACACGCAAAACTACAGTTAACTCTTGTATTATGTTTTCTCTTGAGACACTGATAAACATTCTGTGTTTGAAGCTCTATTGACCTCAACATGGCACAGAAGTCAAAGTGTAATGATGGGGAGGAAAACCATCCGCAATTAGCACAGCCAAATCAAGGGCCTGTGGATAGATAGGTTATTCACAAGGGTAATGGGAGAATATGATGATTTCTGACTTCAGCTACTATAAAATAAACGTGATTCATTGTTTTATGTGCAAACATAGGGTTTCTTGCATCCTCTTGTTGAAGGAGAACGCACAAGTGATGTTAGGGCTTGGAGTCTGTGGCCCTGTCTACTGTTGCCAACACCCTTCGGAGCAGACAGAGTCTGAGATGTCTTGGGAGAGGAGCCGTAGAGATTCCATATGGATTTTCTGCAAGGAACTTAAAACTGTTTTTGTTTATAAAGATAGCTGTAGATTAAGGACAGAAAAGCTTTTCTCCTTTCATTGGCTGCTCTAAATTGGTATACAACAGCAAGCCTGAAATACAGAATCAGCCTTTCTCCCCATCAGCCATGATTACGTCATGATGCATTTTTTTTAAGCGGCATGTTGTGTTTGTGCTGAGCTCCCACCTGGCGTTGGGATTGGCTGAGTGTAGGATACTTACTCTCACCTCCAGTGGTAACCATAGTGATGACTTTCAGCCTCAGCTGCATCCTCTCATCCCTTACCTTCTGGAACTCAGGAGAGGAAACTAGGGAGGATATTCTTGTTTCGCTCTGTTTCCCAAGCTGGAGTGCAGTGGCATTATCATAGTTTGCTGCAGCCTCAAACTCCTGGGCTTAAGCAATCCTCCTGCCTCAGCCTCCTGAGTAGCTGGGACTACAGGTGCGTACTACCACATCCAGCTAATTTTTTAAACATTTATTTTGTAGAGACAAGGTCTCCCTAGGTTGACCAGCCTGGTCTTGAACTCCTGGCCTGAAGTGATCCTCACACCGCGGCCTCCCAAAGTGCTGGGCTTACAGGTGTGAGACGGAGCACCCAGCGTTGTTTGTCTTTCTGAGTAATTGGGATGATCCTTGGTGACCATCTTCTGTATAGCACCGTCTCTGTATGTCTGAAACTTAGCAAAGAGATAGGCACACCGAAGGAGCTTAGTAATAATTTCTCAATGTGTTTTGGAGCAGTAGATCACGCTGTCATTGCCTTGGGAGGTATCTTTCTTTATTGTTCTTTTCTTTCTCCCTGGTACCAATATACTCAAAGTGTCCTGGGGTCACAACTGTGTCCATAAGTACAGGTGTATATTGGGAAGATTTCTAAAATGTAAAGGAAGAGATAGAAGAAAAGAAACTGTGAAAACTGAATTTCTTGACATTGAGATGAGCTTAAAAGTAAATAAGTATTTTATTCTTTTCTTGATTGCATTTTGTGTGTACAGCTTTTGAGCAAAAACACAATTTTAAAAGGTGCAGCTATCCACTGATTACACGAATAAATGATGCACGTTGCAATGAAGATGTGTGACACATTGTGCTCCGGAGGGAGGACGAGACTGTGATGTATGAGTCTCATCCATCTGAAATATTCCTACCCTTCTAATCTTGATGTTAAATTGGATTTATGTAAGTGCTTGGAATTTTTAATTTTTCTGAAATGTGTTTATTTCACGTTACAGGGTAACAGGGGTTGTCTTCTTTACAGGATGGAACAAACGTGAGGAAGCCAACATATTGCAACTACGTCTCTTACTGTTACACTACATAGAACTTCTGATGTACAAAGAATCAAGGACTTCAAAATCATTAAGACCATAAACTCTGATTTAAGAGGGATAGAGTAAACAAAACGTTGTTCAGTGGGATCTCACACACACACACACACACACACACACACACACACACACACACATCAGTTGAAACATGTCAGGAGGGGATGAATACTGTAAAGAAAGGTAAAGCAGGGTAGGCAGGATAGGGATGATGTGGGGGGAAGGGGAGAGAGGAGTGGTGTTCTATTTTAAATAGAATGTGGTCAGGAATGTCTTCTCTGTTAAAATCCAGGCCTGAATGAAGTGAGACAGTGGCCATGAAGATATCTCAAGGAAGAACATGCTAGGCAGGGGGTGAGGGGAGAAGAAGGGGGAAAGGATGTGCAAAGGCCCTGAGGCAGGAGTACAATTGATGCGTTGAAGAGCAGCAAGAAGTCCTCTATGGCCGGGGCTGGTGACAGAGAGGAGAATCACAGAAGGGCAGTCAGGGAGCTGACAGAGCAGTGCATGCAGGGCCTTGTTGGTCATGGGAGGACTTTGGATTTTATTTGAAGTAGAATAAGAGACCATGAGATATGTTTGAGCAAAGCCATGGTGCAATTTGTTCTATATTTCAAAAGGATCCTTCTGTTAACTGTATGAAGAATAGATTCTAAGAGGTCGAGAGTGGAAATAGAGATTCCAGTTACACTATTAAAATAATCCAGACAAGAGACTATGGTGGCTGGGGTGGTTAGTAGAAGAAGAGATGGGGAAAAATGCTCATATTCAGAATTTGTTTTTGTGTCCATGTTTTAAACAGCTTTGTTGAGGTATACTTTACACACCATAAAATTCACCCGTGTTAAATGTACAATGCATGTTTCCAGTAAGCTTACAGAGTTGTGCAGTCATCTCCACAACCCAGTTTTAGTACATTTCCATCACCCCCCAAAGATCCCTCATTCCCATTTACGTTTCGTTCCTGCTCCCACTCCCAGGCCTAGGTACCCACTAATCTGCTTTCTGTCTCCATAGATGTGCTGATTTCCTGGACATTTCATGCCAACAGAATTGAACAATATGCAGTCTTTTGAGTCTTGCCTTGTTCACTTAGCATTATATTTTTGGGTTCATCAGAGTTACAGGATGTAGCAGAAGTCTACTCTTTTGTGTTTCTGAATGGTATTCCATTTCATGAATATACCATATTTTGTTTATCTATTCACCAATTGATGGACATTTGGATTGTCTTACTCCATGGTTGATATGAATAATGCTTCTGTGAATATTCATGTGTAAGTCTTTGTGTGGATATATATATATATATATATATATATATATATATATATACATACTATATATATATATATATATATATATACTAGGAGCAGAATTGCTAGGTCTTACTGTAAGTTTGTGTTCAACTTATTAAGAAAGTGAAAAACTTTTTTCCAAAGTGATTGTATCATTTTATATCGCCATTCAACAGTGTGTGAGGTTCAGGTTTCTCCATATACTTACCAAAACCAGTAAATAAGAGCCTGTAGGTAGGCATATGGATGGTTGATGTATTTTAAGTGTCAAAAAGGCAGAGTTTATAAGGAGAGCAGCAGGTGGATTAGCAGGTTGGGTGGTTGGAGCACGAGGAAGCTTGCTTCTGATTGATACTATTGTTTTCGAGGTCATTGGTTGAGAGTGGGACGGAGAGAAAGATATTGTTGGCTTGCAGAGGGAGAAGAAAGCACTCTGGGAGAGTGGCTGAGCTAGAGAAATGTAGTTAGACTGAAGGGGGGAGAGAGGAGCAAAGGCGCTTTCGGTCCAGGCAAGGGATTTAGAACATTGGATCATAGAATCCAAGCTGGGAAACGAGGTGAGTGAGGACATTAGGGGTGACAGTCAGTGGAAAGGTGGTAAAGTCGATATATTTGGGGTCAGAGTGGGGTTGGAGAATTGTCTGAGTTGGGTACTAGGAGGAATCAGGGTGTGCTGGCAGGGAGCCAAGGCAGTGGGTGCCACGCGTGCTTTGCCCACGGCAACGTACGGCCACAGGAGCGAGAGGCTGGAGCAGGGCAGAACATAAGGGAGGAGATCAGGCCAATATTTGAAAGAAAATAGTTCACATGAATATTGAAATCAGCAAGGATTATAGTAGGGATCATGATAGAGAGACACCCATCGGATGCTAAAATATTCGAGTCATGAAGGTTGGGATCCTTTGATTCGGGGGAGGACTGCAATGAGGAGAGGTGTCTGGTACCTGGTAGGATTGTCTCATAGTTTCGCAGTCTCCGTGCAGGGAAGGGCAGGGGGAAGCGGAAACAGGGTTTGGAGGCAGCGATAAAAAGGAGGACAGCTAATCTGTCTCCAGACCAGCTCTCTGTGATGTGAGGGAGACACATGTCCGTCAGGTGCCCGGTGCCAAGCGGACGCTCCAAGAACATTCGTTCCCTTTCAGAATGAGCAGCAGAGGTTCTCAAAGGCTGCATCTCTTGCTTTTTAGATTAGCCATTTGGCTTAGCTAAAGCCTGTTGTGGCTTGGCATTTCCATTGCTTTAAATTCACTTTTAAGGCATATTAATGTTTTGGTTCTTTGAAATGGCATTAAATGGGTCTTGGGACATGGTGAAACACACAAACATTCTTACACATACACACACCCACACACTCACACACATAGATCTTCAGGAATATCCACAAAGCAACTACAAAATGTCGTTTTCCCTCAGAGTTACACATTTCAGAGGTGAGACGGTTGGTTGAAGTTAGTTTCTCTTTCTGTGGCTGAGAACTTGTATTTTCTCTGTGTCAAGTTATGTAACTATCAGAGGGATAAAAACCAGTGAATGAATCCTCCTTCCCCTGGTGCCGTATTCTCTAGTATTCCAGCACAATCAGCTTTCAGTTTTAATATTGTCCCCGTGGCACTAATGCTGGCTCTTGATGCCCTCCTGTTAATGCAGCACCTCAACCTCTCGTAAAGCCCCTTTTCCCAGGTATTTCTGCAACTCCTCCAGAGAGATTTTACAACTACCCGTGGAAGTCCTGCTTATATCTTGCTGTGGTCTCTGTTGCTGCAGAATCTCGACTGCCCTCACTGCCGGCAGAGCTGCTAGCCCCGTGTGTTCTGAGATGTGCTCTGAGCCCAGTGCTGGCTTTTTCCTGCTTGTCCCTGTCGCCGCATGGTGCAGACCCCTGGCAATTGACCTGGACCCACGATGCTCTTGGAGGTAGGAATGAGAATGTGCACACCTTCTAGGTATGCTTAGCTGGGAATGGGAAGGTCCCACAAGAGAATTGCTTGAGCTCTGAAGGGTTAAAGAGAGACTCATCTTTCAGTGAAGTCCCTCAGCCCTTTCGCTCCCAGCCTCACGGGCATGTATCAGGGTAGCTGAGTTAGAACAAGTTTCGAGCACGAGTTGGAATTAATTCTACATTAAGAATGTAGAAACCTTGACTCCCCTCCCACTCTGGGACCCTGCCGCTCAATCTAGTCACCACACGAGATCCTTTTTTTCACTTTCAGATTCTGTCTTATGGCCCTGCAATATCTCACTGCAGCTTGACTTCAGTGACAGCCTTGTCCCCATAACCCCCAAAGCAAAAGAGTCCTTTAGCAACTTCTGCATACATCTCAGTGCCAATTGTGGATGCTATGTATGTGTTTTCTTCTTTCTCTCAATTTTTCCGACCTCACCCCTCCCTCAGGCTCATTGGTATTGTTGGGAATCACTGGATTCAAGGAGACGTTAGTGGGAGGGGTGTCGTCACCACAATGGAGGTCCTCTTGCTGGACATCCGATTACACCTCTGTTTCATCAGACCAGTGACAGAATTTGATCTAAGCACAAACCCATGAGCTGAGAAAAAAAATTGATAACACCAGCATAGGAACCTTAGCAGAGAATGGGTAGAACTCAGGCACATTCCATTTTCTGTCATTGTTGATTCAACTGGATTAAACTCAAGTTATTTTTCTGGTGTAAACCACAGATTCTCTTCAATCTTAGTTCCCAATTATCATATTCCCAGTCGGTTCTGTGTATCCCAATATTCCACAGTTGCCACAGTTATTAAAGAGCATATGGTTTTGTTTTTTGTTTTTGTTTTTTTTTTTTTGAGACAGGGTCTTGCTCTGTCACCTGGGCTAGAGTGCAGTGGCATCATCGTAGCTCATTCAACCTCAACTCCTGGGTTCAAATGACCCTCTTGCCTCAGCCTCCCAAGTAGATGGGACTACAGGCATGAGACCCAATACCTGGCTAATTTTTCTATTTTTTGTAGAGATGGGGTCTCACTCTTGCTCAGGCTGGTTTTGAACTCCTGGCCTCAAGCGATCCTCCCTCCTTGGCCTCCCAAAGCGCTAGGATTACAGGTGTGAGCCACAGGACTCAGCCTAGCACATGGTTTTAAAGTACCTTTTTCTCCCAGATACTTATAAATTTCTCCCCCTCTCAAGACATAAAAGATAAAATTATGATAGTAGTAAACTTAGAGAACACACAAAAGTAAAAAAAAATAAAAATCATTGTAATCTTACTATCCATAGATACCATAGAGTTGTTACTATTTCTATTTTGCTTCCCCCATGCCTCTATGGTTTCTTAAAAATAGAATTGGAATCATATGTAATTTCATGCCTTCCTCTAAACATATTAAATGTTATAACCAGAGATTTAAGGTCTTATTACTGATTAATTTGAAGAAATAAAAAGACAAAATAAAGTAAAATTGTGTTATAGCTAATATATTTACTACTGATTTTTTTCTTTGAGGCAACCCTGGAGGCCTCTTTCAGAAACTGGCCTCCTTTCTAGTCTACAATCTCATCCACCACCACGAGAAAAAGGAAAAACAATAAAACCAAAAATGTGAGTTGACATTTTCCATTTCTGTCTCTCCTCAGTGTAATGGAAGCCCTTCGGCTTCACTTTCAGCGAGTAAGTGGCCAGCAGCTATAACTGGTAGGTTCCATTATGGCCCTGAGATGTTGGCAAAAGGGACGAATCATAAATGCCACTCAATCATTCTGATTTTAGGGAGATTTTTATCTCCACCCAGGGGATGTCTACAAAATGATTCATGGGTGATTTGAGCTAGATCGGCCAGCTCTATTTCAAGAGGATTGAGAAAAAAGGATTTACGGTGACACAGTCTGCCCGTTTTCCAAGCTGCTGTTCACAATGTGTTGAGAGCAGGTCAGTCCTGCTGCTATTTCATCCCACTGGCCGGCCTTTGCCTTTCCCACGGCAGTCTCTTCACGTAGGAAATCAGCTAATCAACTGGAGTTCGGCAAGAAAGACAGGCACATTACAAATTCTATGTAATAAAGAATGCATTGGTGTAAACTCTGCTCAAAAACAGAGAGTGCCCACTTATCGTTGACAATGTGTGATTATACATACAATGCCAATCTGTATATGATTATATTAATAGAACCCAATGGGTTATATGAACAGAGGGCTCCTGAATGCTGATGTCTGGAATGCCTGCTGCCCCACCATCCTTCTTCATTTTACCGCTCTAACACCTTCCCTTTTATGCTTAGATTGGGAACAGAAATGTCAAATTAAGCGCCCCAGGGAAATTTTTTCATCTGGTTCAGGAGGAACTGAGGCATACGGTACGTTAACAACCTGACAGGTAAAGCTGCTGCTCTTCTGAAATTTACTGCCCAATTTGCAGCTCAAATCGGATTGGGTAAAGTTGTACCAAGTTCATTTTGGCAACAGGCAAGTGTCCAGACTGATGTTGCTCTGTTTGTGACTCGAGGTCCCCTGTGCCTCCCCGTCCACCTCCCTGCCCTACCCTGCAAGCCAGACTAGGATGAGTCCCCTGAGTAACAGGACTGATGACAGGCCCTGCAGACAGGTGCCTCCCCTGCTCCCTTCCCAAGTCAGCGGCATGCACAGTTGGCAAACTTGTCATTTTTCGAGATCGTCATAGAGACGCATATAGCAGGTACGTATCTCAGTCCACAGCCAGAAGTGTACAAGAGATAATTTTGTTTTCCGAATCTCTGCTTAATGTTAATTTCGAGCCATTTCACTAGGATCTGGCAATATATTCTCAATCACTTTGAAGTCGCCTCTCCTCCCTGCCATTCCCACCCTGGAGTTGAGTCTACATTTCAGGGGGTGAGAGTAGAGCTGGTGCACTCTGACAGGATGTCATCGCCACCCTGCTTCACACGGGCATCCGCTGTCCCACAGGGGTCACCGCTGGGCCATCCCTAAATGGTATCCATGTGACTCTGTCCTCTACTTCTGAGTTAATGGGGTTATCCTGCTGCTTTTGTGCCCCATTAGGGTTCTGGAATTTCTGCTAGGGGCCTAGAGCTTTATGTGCATATTGTGGTTCTGCCCTGAAGAGCCATCTTCCACTGGTCTCAACATCCAAGACCTAGTTCATGCCTCATGTCCTCCACAGGGCCTCTCCCTGCGACCCTGAGGCCCATTGTCCTTCCCTTTAAGCTCCTACAGCATTCACCGAGCACTTGTTAGGCAGGACTTGTCTTGTTGGGCTTTCCATGAGTGTTAACAGGACTTCTTAGGATTGGGCTTCAACACCTTTACATTCAGATCAGCACTGATGTGCCTTCCTCAAATAAATGAGTACTCTATCTTGAAACCAGAAGGGCCACATGCTCATGTAGAGAGGTGCAGAAAGAAGGCACAGATAACAGGAACAGAATGAAGATGCATGTTACAGCTTATCAAGATTATGCATCAACTAATAAAAAACATGCCACATATATATTTTATCTTCTACCCTTCATTAATAAGCTCAAAGGCAACATCTCTGTATCAATGATCTTTTGTTTATTTCTACTAGCATACAGCCCAGTGACTCATTTGATCGATGATACTTCTACCGTTTGCTGACCTTATTCCAAGTGCAATGAAGTCATAAGAAGGAAATTAAAAAACTAAAAATTCCTACAAAAACTTATTCTCGAGATGTTGATTGGGAAACAACATCTGTGAAAATGATTAATGGGTAAGCCCAAATAATGAATTACTCCATCATCTCTTTGTTAGTAACTCACAGCAAGTTTAGTTCAGTCCAGTCAAAGTTTGTTGAATTTCTACAGATTGCTGCTGTATGAATCTCTGGTGATATAGAGAAGATTAAGACACGATTGTGGAGGGACATGTGATATAAATGTAACCACTGGACCAGTCTTATCTGGCTACACTCTGTTGATAACAGAATGTCCAGTTATTCTTCAGGCACAGAGCTAAGAAGTTGCAAGTTTATGCAGCCAGAGCATGCACAGAAAGGAAAACTTTGACCTCAAATAACACCGTGAACTTATGTCTTGCCCCCTGCCCCTACGGAACTAAAAGATTGAGACACGGCTAGAACCCACACACCCAGAACAGTTTCAAAAGTGAGGAGTCTGCTGTTTAGGAATGTCTGGTGATAAGACCCTTCCCCATGCCTTATCATAAATAGTCTTGTTTGAAGTCCTTCAAATCAAAACTTGCCCTGGTAGTGCTTCTGCACACCAACCTGTCCTCCCTAACCCATAAAACTCGCCCCAAACCCCAGACTCAGGGGACAGTTTTGAGCTGTGCCTCCCGTCTCCTTATCAGTTGACTTCACAGTAAAGCTTTTCTATTCTCTAAACCCCGTGCCCTATATTGGCTTCTATGCGCATCGAACTAGCTGTTAGCCCGTTGCTCAGTAACATACATGCTAGGAATTTCTCAGCACGTGGACATGCTATATACATATAAATACAGGTATAAAAAAACTATTATATTCTTAAATAAAATACTCATTTTTGAAGGAAGTACCCAAGGAAGTACCTTAGTTGGAGAAAGGAAAAATATAAGGTATGACGGTTTCAGGGAGCTCATCAAAAAACAAAACCACCCAAGATGCTCTTCTTGGATGGTTAACTAAGGAGAAATTTTGTGCTGTATACAGACCTTTGTTAAAATCCAAAGGCTCATGGTTATTTGGGTAGGTCTTGCATAGGGTACACATACATATATATAATTATTAAACCAAGACACTTTTGAAAGCAAAAGAGGACACTATTAAGAATTATGCTGTGACAAAAGGAGGCATAAAACTGAAAGTATGACTACCCTAGTCTTCAAGAGCTGACTGTCAAAGTAAATGAAGAGAATTAAAGGGCTAGCTAAAACATAAACAAAGATACCTCTGAAACCTCTCCAGAATGGAATATCAAACCGCAGCTTCCAAAAAAGTAGATTCAGTTCCCATTTGTAGTAAGAATGAAACAGTCTCCCCAGGATATTCCACAAACACATTTGCTCCCTGCAGAATTCACCTTTTGCAAATTTCCTGCACTGCGGGTTTACTGTTCCCAGATCTGGAGTTATCGCAATGTGTATTTTCTCTTGGGCTGGTAGGAAAAGTACTAAAAAAAGATGGTGAATATGAGATGACAAGGAGACAGTATTATTTTAGTGTGTTTCTTTGCATGGGACATTGAATTTGTGAGTGATGCTGTGGTTTAAATGTATATTTAAGTGACTTCCCTGTAGGCTATTTAAATAACATTACGTGTTATTCTTTTTATAGAGTGATACATACATACTTATTGTAGATTATTTTAAAAATACAAAAAAATACAGGGAAAGCAGAATTATCTGTAAACCCTAGAGAGAAAACATTTTAGTATATTTCCATTTGTGTATTTCAGATAGTTGAGATTATACTGTATATGTAATTTTTTTCTTCCCGTTTGTACCTAATAATATTCTACTTAATTGTACAATATTTAATGATGATATCTAATGTTTATAGATGCTTATATATATATAATATAATTTAATCCATGTTACAGTCCTATGAGGTAGGCACTTTTATTCATTAACCCATTTTGCAGATGAAGAAACTGAGCAAAGGTTGGTGGGGGAACTTGTTCAAGTTTTCGCGACAATTAAATGCAGATCTTGAGGTTGAACCAAGTCTGAGTGATACCAGAGCTCGGGTGCTTAACCAATAGGTTATGTCATTAGGAAAAGAGAAGCCACTCTGTTTTCACTGTGAAGGAGTTTGATACAGGGAATGTCAGGCTTTTAAAACCTTTTCACGGTCGGGAAGGCCCTAGGTCTGGAAACACAAATACTGCAGAGATGCTACTACGGCTCAGCTAAGCTGCCAGCAGCACCTGAGAACTGCTGGCAAAACCCCACACTAGCCATTTGCTGATACTCATACCCATGCCCCAATCCTACAGGAAACAACGGCTCGCCCTTTTCTCCTGCCTTGCAAACTCACAAAGTGCTATCCGCTAATATTCAAACAGGCTCTTGCGCCAAGGAAATCTGAGAAATGTGGTTTTCAGGCTTTCAGCCCCTGGGGTACCGTGGAAAGCTTAAAAGGACAGGAAGGATACTGAACATCTGTATTAGGCTCGCGGGTTATGAGATAAACCATAATTTACCTTAATTTTCTCTATCATTGCATATTTAGGTTATTTCACTGGCTCGTGTGCCCATCTGCATCTATCAACCACACACCACATTTCGGATCTCCCTGGGAGCCCAGGTGAGCGCGCACAGGCTCTTCCACGCCCGGGCCCTTGCTGCTGCTGCTGCTGACTGTCCGGACAGCCGCTGGGGGGCAGCACCTCCTCACAGCCGTTGCAGCTGGCGCCCACCAGGGTGCTGATGGCTTGTGTCCCCAGGCCAGGTCTCCTCATCCTCCCAAAGCTGCAGAGCCCTCAGGTTGCCAAAGCATGTCTCCATCCACCTGCGTGGAACCCAACGAAGATTATTCTCCAAGTGAAGAATGCTCCATGCCTCGTCTTCCTACTTCTTCCCTGAATACTGGACAGAGTTTTCAGGCCTCTATGTCTCATTTATAGAAACAGCTTCTTCAGCCTCTGGGTGATCCTTTCTCCTCTGCGGGCAGGCTGAGCTATGGGCCTGGGGGGAGGCAGATGCCTCATTGCCAGCCATCTTCTCATCTCTGTCCCTTGGCGCCCAACCTCGTAGAAGCCCTTGCTCAATGAAAATTAACTCACGCAAAAAGAACTGTAGTTAGCTGCCAACTTGACAATTCATGACACATGTGCTTATTGTTTGAACCCTTAGGTTCAGCAAGTTTCCACCTGGTGCTACAATGAAAACTCTGGACAGCATTCTTTGTCCACATTCTTTCCTTAGAATAAATCCCTAAAATTGAAATTACTGTATAAAAGAGAAGGTTATGATACATATCGACGAGTTGCTTCCAAAACATTGTACCAACTTATACTTCTCCCATCCAGTGATGGTGCCTATATTTGATTTGTACCCTGGCTCACTGTACCCTCCTCTGAATGGTATTTTATCTGTCTAGAAATTATATATATATATGTATATATATGCATATATATTATATGTGTATGTGTATATGTGTATGTTTCCATCACCATATTAAAATGAATCATGTTCCAGTCCTCTCTGTTTTATGTGTGTGTGTGTGTATATATATATATATATATATATATATCTTTGAGACTCCAAACACTGAACCTTCCAAAAATGTGAGAAAGGCAACACTCCCGACATATTTATTTAGTCAATTATAATTGTGATAATCGCAACTGTTTATTGACTGCAAAGTATTCGTCCAGAGGTTGAAGGAGTGTATCACTAAGGAGTAGGTTTAGCTGCAAGTGACCCAAAATAAAATATAATAGTGGCTTAAACTAGGTAGATTTTTTTTTCTCTTTTGCCTAGCAACAAAATCAGTAGTTAACCAGGCCAAGGCTGGTAGGAGATCCATGGAACTCAGGTTCTTTCCATCTTCTATCCTCAAGTTTGCATCTACATTCCATCCAGTAGAAAAGAGAAAAGGGAAGAAAAGGCATGTTTCTTCCTTGGAAAGACAATTTGCAGAAGTTGCACATACAGTGCCCAGAAGGTGGTCATATAGGTAAGCTCGGCTGCAAGGAAGGGTGGGAAATGCAGCTAAAAGTAAGGAACAGATATAAAAGAACACGTAGTAGTCCTGTCCTGGAGGCATATAAGACATGATGTCTATTCTTAAATTGTTCACAATTTACTTTTTTTCCTAGAATGCTTGTGTTCCTCCTTTACATAGTAAACACAATGTTGTGGATAATAGCCTATTTTTCTTTCTTTTAATTATAGTCTGTTTTCTCTTCGATGTAAATTATAGTTCCAGAGATACTTCAGATTCATTTTGGACCTCAAATGGCTGTGACTTCTCATACTTTATTTTCTAGCCTAGTCCAGCTTCTCTGTCTGGCCGTTAATTGATCTGAGAATAAACACTCAAATGCAGCTGTTGAGTTGTAGCCTGAAAGCTAGTTTCATATCCTTTTCCTGACAAAAGAAAAATGAAAGTGCACTAAAACATCAGGACACAGAAAAAGAAACTGAGAAGAAGGGAAAAAAGACAATAGTTCTCGGTGATAAGTATCTCAAACTACAATGAATATAACCTCCATCATCCAAATTAAAAAACCTAATCTGGACAGCCCAGGGAACTTGAATGGAAAGAGATACATCAGTGGGCTCAGGGCAGTTTCCAGAGGCAGGATTTCATCATGGTATTGTATATATCTGGTACATCTCAACAAGTGCACACCCACAAGAAATCAAGATAATATCATTTCATACGTTGCTAGCCAGATAAATAAAGACTGTGACACAACCTTTATTCACTAGCAACCCTAAGAAAAAGTCAGGTATTAGCTTGAACAATGAATCCCAGAACTCTTGCTTTGCATCCATAACCACTTGGCAAATGGTCTTTCTGCTGCCCAATTGATTGGACCAAACTTCCCTATTTAATTTCACATTCATTTTTATTTCCAGCTTTCTCATCTTTCACTTGAACCGCATATACATGCACTGTGCCTCGCTCAAGAAGCATTTTGCAAATGAAGCCATTTGTGTATAGTTGATACTCAATTCGCATGCATATATTGATTGATGGCTTTTGTCTGAGGGTTATATTACTATAACGTGCCTTAAAAAATCTATATAGCACTTTACATTTACTAGGATGGCTATGAAAAAACAAAACAAAAACAGAAAACAGCAGTGTTAGTGAAGATGTGGAAAAACTAGAATTCTTGCACATTGCTGGTACAAACGCAAAATGATGCAGCCCCCATGGAAAACAGTTTGGTGGTTCATCAAAGAGCTAAACATAGAATTATAGTATGACCAAACAATTCTGCTCTGAAAAAGAATTGAAAACAAGAACTCAGACAGATACTTGTATGCCAATATTTATTGCAGCATTATTCAAAATAGCCAAAAGGTGAAAACAACGCAAATATCCAACAATAGATGAATAGACAAAATGTGGTACATACATACAGTGGAATATTATTCAGCCACAAAAAAGAATGAAGTTCTGACACATGCTACAGCATGGATGAACCTTGAAAATGTTATACTAAGTGAAATAAGCCAGATACAATAGGACAAATATTGTATAATTCCACTTATGTGAAATATCAAGAGTAGGCAAATTCATAGGGAGAGAAAGTAGATTAGAGGTTACCAGGGACTGATGGGAGAGGGAATGGGGGATTATTGCTTAATAGGTACAGAGTGTCTGCTGGGGTGATGAAAAAGTTATGGAAAAAGATAGTGGTAATGGTTGCATAATATGATGAATGTAATTAATGCCACTGAATTGTACACCTAAAAATGGATAAATTACAATTTTTTTATATATATTATACCACAATAAAAAATCCTTCACTTTGATCTTGCACGTTTAAACAGTGCTATGGGTTGAGTCTGTTCCCACCAACACTCAGGTTGAAACTTGATCCCAGTGTGGCGGTGTTGGGAGGTGGGGCCCAGTGGGCGGTGTCTGGGCCATGGGGGCGGATCCCTCATGGAAGGCCTCCTGCCCTTCTCGTGGTAGTGAGTGAGTTCTCGCTCTTGCTCTAGGGAGACTGGGTTTGCTCTCACAGGAATGTTCCTGAGTGAGTTGTCATAAAGCCAGGAGGCCCCCTCGGGTTTTGCATCTTCAAGGTGTCTGCCTCCCCTTTGACGTTTTTTGCCATGTTATGACAGAGCACAAACGCTCTCTCCAAAGCTGAGCAGGCGCTGGCGCCAGGCTGCTTGTACTTCCCAGCCTGCAGAACTGTGAGCTAAATAAGCCTCTTTTCTTTATAAATTCCCCAGCCTCAAGTACTCTGTTATAGCAACACTAAGCAGACTAAGACAAATGGTATTACATTTTATAGTTTACAAAGGATTGGCGTATCTCATTCAATCCCCATAACCCTTTAAAGTGGGCCGAATATTTACTATTCCCTGCATCCACCCACACTCACCTGCCCCCACCCAGCTTTAATGATGGTAGAGCTGAAGTTTAGAGAACTCACCCACGGAGCTGCAGAGACAGCACTGGGACCCAAGTCACCAGGCTCGCTGCTCAAGGTTCAAGCGCTGACCCTCTCAGAGATTCACACCTTCCAAGGTCAGTTGATCTACAGGTGTTCTTACCTTGGGGTGTTGCTATAGACTTTTAGCCTGTGATTATGATTGGCCTCCACCTCACCTCTACTTTGGGCATCTGAGCATCTCCCTGACTGATTGCTAAGGGTGTGTGAATTCAGCCTGGAAAGAGATTTAATCTGAGTTCAAGATGCTCTATTAGAAAAGATGAAGATGCACAAGAAGAAGATGCTCAAAATATCAAGTATGTATCTAGAGTGGATCCAATGACCCCGAAGCTGAGGCAAAAAGTGAGTTTGCCTGGGAAACTGGGACTTAAGACTTCCTGGGAATTGTTCAGGATCTAAGCACTTAAGAGACACCGGAAGCCCATTCTGCCTATTTAATCCTCACAACGATGGAGGGAGGAAAAGGGTGGGAATTGTTCTCCACATTTTTAGCTTGGGGAAGGTTAGTGCTTGTCTAAGGTCATCCATCAGAGGGGACCAAGATGAAAATAGAGCACAGGTGTCTTCCAGGCCAGGGCTCTCTCCATTATGTGGCAGCTGACTGCCCCAAGAGAGCCAGGCCCAGTGCCCAGTGAGTGCCACGCAGAAGACGGCTGCTACTATTCTGAGATTCAGGTGGGACATGGGGATAGCTGGGGAGGAGCGTGGGGTTGCCATCCGGGATGTGGAGTCCTTTTTCATGGCTCATGCCACTCCACCTGGCATAAACAAGACATAGCTGAAGATTAAATGTCCTGAACATTATTAGCCCATTAGATTTCTTGACATCTTTTCCCGGAATGCTGTCCTGTTTACATTCCCCAACAAATTCTGTTTATCAGGTTTCCAAAATGTTCACAGAGTTGTCCTCTTCCTTCCCACTTCTCAGGGAGCAAATACTCTCTTGTATACTTTGGGAAGTAAACTGCTTAGTCCGGAGCTCAAGTCACCAAGAAAAAATTGCTTTACCAACACCACCCCCACCGCTACCCTGGGTGACCGACTTGTCCCTAGCTGCCCAGGACTTTCCTGGCTGAAAGTCCCATGTCCTCCCCTTAATCCAGGGCCAACTGGGTGGTTGGTTACCCCACCCTGGTCCTGATTTTCTATCTCAGCTCCTGTCTCTGAATTCACACCTCTTCTATTCCTATATCGAGGACAAGTTTTTGAAAATTTGATCTTGCTGGGTTGGCAGAGGGTGATGACCGGGCCTTCCCATCCCAGGCACGGTTGTGTTGAGCGGAAGGAGATCCTTCCTCCCGCCTGTGGGGGTCACGCATCAGACTGATAAAATGCTTTATCCTCGCTAGAAAGACATTCTGTGGCTCGTTGCATCTAACGAAGGCAGATGGGTTGGTGAACTGGGCTCGAAGGCCTTTGCTCTGCAGGACAAGCAGAATCCCCATGAAGGGGAAGGGCAGCTTTTTCAGGGCCTGGACTTCCTCGAGCGAGACCTGAGAGGCTCCTAGGAGAGGAGGAGGGTGGCTGTGCTGGCTGGTCAGAGGTGAGAGGAGAAGTCGGTGCCATTCCTTCTAGAATGGCACCAGGAAATTGGGACCAGCCTATTGTTCCAGGGAAAACTCTTAATGCTTTCAGGGTAGAACATTCTAGTAAAGCCAGGCGGGAAGCAATTACCTCCAAGGTCAGTCAGTTTATGAAGTGAAGTGATTGAGAAGATTCAGCACAAACCAGTTTGTCCTTTGCTTCGCTTGGCAAAGCAGGTTTGATGGTTTTGGCTGGCTTTACCCGGCCGGTGGCTGTCGCGGCAGCTTAGTGAGCAGTGAGGCGCCGCCTTCCCAGTGTCCCTGTTTCCTTAGGAAGAAGAGTTCGCTGGCCCTGGTGAGATCGGGCTGCCTTTCTGACCTGTCACAGGGTGTTTGCTGCTCTGGATTTGTTGTTTCAAGACATGACTATTAACATCTCAGGAGGGGAAGACAACCGAGTAGCATTTCAGCTTTCACTGTCTCCGGGAGTTTCGGTGATGGAGAAGATGAACTCACTGCATGTGTGCACGCGGCTTGTGTAAGCCGCAGGGAGCCGCAGGGAGCTGGAGCAGAGAACGGGAAGACGCGGGCGGCCCGCAGTGCAGACGAGAGCTTGGAGAGCGGCTGATCAAGGCACACAGGCGCGGCGACTGCGAGCTGCAATGCGAACTGCAATGCGAACTGCAATGCAGAGGCAGTCGGAGCCAGCCGCAGGGGCGGGGAAGGAGCTTCGGAGTTTCTAGGGGGGGTACTGGGGCACAAAGCCCTATTTGCCAATGCTCAGGGGGCAGGGCTGGGCTTGGTGGGGAAAGCTGCCTTATTGGGGCCTGTTTGTGACAATGGGTTGGGTATGAAGTGTGGGAGACTGCTGAGGAGACAGAGCGGAGAGGCAAAGGCCAGAAGTCCCAGAGCTGCTCTGTGTGTGTATTGGGGAGAGGGGAGGGATTAAAGCAGCAGGCCCCTGTAACTGATTAGCTGGGCAATTTCTCTACATAGGCTTCTCCTTTTCTGTCTGCTCCATCCACTCCTGCCTCTCCCCCTAATTCTTTCTCCTTTGTAATCTCAGCCAGACTCCTCCCCACCTGGACTCTCCTAAACCATGGCCTCCAGCCGCGCCCCCCACCACCTAGTATATTTCAGGTCTCCTCGATACCAGTGGGGCGATGGGCAGACGTCTCTGCTAGAGTCAACGGGTTTGGGGATACCCAGGAACTCAGCTCAGTGGGCACCTTCATATGGCACCAATCTGCCCACCTAAATGGGTAGCCGCCATCCCACAATGCTTATTTCAGCTTATTCTGCATAAGGAACTGGGCTAGGTCCTTCAGGGCATGTTGCTTCCCTCTGGGGCTTGCAGGCTGATAGTAAGAAATAGGACAAGAGCTCAGATAAAGAATCCAGCCGAACTTGGTACCTGAACACCTCGAGGAAGATGCAAAGTGTTACGTGTTTTTTCCATGGGTTCAAATACCTAACACCTCCTTCTTTCCAGCTGATTTTCTGCTTTGGAGGAGCAAGATTATTTTGTCTGATTTCTGTAAATCCAGAGGGGTTTTCAATAGGGTAAAGGCTGTGGGTACATTTCAGTTTCTATCCGACTTCAAGATATTTACTCTCTTTTTGATCTGGTAAAGAAATCTTGCCTTTAAGATCAGACAGACTTGAGTATACAGATCTTGGCACTGTCGCTTACATGCCTTGTGATACTGGGCAAGTAACTTCGCCCGCCATCAGTTTTCTCGGCTGTGAAATAGGGCTTACGAGCACAGGGCTCTGGAGTTAAACTGCATGGGCTTGAGTCCAGAATCTACCACTCACTGTGCGATCTTGGGTAAGGTGCTTAATCTCCCAATGCCTCAGTTTCTTCATCTGGAAAATGGGGATGATAATAGTACCTAGCTCATAAGTTTGCTGTAATGAAGAAATACGTCAATAAGAACATAAAATAGTGGCAGGCATAGAATAAGTATCTTACAATAATGATCATAGCAATAACAGTCATATCACAAGAACACTGTGAGATATAAATTAAACAACATAAATAAAAATAACTGGGAAATAAATATGAAAATATCTCAGTATCTTCTTTCTTTACTTATACTGAGTTAGGAAACAACAGAAGAGCCCTTCTGCACCAACATTCTGTAGCACATAATTAAGTCTAATATGGGTAGATAATTTTTCTTCTTTTCCCACTTTTCTTTAAAAAAATAGAAACCAAAGTTGATATAGGGAATGATTAACATGATATAATAGCTGTCAACATTAAATCAAAAAGTTATGCTAAAGTACAATTTTCAAAAAGATAAAATCATGACTCACATACAAATGTAACATGAATAAATGTCAAAAATTTTATTTAACCCATTAATTAATTAGGGAATGAGTAAGATGCTAAGAGGAATTCAAGGAGAATTTGAAGAACACACACACACACACACACACACACACACATATAATCAGGAATGATGTAACCAATTTGCTAAAAGATATGAAACTAGTAGGGAATGAGTAAGATGCTAAGAGGAATTCAAGGAGAATTTGAAGAACACACACACACACACACACACACACACACACATATAATCAGGAATGATGTAACCAATTTGCTAAAAGATATGAAACTAGTTAATAGCCTAATGCAATAAAATAAATGTTTGGAGTTAACTCATTTTTACAGGATGGAAATCAATCAAATTTCTACTGGACAATTTATTTGTATTTCTATAGTTTATCAGTTTCCTGGAACTTAACTTCTACTCCTTCACAGTTGTAAAATTGAGTAGTGAATGGAAACAAAGGTGCACAGCCTGCAGAATCATGATCCCCAGAGTCTGCCGGCTGCTGCCCAACCCCCCCGAAAGGGCCCCCAGTAAAGTCCCCCATAATTAAGGATAAATCAAAAGAGAAAATACCTTTGGAGTTGAAGATAGGTGAGTTTTATTTGTGGAAAGTTATTTATGTCTGTCAGTTGATTGTACAAAAAGAAGAAAATCTGCTGTTACCATATTGAATACCTGGGATTCCCAGGACCAGGACCCTCATTCTTAAGGTGTGTGACATTTGTAGAGGTCACTGAAGTGACAACCGGTACCAGAGCCTGATTTTGGCTGACTGGCTTCTTAGAGAGATTCTGTGGCCTGATAACTCCTCTTACAGAGTCACTACAACCTTTAGTGAGAAATTATGCCTCGAGTCTCCGGGGGCATGGAATAGGAAACCCAAACAGGTAGGTAGGGAGATCTAGACCTCAGGCAGATTGATCAATGCTGACCCACGGGGCCATGAAACAGGATAGCTCTCTCCTCTGACTTCTTCCTGGTCCTCAGGAACTGCCCGTCGTGTGTCCCTGAGCCATTTTATATTAACATATTCAGTGTCCATCATGAAGTAGCCAAAAATCTCTGTGACTTTTAAAACGACTTTGGTTATAATCATGAGTTAGTGGAGATGCTGAGCGTTAGCACGATAAAGACTCCTCAGAAAGTTCTCTCCAGGAACTCAGGGCTGAGTCTGCCCTTCCTTCCCAGCAGGGAGTCAGCTGTGCTTTTTAAAGCATGGTCTGGGGGTCCCCTAAATCACAATCACCTTGAGTGTTACCCCCACACTGATAAGGGTGAGAACATTTAAACAATCAGTGGGCCAAACGCTCTCTTTACTCCCTTCTTGAAGGTGAGACCAGCCCATTTCTCCATCACCAATGGGAGGAAGGCAGGTGAGGGAGAGACAGCAGACACATACACGGCTCTCAGTTTGACATCCTGGGTGACATGGTAAATCGGCCACGGTGCTCCTTTAATTCCTCTTGAGTTTGGGGGAAGCAGGGAGAAGTGAGGGAAGACAGGAAAACACAGTGGAATAAATCAAATATGATTTATTCACGGACAGGCAAGGAGCTGTCATTTCTGTGCTTGGGCCACATAATTAAGTCTAATTAATGGAAAGTGATTGCAGAGGGAGTTCAGAGCCTATTTTCAGTTGTCATTACTGGAAGACAGCAATCAAAATGCAGATGAGCTGTCTCTGTCTTACCCCAGGAGAGGAGCACACCTGATGATGAAGGGAAAATGGCAAATGGATGCTTATTGTGGCTTCTCTGTCCACAGTGGCAGTGGGGGTGGGGTGGGGGATGGAGGACCAGCAGACACTGTGTTCTGAAATTATGCCACTCTGTCTCGACTGTCCGCTCTCCGCCAGGAAAAGCAGGCTGAGTGCTGCTCTAATGCTGTCTTCTCACACTGCTAGCAGAGGGGCAGGAGGCCAAAGACTCTTGTTTCTTCTTCCCTGGGTCCTGCCTGAACATGAACAGCTAATGTCTTTCCCCAAAGTACACCAGGCTGTGGCAATTTTTAACCAGAAAGGGAACTTTGGGGCATTGCAGTCTGGCGGCATTAGTGATCCACTCTCATACTGACCTTCAGTCTAAATAATTAGAACCTTCTCATCTAACTAAACGAAGAAGATCTGGGCCAGCAGGGGACAGAATTAGAAGTAACCCGCCAGGAGATCTGAACTCAGCCTGGGGAGGACGGTACCGTGCTAGAACCCGAATGGGAGGAAACGGATCAGATGGAACGGACATCTCCCCGCTCTGCATTTGACATTTTTAAGCAGAAAGATGACTCCCAACAAACCCCTCTAACAATCAAATCAGCCTAGGATGAAATCCCAGCGCTCCCCCTTCCCTGGCAGGAATAATAAGTGGGTCCGAGGCTGCAGCAGCTGCCGGGCATGGTTGGCTGCTTCCAGCCTGTCCCGGGAGAGCCCCCGCAGCCCCAGCCCTCCCCTCCCAGGCCAGCGCCGCTAAATTTAGCTCTTCCAGCGTGTGCACAGTCTATATTTAGTGCCTAAAAGTCAGAGTTTAGCGTACAATTCATCGGGCCATCAGTCATCCCTCCATCCAAGCGACACATATAGAATAATCTTTCTGAAAGACTCGCTCGCTCCCCACCAGGGCGGAAGCCATTCTAAGAAGGAGGAATTCACTGGGCCAGAGGGGTTTTCTCCTCTCCCTGGTGCGCCAGGAGTGCTTGAGAGTGCCAGGCCCTGAGCCAGGGCTTGGGGTGTGGCTCCAGAGGCAGAGGAGGAGGAGGAGGAGGGAGGGGGGAGGACTCCAAGAGTGGAGGCAGCCCCTGCTGCATGCGTTCTGTCCCTGCTGAAATCGCAGGCAACTGGGTGTGCATCTTCAGGCCCCTGCTTAGATGTCCCTCTTTGAAGGGGGCTTGTCTTAAGCCCCTCAAACAAATTAGGAGCCCCTCCACTGCACACAAGACTTCCTCTGCTGCTGTCTACAGCAGCTGCCCCTCAAACTTAAATGTGCAGACAATTCGCCTGGGATGCGTTGAACTGCAGGTTTTCTTTGGTGTGTCCGGGATGGGGCCTCGGGAGAGTCCTGTGCTGCAGGCCGAGGTCCACAGCTGAGCGGGGAGTCTCTGCTGCAGTCATGCGGCCGTGGGCTCTCTGAGTACAGCGCTGGGTAAAGTGATCTGACTCCTCAGGCAGCTCTTCTAGACCCGTCTATTTTGTTCACTGTCAACAACAGCAACTGAAATGTATAGGACTTTATCATTTACAAAGCGTTTTAAACTCCTTTACCTTTATCCTTACAACCACCACATGAAGTGTTTGTTATTATTATCATTGTTTTTTAAAGTAATTTTTAATAGAAAAAAACCTGAGAGAACTTAAAGGATTTACCCAAAATCATATAGCCCCAAAGCACAGAATCAAGAAGCAAGATTTGGTCTGTCTCAATAGGCCAGTTCTGGAGCTGGATGGCATTGTGGGCGTGTCCCTGGTCAGGGATGGGAAAATGTGACCCCGCCCAAGCATGGCCTGAGAATGAGGCCACCTTGGCTCTTCTTTGGGGGCCTCCAAAGAGCCTGACAAGGAGCTCAGGCCAGAAGCAATGTCCGTGGGGTAAGGGCTGTTGTTGGTCTCGAGGAGAGCAAGACTGGGCAGGGCAGCAGAGGGGCTGACCAGCTGGCAGCTAGCGCAGATATTGCCTCAGGGGGTGAGCTTGTGAGTTTGTGTAAGTTCACAGTAATGGCATCTAGCAAGGGTGTTGGGAGGCCAGTGGAACGTACCCAAGCGGGGAGAGATCCCAGCGCATGGGCAAGCAGACTCATGCACATGGATTTCTGCTCAGGTCCTGAGCAGCTCAGACTCTCCCACCCAGAGACCTCCCTTTTGTTGGAATAAACAGTGCTCTAGAGGTACCCCCAATTGGGGCTGGGGCCTCAAATCACAACTGGGGCTATTGTGGAGGGGTCTGGGTTTCCCACTCCTGAGGGGCAGCCTAAGTGACAGAGAGTTAACTGAGTCTGTGTAGGATTCAGGATAATAATAAACTGACAACAAAAAATGCACCATACAATAAAGGACATGATTTAATTCAGGTAACTGAAATAGAATGTTCATTAATGAGTAATGTCTCAAAGAAAAGAAAGGAAATCTGGGGGGAAGGGGAAAGGGTGAGAGGGTGGGTGTGGGATAAAAACTTAGCTATTGGGTACAACGAACACTATTCTGATGATAGGTATAGATATCCTTGTAACAAAAACACTTGTACCCCATTAATTAACATTTTAAAATTTAGAAAAAATTATTAAACCTCCCATGACAAAAAAAAAAAAAGGAAGAATGGGGGAATTTCTTAACCTTTGCTGTTTTCCAGGAGCGGGGGTCAGGTAAGTTTCAGCACTGTCAGAGTATCAGGAGGTGACTGGTAAGTGTGGCATGGGGATTGCTGTGAAACAGTGCAAGCCAGGAGTGTATCAGGAGCTTAGAAAATTGAGAGGCCTCTGTGGACCAGTGTTACCTGAGAGCAGGAGTATGGTGGAGCTGGCATGAGCTAATTGTTAAGTATACAGCAATATCAGAACAAAGATTCTTTGCTTGGCGAAACTTAGGCTTCTGAAGCTTCCCCTAGGTCCATTTGTGTACATCCCTTGTAAAATCCAATTTTAGCAAAGAGCTCTGCTAAGTCGGTTTAGCATGAACCCCTCACCCTACATATCTGATCAAGTTTCTCATTCTCCACCATCCCCCAGGTGATGTCTGATCTCCCTGGCCTGTCTTCAGCAAGAATCCTGTTAGGTCGGTTTAGCCAGAATCCTCCTTACCCTTGATGTTTCCTCTTAGTAATTTTCCATCCACTGAGCCTCACTCTGCTCCTTGGCTATAAATGCCCACTTGCCCATGCTGTATTCGAAGTTGAGCCTCATCTCTCCCCCCACTGCAAGAACCTCTTGTAGTGGTCCCTATACCTACTGTGATGGTCTTGAATGAAATTTTCCTTACCATGCTTTAACAAGTATCATTGAATAATATTTGCTTTAACATGTGGGCTGGTTATTAAACATTGGTAGTTTGAAATTGCATGGTGAGAGTATCTATACCATGACAATTGGCAACCACTATACCTCAGGCTTCCTCCCGTGTGCATGCACCCACAGAACTGGTCACATGTTTGTCAGCATACCACTGCCCAGAAAGCCCTGTGGAGGAGGCAGAATTTGAAACAGACCTTGAAAATTGAGAAAAGAAGTGTCTGGTATTTCTCCTTCACAAGTCAGTGACAAAAAATAGAGGGTTAAGCCATGCAGTCCTTAACCTCCAAAACTAAGTATCCTGAATTGAACTAGAAATAAATTAAAAGTTGCTATAAGAACGTATAGTCTAAACAAGGATTTTTATTTCCATTTTACAATGGGACAGGAGAACTGTTCCAGAAAGTTGGTGATATATAGATAGAGTACCTATGTGCCATTCCACCATCCAGGGAATTCTGTTCAACATATGTGTTTGAGCATCTACAATCTGGTGATTATATTATGAGTTTTCTGGTGACTTCTGCATTGCCAAATCAAGATTAATTTATGTTTGTTATTGTTTGACTCTTGCATATTTTGTGGCATTATAATTATTTTTAAAAAGTGTATAAAATTTACATTTACTTCCTCTTTAGGAAGAAATTTTGATTAATTCATATGCTGCATTATTCAAATATAGCCAACCTTAGTATAGGCATAAAGAAAAATCCATGTTATATCATATAAGAGTAGGATATTCAATTCTTCCAGTGCATTTCCCTTTTGAAGGTGGCTGTATGATCCAACCTCTATCTAGCCTTATGTCCTTTTACCTTGACCAATGCTTTGGATCATAGTTCTCTCTTCTAAGAAGGATTTAATTGTCTCCCAATTTTTTGTTATGAACCGTTAAATCAAAGGTGATCAGAGAGAAGAGTAGAATTATATTAGGGCAAATCTATTTCTGCCGACACAAAAACAAACCCCTCAAATTATATATCAAATTCAGAATTCTGCGTTGAAGAATAGGAGGACCTAGCTAGACAAGGGAGAAGGAAGGAATCCAGTAAAGGAAATAGCATTTGGTCATGCCATTGAACTATATAAGGCATTCACTGTTGTCTTAATTAAAACATGAATAGGTTTGTGGTTAGACAGTGGTGGGATAAAGTAAGGAGGAATAAGATCAGAGTCACGTAGTAGTCATACCGTTCAGAGCCTGTGGGTTAATCTTACTTGTGAGTTTGAACTTCACCTTGAAAGCTCTAGGGAGTTCTCAAAGGATTGGAATCAGTGCAGTAGCAGCTGTCTGGCTACAGGTTGGTAGAGGGTAACACAGGAAACTGCAACTGGGCAGGGATAGTAGTGATCCCATCAAAAAGTACTGAGAGCTGTACTAAGCTGGCAGGGGCTCAGGGATTATACTCAAGAAATCCTAAGGAGGAAGCATCTGTGGGTCTTCATGATATGACTGATGGATTGACTGGATAGGAAGACTGACAGAATAAAGAATGCAAAGATCCAAAGGTTTTTGCATCATAAGACTGAATGGGTAGTGTACCATTTGCCAAGACAGGGAGTACAAGAGGATTTTGAGCAGATATATTCAACATGTATATGGTGAATAGCATCTTGGGGCAAACTTGCAAAGTTCTTATAATTCCTAAAGTTCTTTATTAATTTGTTATATTTTAATAGTAACATGACTTAAGCTGCCTGTGTTCATGATGGTTAATTATGGGTAGATGTTAATTATGGATATAAGGCAAATAATACACGACTAAGAGTGAATAAATGTAAACCTATAAAGTCGTGAAAGCCGCCTTGTTCAGCCGAGTGCTGAACTGACTGATCAGCATGCTCATCTCAATTCCACTGACTGCAATATAATGTCTTCTAAAATCACTTGGGCATTCTTAAGGTTGTATGTTGTGATGAAAAAACCTTAAATAATTATTTTATTGATTAAGCTTTTAAAATAGCAATGTGAACAAATGACATTGCTGTTTTCAATAAAACAAATCCACTGGAGCTCATTTGACAGCTCTTGGGGTTTTGTAAACCACCATTTTGGAAACATTGATATTCCTTGCTGTAATGAAGACCTAATACCAAAATAGAGTATGTCCTCCACAGCCACAATAATGAAAACTATTTTTTTTTAAAGCAAATCCATCCAAAATTGAGTTCTGTTTTAATGTAATAGTATTTGTTTGCTAAGAATTTGGTATTGATTTTAAAATGCATTAGCTTACTCAATGAGTATGACCAGTATTAGTGAAACTTTCCAATCTTATCGATCTCTTTATTACCTTTGGCTTCTTGTCTGCATCTGCATCAATCCCTTCCTCCTTGTCTGCCTCATTAGAGTGCACGTCCCACCTCCTGTGTGAAGCTGTCTTTTTCAACTGAGCCTCCAAGTTCTCATCCCCTTCTGCCTCCTCTGGGGTCATTCAATATCTCTCTCTCTGTGTCTTCAACCTCTCCCTTTCTAATTACCCTAAACATAAAAATATGTTCACACCTATTCCATCTTATGAAAAAATTCCCTGTCAGGCCTAAGCCGCCTTCATCTACTATCCTGTTTTTTCCTTTTGTTCACAGCCACGTTTCTTGAAATAGTTTATGTTATCTCCCCTTTATAACATCTAATTAACTCTTCAACCCATAAGATTTTCATTCCCACCACTCCCTTGAAATCGCTCGTATTATGGTTATTTCTGTATCCCCAAATTTAGAGGCCACTTGATCTAGAGTAAAGAACTTGGATATTTCTCTGAAATGGGAAACCACTGGGGGGGGAGGTTATGAAGAGAGAAGTGATGTAATATGCCTTATGTTTTGTCAAGGTTACTCCGAGAGGTGCAGGTATGAAAGCAGGGAGACCAACTATAATGCTATTCAAATAGTATTACTAAGCTATAATGGTGGCTTGGACTAAGATGGTAGCTATGAGGATGATGAGAAGGGGTCGGATTTGGGGTGTTTTGAAGGTAGACTTGACAGAATGTGCAGATGGAGCAGAGATTGAGTGTGAGAGAAAGGGAAGAGTGAGTCAAGGGTGAGTCCAAGGTTTTGACCTGAATGAATGGGAGACTACCAGCAAATGCTATTCTTCCATGTTGGGCCATCCTACAGAAAAAAACTCAAACTATCTCCATGTCCCACTGCAAATGGTGAAGACTTTGGCTTTTACTCTGAGTGACATGAGGAGCATGGAGGGGTGATGTGATCTAACTTACATTTTAGAAGATCTGGCTGCTAATTAGAGAACAGACTATAAGTAAACAAGGATGGAAGAAAGATTAGCAAGATGGCTCTGTAATAAGGCAGCAAAGAGATGATGGTAGCTGGAACCAAGCTGGTAGCAGTAGAAGCAGTGAGATGTGGTTATGGTCTGGCTATAATTTGAGAGAGGAACTGATGTGATTTGTTGCCAATCAAATGAGAAGAGGAGAAGGATTATTCCAAGTTTTTGGTCTAAGCAACTAGAAGAATGGAGTTATCATCGACAGAAATGGGAAAGACTCTAGGACAAGCAGGCTTGGGGATAGGATGGGAAGTTAAGCGGTCTTTTTTGGCATGAAACATGTATTTGAAATGCCTATTAAAAATCCCAGGAAAGGTACTGATTGGCAATGTATTTATAAGGCTGTTGTTCAGAGGAGAGATAAGGTTAGAGATATAAAGTAGGGAATCTTCAGCATAGATGTGGTATTTAAATTTATGAGACTGGAGGAAGATTACTAAGGAAGTGAGTATAGATGCTAAGATCTGAAGACTAAGCCCTGGTCCTGGGAACACTTAGATGGCAGGCATGTAAGTAGGAACCAGTGAAGAAGATTGAGAAGAAGCAGCCAAGGAAGTAGGTAGAAGACCAAGAAAAAATAATATTCCAGGAAAAAAAATTATTTCAGGAAGGAAACCATGATCCTCAGGGTCAAAGCTGCTGTTAGATCAAGTAAGATCAAGTATGAGAATTAAATCCTGGATTTGGCTCTATGTGTATGTGGCATACGGGGAGAGGAAAGGGCTCCAAGACTTTGGCAAGAGCAGTTTTTAAGGTGTGCTGTGAGGGAAAGTCTGATTGGAGTGGTTTCAAGAGAGAGTGGAAAAAATGAATGGAAGACAGTGAGTATGGATAACTCCCAATGATTGTTGAGAAACAGGATAGTAGCTGGAGGCAGAAGTGGGGCTGAGAGATGGGTTTTCAAATGGGATAAATGACAGTATGTTTGTATGCAGACAGGAAAATCCATTATGCAGGAAAGGGATGAAGCATTGGGGAGAACAAATCCTTGGAAAGGTGCAAGAGGATGGAACCGAGAGCACAAATATAGGGGTTGACTTCAGCTAGGAGCGTGGATAGTTCATGCATTGTGGCAGGAGATAAGACAGAGTGTATAGGTAGATCTCCTGGTAGACCAGTAGATGGGAGCACGTGGAAGTCCTTTTCTGACTATCTGCAATTTCTTTGTGAAATAAGAAGCAGGGTTGTTAGCTGAGAATGAGATGAGGAGTTGTTGGAGGTGGGAGGAGAATGTATGAGATTCTTGCCTAGGAGAGAAAGATTGAATAAACCCAGAGATACGTAGTAGGATAGGAGGGCACCACAAAGGGGCTCAGGGAGGTTTGTGGCTATCCATTGAAAGTGACATCAGTCAGCCTGCCTGTGTACTTTCTCTAGCTGGGCTGGAGGTTCAGGGAGGAAAGAGTGCCCTATCAGCTCTCTTCCTTTTCTCATTATTTTTTCTTGCAGCACGCAAAGCTTTTGAAGTTCTTGGCTGTTTGCTCCAGGCTCTGAGGTCAACCCTGGATGAGAGCTGAGGGTTGAAGACAGACAGCACTTTCTTAGGAATGTCTGCCCTTCCTGCCAGTCAGCCTTCATCTGGCAGGCTGGCGTTTGACTGAACTGGTATTTTAAGCATTCAAATGTGTTCTGAGCCAGCCTGGCAGCCATTCTGTGCAAGTCAAGCCATTGCCCTTTACACCAAAAGGAACTTAGGAACCCTCAAAATCCTCAGTCAGCAGAACCTAGTCTGAACTGCAGGGGAATTCATTCGCCCGAGGGCACTAATAGACATGGTTCAGAGGTGGACAGATTTGCAGCTTTCATTAAAAGGAATAGAGGTGTCAGGGAAGGAAGCATCTGGGAAAGGAGCAAAGGTTAGATATGACAAATAAAATAGGCTTCAGATAAAGTGTTTCCCCCTCATCAAAGAAAAAAAAAAGAAAGAAAAGAAAAGAAAAATCTCATAAAGTAGATGAGATAGGAGATCAGCCTATAACCTATACCTAGATATATATTGATGTCCTCATCTCTGTAAGCTGGGAATAATAATATTACTAGTAATCACTTCATAGAGTAGTTTTGTATTAATACTGGGAAAGTACTTGGAACATTATCTGGCAGATAGCAAAGCTCAATACATACTAGAATGCATTATATTAGTACTGATAAATTATTATTATTTTCTCATTATGCCTTGACTAGGGCTGAGCTGCTTCTTGTTTCTATGCCTTTTTTAATAGACTGTGAACAAAATATTATTTAAATAAACAACAAAAATTAAGATGACTAATGCAGTTCTCATGTTATACAAGGATGGCATCTGCATCTATGAAGACCATCACAAATTTGACACGGAGGCAATGTCAGGTAAGATGTGGTTTTGACACAAAGACCCCTCAGCCAGCCCAGGCACATAGCCGACCTACTTAGCCTTCACAAACCTTACTTTTTGATGTGTGAAATAGAGAAAATAATATACACCTTTGAGATTGTTATCAGGGTTAGATAAATCAATATGAATAATGTACCTTGAATAGTGTTGGGTACGTGGTAGGTATCCAAAAATGGTGGCTATGATTAATAATTTGAGTGAATCCTCTAAGTAGGAAAAATCTTTTCTGTTCTTGTCCATATATAGAAATTCACGTCACCTTTCAGGACCAGCTTGATACCAGCTTCTGAAAGAATCCTGTCCAGAGTCTCCTAGTTTCTTCTTCTGGGCTTTTATTATACTCTGTTCATGCTTTTATTGCATCATTTCCCCTTTCAATTAATTTTGGAAATCTTTTTTCCTTGTCTGTCTGTCTCTTGAAGCAGATTTAAGGTTTTTTTTAAAAGTATACCTATGAATCTCCTCACACCTTAGCAGAAAGGCTAGGATGTAGTGGACATCCAACAAATATTTATAGAATTAATTTAGAGTTCTCTTTAATCTTCAAAGCAGGGAAGCTGACCTACATTTAGAAGGAACTCCTTTCTCTCCTTTCTCAAATTTCCCCACTCAGAATTTTGAGAACAATATAAAGTAGTGACTAAATGTGTGGTCTCTGAAGTCAGTGGACCTCTTCTGGAATCCCATTTCAGCAATTGGCATAGCATAGTGGCTGGTATGTCATAAGCAGCTAATATTAAGTTGTCTACTATTATTGTCATTGCAGGTATCATTCCATCATTATCATTAACACAGAGACAACGTCCGTCTTGTATATTATGTGGGTAGGGAAGGAGTGGCACATAAAAATGCAACCAGAGCATAGTACAAGACCAACATTTACTAGCCCTCACTTGATCTTGGAGCACAAGGACCGCACACCTGGCTCTTATCAAGAAAAGATCACTGTCCAGGCAAGACAGAAAGGGAACAAAGGGCTCCTAGTTAGTTCCAGCTACTTCTTGTACCAGCCGATCAAAGTAATTAGAGCAGGTGAGTGCTCAGTAAAGGCAGGCAAAAAATAGATCCTACTTCCTTGCCAGGGATAAGGTAGCATGTTATGAAAATGTGCACTTAAAACTCTGAGGACAGGCATTAGTCATGGGATCTCCAGTTACTGAAAGTGTCTCAGACTTGGTGTGGCAAAGTGACTGTGAAAGGGAAGGTCGGCCAGAGGAGGACCTCTGAGTCACTTAAGCTGCTACTGGGCTCTTCCCTGCCACCAGTGGAGGCTCATTTTATCAGCATCCAAGAAGAGAGGGATTGAAGCTGTAATACATGTGTCAGAGTGGTGTAATGGAAAGAAAAGTGGATTCAAATCCTGGGTTTATCACTTACCAGCTATGTGGCTTTTTCAAGTTACTTAATCTCTGTGAATATCAGTTTCCTAAGGATGGTGGAGAGGCTTAGAGATGATGTAACATACCTACCACATACTCCCTAACGGTGACTTTATCATTAAGGACTGTGCTACCTTGCACATAATTCCTTCAAATAGAGAAGCACAATCAAATCTAACTAACCACAGACAAAATAAACTTCAGTTAAAATATTCTGATTACTCCTAGTTTGGGGCACAGGCCTCCTGAGACTCTTCTTGCCCTGGATCAAAATCTCATGAGACAGTAAAGTTGGTTTCTTCCTATTCTGGTTCTACTTGCTATATCCCAGCTTAGAAAATTCTTGAAATCATTCTCAGGGGCACTGAGCTGGGAGTGGGAAGAAATCAGTGCCCACTTGCTCCTACTGTAGAGAAATTTCTCAAAGTCACGTGTCTCACTGACAGTAGATGAGTGATGTCATCTCCTACATTAAGGACAATGTTAATATCACAGTGACTCCAACATTGTGTGACTCTCCAGGCATTTGCTAGAGGGGAAGGGTAGGGATAGATGTAAAAGAATATGGAGTGAGGTGGAGAAGGACTAAGACTTAGATGAAGTATTTTAAATGGAGCAGTCGTGCCTTCATTAGTTTTGAGAGACAAGAAACACAGAGGTCACTGGGGAGCCGTTAAAGGTAGGAGAGAGAGGGAAATTGAAGAGGGAGTTAGAAATTTAAGAAGAAAAAGGAGAAGAAAATAAATCAATAAAGAAGGAGAGGTGCATTAAAAGAGAATGGAAAAAGTTGCTGGGGGAGGCGGTAAGAAAAGAGTAGCATTATTTAGGATTGAAACTCTAGCTATAGGAACGACCAATGAAAGAAGGTTAAATTTGTAAAATATATCCAGAGGTCAAAGAGGTCCTAGAAAGAAAATGTTTAGGAACGTCTAACTCCTAAGATGTTTTTGAGAATTTGATGAACTCCATGAACAAAAAAGTAGATGTAAATTTCAACTGTTTCTGTACAATTTCATGAAGTTCAAAGATTCTCCAAAGCCAATCCATGGCTCCCCTCTTAGGAGATCCTGCTTATTCACACACAGTATTTCGAGACAGTGATAGATCTAGAGTTTCCACAGGGAGATCTGAAAGACAAAGAATTTACTAATATTATTTTTTGGTGTCTTCTTAACTGCATGAATGTCACTTTTCAAATCAAGCTGTCACAATATTTATTTAGGCAATACAGGTGTATTGCTTATTTTGATTTAAAGGAAGTGTATCTGTTTTATTTATTTTTATTTTTTTGGAAGTTACCATTCGTAAGTGTCTCAAGGGTTCTGGGCCAAACAAAATGATCGTGACTTCAAATCACAGAATTTACCATTTGAGGGTTAGGCTAGAAGGCAGAGGTCTATTGGGATCTCCTCAGGTGACAGTGAATCGAGGAAAATAGAAGCTTCATTGCACAGCTATCATGAAGGAAAGGAAACATCACAGAAACTGCTGTTTAGGGGCTTTTTGGGGTTTAGCGTAGCTTGAATAGTCTGGTTTTCTTGCCCTGCCCGAGCAGCAGGCATCTGTTGATTTCCACTGCAGTGTTTCCCTGGGGTGGTGGCTCTGATGCTGCCTGCCGTTCCTCCTGTTGCCTCCTCCTTTCTCCTTAGCAGGTTCTGCCTGCTCAGCCTTTTGCACTGCTGTTTCCTCTCTCCATGTTTTTTGCTTTCTTCCTTCCATACTTAAGTACTGACCCCTTTGAATGTCAGTACTCCCCCAACTGCCCACGAGAGCCACTGGTGGATCCTTATTCCACATCACTTCTGATGGACACTTTTGTGGTCATTCTACAGTGGTGACTCCTGAGGCCTGTGTCCACCCTCGACTAGGTGTCACTCTCATGTCGTCGACATCCTTTGGAGCGTAAGAGCTTCTTCTCCAGTGCAGTATCAGTTGGATTGCATAGGTTTGCAGAGCTCTACTCTCACATCCATTGCATCATGTGACCCTCGCAATAGTCCTATCAGTATTATCATTACCATACCCATTTTGCACACAAGGAAATGGAGCAAGGAAGTTGAGGGAAAAACTCCAGGTCACTTAGCTAGCAGATGGTAGAGCACACTTCTTCTGACCCCAAAATCTTTTGGACACCAGTCTAGAGAAGAGAAGCTGGGGGAAGGCAGGAGGGACGTAGAACTGATGTGGAAATGAAATGACTATTTCAGAATGCAAACATTGGTGTGCCTGTGTCTGTGTGTGTGCATGTGTGGCATAATTGTGGTTGGGGCCAGCCCTGGGGTTGCCAGGCAGACAGAGAGGCAGGTGCGGCAGGTTGTCCAGGTACAGGACAGAGGTGCGAGGGCACATGCTCTTTCACCTGTGCGAACTTGATGGTAGAGGTGAGTGACATCAGAGGAAAAGGTTAATGGACTCAGCAGAAGTGTTCAGAAGGACCCACAAGGGATCCTCTGAGCTGTGAAGCTTTCCTTCTCTTTGGTGCCCTTTAGGACTATGCTGTGAGTCACTCCTGCCCTGGCCTGGTAGTAAGTGAGATCTCTTGACTACCTCAAGGCCCTTTGGGCAGCTTGAATGCTGGGTGTTCCTTTTCCTAAATTTTTCTTTCATTTCATCTGTGGCCTCATCAGCATAATGCCTCTGGCTGACTCAGGCACTGATAGTGAAACATGCTATGTTGACTTCTCTTCCCATCAAAAAAGGGGCAGCACAGGACTTCTGTATGGTGCTTACTCTCATGGGCTGATGTTTTAGTGATTCTCAAAGTTTAGTAGGTATAAGAGTCACTCAAGGAGTTTATTAAATCATAGGTTCCAAGTCTCATCAGTCAGATATTCTGAATCAGAAGTTTGAGATGGGGCTCAGAGGATATGCATTTAAATCAAGCATCTCAGGATACATTTATGCAAATTATCTTTGGATTATGAAAGAGAAGTATGTATTAATAATTTGGATAAGTCTTGGTTTATTTTCACCAAGTAGAATAATGTGCTTTACTTCATTAGATTGCAAATTCCTTGAGTGCAGAGACTATATGTCTATCTCCTGCCATAATTCTTAGCACAGTGTTTGGCATAGAGTAGGTTAAATTTAGCTACCCACAACTCTCAGTACCTCGTTAGTCTGAGCTGGGGACTGCAGAACCAAGCTTGGCTGTAAGTCTCTGGGGCTGAAGAAGAGATCTGGTACACAGCATAGGAGCTTTTGCCATGTTGGCCTTGACATTTGGTAAGGAAGTGATGTTTGGTTTTAGAACATCAAATTCTGCTCATGTGCTTATGTTTATGGCAGCACAATTCACAATTGCAAAGATGTGGAAACAAACCAAGTGCCCAATACATGAGTGGATTAATAAAATATGGTATATGTATACCATGGACTACTACTCAACTACAAAAAAAAAATGGTGAACTAGCACTTCTTATATTATCCTGGATGGAGCTTGAGCCCATCCTTCAAAGTGAGGTATCACAAAAATGTAAAAACAAGCACCACATGTACTCACTGAAAAATTGGTACTAACTGATCAACACTAAGGTGCTCACAAGGTAGTAATATTCATTGGGTGCTGGTCAGGTGGGGGGGGTGGGTAAACTCACAGCAAATGGGTGTGGAGCACACTGGGGGAAAGGCACATTTGTAGCCCTGGCTTGGGCAAAGCTAAGGCATTATATGTAACCAAAATGTTCGTACTCCCATAATATTTTGAAATTTAAAAAAATCAAAATTTTGAACATAAACACCTTAAACAAAACTAAAAGCAACTTAAGTCTTAATTTTTTGTGTCTCCTACAATGCCTTACTTTGAGTAGGATCTCAACTAATGGGTGATCTCCCAACTCCAACCGCATTTTCCAATGTTCTTAGCAAAGAGTCTACTCTAGCAAGCATTCTATCTAATGAATTATCGTTCTTTATGGTTCATATCCAGTGTCAGCATCTTATGTACTAGTTGTGAGATGAAAGGTTGCACATTCTGGCAAGAGCATTAGCTAAGTTCTAGGTGTGCTCTGAGCAGGTTCAACGATTGGAGGAAACGTACATTTATTTGGGTGCCTCTGACCCCCATGGAGAAATGACACAAGGTGGTGGGTAGAGACTGGACCTTTGGTAGTAATGGTAATCTAGTGTCAATAGCCAGAACCTGTCTTAATACCATAGAAAACCTAACTCTTTGACATACGAATCAGGAATCATTCATTGCCTCCTGAATTATACCCAGGAAAGAGAGATTGGGTACTCCAGACACCATCTTCACAGATGTTCCCAGGGAAATCAAGAAATTTTAGCCAAGTTTCTAAGGCAACCTTAGAGATTTACCACTTCACAGAGCCAGGAGCAAGGATTCAGGTGGGTAGATTGTACAGATCTTTTCTTCCAGAAGAAAACAGACTAAATTATCAAACCATCGGCCAAAATAAAATTTTCTCTATGACAGAGTGTTCCAGCATTTGGCATCACATAAAATGCTGTTAATATGAACCCCTGAGAAGCAATAATGTTTTTTACCAAAGCAAATAAAAAAGTTAACAATGAAGTCCCTCACATTGGAAAGGATTTGCTGAACATCTGCAGAGAAGTTCTGTTGAGATTCATGTCTTTTAATTCCCTACCTATTAAATGCCTTTTACAAAGATGCTTATTGCTTGAAATGTCAGCAGCACCTGCTAAAACTTAATTTTCTCGATTAAAAAATTTAGACTCTGATCCACTGTAGGAGAAACCATCTGGTTCAGTGATGTTTTTGCTGGTTTCCAGGTTATCTCATGCACCAATGCATGGGAAGTGGGGGATTCTTAAGAATCCTTTAGATTTTATCCTTACAAATAAAAATAAATGGTTCGAAGAGGAATAAAATTGTTCTTATTGTCCTAAGCAGCTTGCCCTGATAGCTGGCTTATTCATACTTGATGAAATTATCTTTCACTTAAGTATCATTCTATCTAATTTAAGGGAAGCTTTTTGGATGATTAGTGCTCAAATGTTTGCCCACTTAGGGTCTTACCCACAATAATTTGTATGTCATCTGACTAGTCAAGCTTTGGTTAATGGACAGACGCATGCAAGGCTTCAATCCTATCACTTTTCTCTCCAAAGCTGAGACCTCTTCTCTCATTTCATCTTTTACAACTTCCCCTAAAGCAAATATTATATCTCATCTTCCCCAAGAAGCCTTTCTGATAGCCTTCATGCCTCAGGTTTTTGTTCTAGAATCTAGATCTTATGAATAAGGGTTTAAAAATCTAGTCCCTTATATTTGTCCGAATGTCCTAACTGTTGACTATTTTATGAGATATCCACGTGGAGATATAGAATGGGCAGGTGGATGCACTGGGTTCTGGGGAGAGGTCTGGGCTGGCAATATGCATTTTAAAGAGTAGAATTGGAGGACTAAGTAGATGAGGCACTATTACAACTCACTCCTGGAAGTGTTCTCTTTATTTGGAGTCTGTGAAACTACTTTATCTTATGACCTCCCTGGAACCTTCTTCCCAGTTTCCCTGGCAGACTCCTCTTCCACCATCAGCCCTCTTAACATTGATATTCCATGCCTTTTCTTCTGTATTTATCTCACTCTACTCGCTCTCACTTGGGATCTCATCCATTTTCTGTTTTTTTTTTTTTTTTACCATCATTTAATGCAGCATTACATGATACTCTAATCATTTGTTTACTTGTCTCTCTTCTCCACTCAACTGTGAGCTCCTTAAGGACAAGGACTATATCTATATCTCCAGCTCGTAGCAAAGCTCCTAGCTATGGTAGGTGTTTAATTAATATTTTATAAATGAATAAAATCATCTACTTATTCATTCCTTTGTCCCACAAAACAATTAAAACCCAGCTGTGCCTGTCACTGCCGGAATTGGGAGAAAGGGTCATGATGAACAAGAGCCAGTGGGTGTCTTCCCATGCACAAAGTCTATTTTTTGCAAAATAGGGCACTAATTATATTGTTTCAACTGCATCCCATGCTGTGCATAGCATGGTTACCATGAGAAAATGTACTTAAGAGTTCTAAGCAACCCACTTAGACCCCTTTGTTACAGAAGTTTTTCTTAATTAGTAGTCTGCCTATGGCTGGTACTGTTTTTGCTGTTTTATTTTGATTTAACTACATTCCCATTCTTTGATTTGGAACTTTTACCCCTAATCTACATAAAGTAATAGGTCACGGGTCAAATGTAGAAGACACCATGACAAAAGGCACAGACCTAATGCTCAGTTGCCCCAAAGAAACCTGAGCAGATCCACCACAGAGGGGGCAGTGCACGGGAAGGAGGGGAGTAGGGGACTAAGTATGTGTTGAAAATAGATCCCTCTGCTCTCTAAACCCATCTGTAGAAAAACAATCAAAGTGACTGTGGGAGAAGTAGATAAAAAAGGATGATGATAAATGTGGGTGAAGACATGAACATTTTTTTGGTTGTTTAGAAAGGCGGGGGAAGGGGATGGGTAAGTTCATACCTAACAGGTACGATGCACACTATCTGGCTGATGGCCACACTTACAACTTTGACTCAAACAGTACAAAAGTAATTCATGTAATCCAAACTTTTGTTCCCCTGTAATATTCTGGAAAAACAAAAAAGAAAACTCAAAAAAGAAAAAATGAAATAAAGAATTGGCTGTTTTGTGGTTTTGAGGACTTCTTGCACAAAGCAACCTCCAGAAAGGTCATATAACTGTGTTTAGCTTCTTAGCTAAATTAGCTGTACTTTCTTCTTAGCTGGATTCAGCAAACTGGGTCAAGGTGGAAACTGTCCTCTCTTAGGGAAATCCCACTTGGTTTTGTTGGAAGCAATGAGAAGCTCTCAGATCAACTGTTCTCTCTGGTGTTAGGTATCTTCTAGGGAAACGGACTTCTTTTTCTAAGTGTTTCCTGGGCAAGATTCTGCTACCCTCAGATACAGAGTGTGTCTACGAATTCTTCTTCAAAATATTAGTATAGTATGTGTGTGTGCATGTAAGTGTGTGTGCACTTGTGCAGATGGGTGGGTGGAATTTTTTCCCCCCACCTACAGCCGGGCTCAAGAGGGACAAGTCTACTTCTACATGTGAAATGTAAGTCTTAAATCTCATGCCAGTTGTCTGTTTGCAATAATCTAAGGCGGTTCTGTCTGGATTAGCTCCTTCAATGCCACAGAAAAGGTCCAACTGTTTCATTTTCTGTTCTAATACTAGAGATGACTTGTATACCAGTGTCATGAAGTACATCGTTTGACAGGGGTGCTTTACCTCCTCCCCAGCTTCGGAAGGGATTTCAGACACGTGGCCTATCACATGAAGGAAGGCCCCTTCCCACCTCTGAATGATACCCAGGTGCTGAGCTGCCCCAGGACAAGGAAGGTGATTGAGATGTCGGAGTTGAAAAGCCAGTCGCATGAGAATTAGCTGGAGGAGAACGATACATAGACCAGATGACGATGCATTAAGGCAGGACGAATAGTCACATTCCCACATCTGAAGGGTCGTGATACAGAAAGGCAAGGGTAGAGTTATTTTATATTGCTCCAGAGAACAGAACCGTGGAAGTCGCAGGGGACAGGTGTTGGCACAGTGTGAGCAATCATCCTGTCGGGGAAATGGCCAATAATCCAGTGGGCTTCCTGACTTTTGTCACCACGTGTGTTTAAGCAGAGGCAGGACAAGCACCTGTGGGATGGTGTTGGCAGGATTCCTGTACTGATGGAAGAAGGCCTCAGGGATTCTAAATATTCTTCCTTTTTTTCTTGCTTCCCTTACACTTTCCTTCTGTTACATTGGGATTAATTGCTTTCTCCTACGTTGGAGGAACTAGGGAGGTGTCAGGAAAAGGCTTCTACAAGTTTCGAGGCCTGATGGTTAAAATTACTTTGCAAAATCGGAGTGGTACTACTTGGGGGTGCTCTTCTGGACTGTACTGTTTTCGGTTTTGAAAAGTGTTATTTCTGTATCATTGTGTGAGAGATGTGCCATCTTTCCTCCAAGGATGCTCCTTTTCAGTTATCTCTGGAGGTGGCCTGTGTGGATACGTTTGTTTGTCTGTTATTTTTTAGTTCCTAGTGCCTCGTCTTTCTTCCCCTATCCTGTCCTCCACACACTGCTGCGTTGGGAAAAGCAAGCGGGGGAATGTGTGCAGCAAGGGCTTGGCAGGTGGGAGTCAGAGAAGCAGGCCAGCGTGGAGATAAACATGCCCTCCCTGTCAGGGAAAACCCACGGTTCCAGTCTGTCTGGATTTTAATGTGTGATCCACGGTGGAGGAGACTGAGACTCTCTGCCGTCCTGCGTCCTGCAGGCCCCGTGTGCTAGTGTGGAGTGGACCGTGCCCCTGCCCTGCAGTACACGGTGTTCTTCCCGGAAGGCTGAGCACGGGCTGAGATTGCTGTGGCTATTGCGTGCCGGGGACCTTGCCCCCTCTCCTCCACTCACTTGCCCTGAGCTTGCCCTACTTGGTGCTTAGTAGTGAGAGTCGTGGGTCCTTTGAACAGTTCTGAAGTTTCACCCTATAAGAGGGGAAGAGACTCATTTCCTATTTGGGCCTTTCAAATAGTGAGGGTCAACATAGGTCATTGAACCTAGGAGAGATGTCCTGGTTCCCATGTAACTTGAATGCTTTCCAGCTGGCCAGCCTACCCTGTGCTCTGTACACCTGGCCCCTAGCTGAGGCCAAAGGCTTCAGCCAAGAATGGACAAATTTAGCCAGTCAACATGTCTACCCCACCCTGCTGCTTTGGGTTTCAATGCTACCCCAAATGGACACAGTAAGACTTGAGTCCCTGATGTGGCCCTCAAGAAAGAGATGGTCCAAGTGTCCTCTGCTGTTCTAGCCACTGCCAATGCAAGTGCCTTCCCTTGTTATTTCTCTTCCCCTCTCTTTCTCTCTCACACTCACAGGCACAAGCAAATGCACTCACACCTGGAGCAGGCTATACCCTCAGCTGCCTCAGCCTTGCTTTCCTCCTTGCCCAGTCTTCTCTTATGTCTAATAGCGTCAATGAGGAAAGCCACCAACTTCGCACAGCAGATTTCAAAGAACTATGGTCAACATACTGCAATGAACTGTTGGCTTGATACTTCTCTTTGATGTTTAGGGAGCCAGGTCCTGTGGTAACTGCATGAGGACAGCTCGGGTGAGATGCAGATGCTATTGGGGAATGGAAGGCATTTGCTGGCAAAGATCAGAAGCCTACGTTCTGGAAAGAGGCCTGCTGGTGAAGAGTGATGCTTGTAACAAGGAAGGGTCACTTGAGACCAGGAAGTGGTACGAAGTTATACCACGGGCAGCCAAGTCCAAGAGTTACTGCTAATTTCCTAATCCCTACCTCTAGAAAAGTTTCTATTATTTTTTTCTTTTGTTTACTCTCTTCATTTTTTTTTCTAGCTTTCAGTCTGCCCTGAAACAACCTCAAAAAAGCTTCTAAAAGATTTAATCATCTAAATAATAATAATGATGACAATAACATTTAGTGGCCACTTATTATATAATAGGCAATGTGTTTAATACCATGTACGTCTGTTATCTCATTGAAATCTCATAATGTACATATGGAGTAGATACCATAATCACCTTCAAATTACAGATGAAAATTTAGGGAGGTTTGGAGAAGTTAAGTGACTTCTCCAAAGTCATATTCCTAGCTAGTGGCAGAGTAGAATTAGACATTTTGGTCTTTTAAATTCAGGCCAATGCTCCTTTCACTACTTTTTGGTTGTTCTCAATCTCTCTAGGCACAGAGGAGATGGTGGTGGTATTGAAAATTCCTCTAATTCAAGAAGACATTATGGACGGTTGGTCAAACTCAGAACTCTTCAAAGGCAAAGAAGAGCTTTCATACACAGCAGAGATTGTCATGACAGAAAAAACCCACCTTAGACTAATGAATTCATTTATTTGACAAATATTTATTTAAAACCTATTATGTGAAGGGCATTATTCAAGGAGCTAGAATATGATGAAGGGAACAAAAATAAACAATAGATAATTTCTCTGCCCTTGAGAAGGTTGTATTCTAGTGGGAGGAGAGAGGTGATAATAAAAAAATTGTTAAGTGCTATGCAGAGAATTAAAATCACCAATGGGATGGAAAGTGATGAGGTGAGAGTAAAATTTTTAAATAGAGATTGACAAGTTGATTTAAATGGAAATAAAGAGGAACTGTCATAGTAAAAAAACATTTTGAAAAAAAGTTTAAGGATTTAACATTGTCAAATTTCAACATTTTCTATAAAGCTTCAGTAATCAAGATAGTATGGTATTAGTGTGTGTGTGTGTGTGTGTGTGTGTGTGTGTGTATACATATATATATAAAGACACAGATCAACAGAACAGAACAGAGTCCAGGAATAGACCCACATATACATGGCCAACTGAATTTTTGGGGGTATCTCCTTTAGTTCATTCATAACATACTCAGCCATCGCTTCCCAAGTTGGACAATGTACTTTCATTTGCTATGCTATGATTAGTTCAATGACACCAATAGTGTCACTACACTTTCCCTTTTCATACAGTGCTTAGAAGGATTTGCACTTTTACAACAGCTTTTGTGTGGGAAAGGAAAAAAGTAAATATGAGTATTGTAGGGTAAATATATAACAATGGTGGCATTATAATATTTCTTCTTTTTTTTAGAGATGGAGTCGCTCTCTGTTGCCCAGGCTGGAGGGTAGCGATTCCATCATAGCTCACTGTAACTGCACTAAAATATTTCTAAATATTTACCTCAATATTAGGAAAAGCTAACACTAAAATTCATTTATTTTAAACATGAGACATAAAGTAAATTAAATTCAGAACAATAATAATGCTGTGAAGAAAAGTTGACAATTGATGGTTGTTCGATCGATTTTTGATAAAGGCACCAAAGCAATTCCGTGGAGAAAGAATAATCTTTATGATAAATGATGTAAAAACAATTGAAGTCCATATAAAATGACCTCAAATCTTACCACATACCACATATAAAAATTAACTTGATAAGGATCATCACAGACCTAAACGTAAGAGCTAAAACTGTAAAACTTTTAGAAGAAAAGCTACAAGCAAATCTCCACGATCTTGAGTTAGACCCAGGAAGCTGGAGCCCGGTCACTGAGGGCTAGAGAGGAACTGGATGTGATGGAGGTGTGGGCAGGGCTGGTCGCATTCCGGTTTAATTTATTTGTCAAGAATATTTCATAAGGTCATTGAATACTCCCGGAAAGAGGTACATGGTGTTTGTTATCTCTTAATTTATGCTTTAAGAAGGTCATTCTGGCTGTTGTTTGGAGAACAGTTTCTAGGGAGGTCAACATGCAAACAGAGAGTTAGGGTAGGAGGCAGGTTAGGAGGCCGGAAGAGTGATATTGGTGCCTGTGTATTGGTGTGATACTGGTAGGAATGGAAAGAAGCAAACAGGTGGAGGATTTTTGCCTATAACTTTGCAAAAGACTTTCAGGTACATCATCTCTTTTGGTTTTACAATAATCCTTGTGAGGTAGTAAAGATATAATGCCTATGTTACAAATTAGGGAATTAGCCTCTGAGAAAGTAGATTTGTTTCTATACACCTAGTAAAGGAAGGGCTGTGTGGGGAAATTTAGTCTTCTTGATACAGTAGATCTGTTGCTTATTTCCCTACCAAGTCGTCTCCCCTGAAGCCGGAAGAAATCTCACACATGACATCATCTCCATTGCTAAATACAGTCACGCTTTTTGGCTCTTCTCTGCTACAGCTCTGTTTCAGGTTAATTCACCTCGTACTGACAGCTCTGACTCTCAAACCGTTTAACAGCTATTTCAGACATCTATTTCTGCTCAAAGATGCACCGTTCCTATTTTTGGCAGCCAGATGACGCAGAGAACAGGTAATGTGATAGGGAACCTTTTGCCCCTTGTAAATCACTGACTCAAATCATACCCAGATTACCAAGGATCCAAATATGTACTGTCTAATGACATCTGTAAAGATGACAGCATACAGTTATATTCCTCTTTGATGTTTTAATAGTATTAACATAAAATAATAAAGATTATTTATCCAAAACAGACACAGTATTATAATTTATACACATTATCTCCATTAGTTTCTGTAATAATGCTGGGAGGCTCGGGGAGGTTAATTTTCCCAAACACCTGGAAGGTGTCTTGTTTGAGTATTTGAGTTCAAGTCTTTAAGGCCAAAGGTCAAGTTCTTTCCACCATGATACTGTTTATTGGAGGAAAGAGTAAAACCAATTGTGTACTTTCCTCTTTGACATTTATTGTTTCCACCCCAGCCAGCACTAGCAGTGGGAAGCAGGCACAACACTCCATGACTGGGTACTGTAGTAACGAATTCTGGAAGCACCACGAAATGTAGTTCTTAGACTTTCTTCAAAACCATATCTACAGCAAGAATCTTTGGTTTTCTGCAAGCATGACACACATTTACTATTTTATTTTATATGGCCCCTATATTCCTCTCCCTACCAATACTATCTGAACAACTCTGCTATTCGGTGTAAGTGAATTAAAATGAAATTTTATAACTTGACCTTGTTTGAGATTTTTGCAAATGCCCTGGAAATTTGCAAAACCGGTGATCTGTTAACATCAGATCTATAGTTTGTAACGCTGTCAGCTGACAGCTTTCCTAAGAAAATAGGAGGTAATCAAAGCAGACACTGTGGAAGTTTAGTTAACAAAAGTAACCCAGAGCCACATTTAACCTGTGTTCAACAAGAAGATCTAAGTCTTGATATTTTTATTGGGAAACTGGTTTGGAACGTAGGTAGCATAATGTAAATATAAATTATTATGAAACATAAATCTCCTTTGGGGATTTTGCTTGCTTTCATCATGAAATAATGGCAACCAGTTGAGTTTTCTGGTCAGTTACTAACCCTAAACCTCTCAGCCTACCTGCAAGTAGGATGTCAAGCTTTGGTAGCGACAGCTAGAGGGTACTATAGTGTCATTCTGTGGATTGTCAATTACAAACAGTTTGCCTGACTGTGATGATGGAGGTTTCAGGAATAAGAAATTCAGCTCTGTGTTGCTTGTGTCTTCTGTAAGTGTGTTTATTCTCTTCTCTCTCTCGCTCTCTCCCTTCTGCTCTTGTTTTCTTTCTGATAAGACTGTGTGTACAAGATTTTTCTTTGGATCAACAATGGGGATTCACTAGCCCTGGGGTATCTGAAGGCTTTCAGACAAAAGGTGACATACATGCCTTTTACCCTATGTGCCTGACTCAGTATTTGTTTTTCCCTCTAGTGACAAAGGTGCTAAGGTTTTTCTAGGTCATACATGAGCTAATGCCAGAGCCTGCTACGTGAACATCTTGTAATCTGGCAGGAAGGACAATGGTATTGCGAAAGTCCATCACACGAACTAGGGCATTCTTGTCATACTCTACTAAAACAGAGCTGAGAAGCTGGGGAGGGGGTTTGGGGTGGGGAAGCACTCGGGACACATAGCATTGCTTCGAGAATGGAATTCTCTGCAAGCCTAGTTGCTGAAATTGCCTGCTGTAACCCGAAGCCAGTTTTACCCAATGGCTGCTGAAACAACCTGCCTTGTTTTACCCATTGCCGTCACCCACCAATCAAAACCTGCTAGCTACCCCAGACCTTCCTAGTGCCAATTAACTATCTCAAAGAAAAATACATAACATTTGCTTTCTACCAAATAAAACCTCTAGTCTTCTCTTTGTTCTTTGAACATACTAAAGACCACCCAGTCTGCATGCATGCTCTGAATTGGAATTGTTTCCTCCCAAATAAATTTGTCTCTATATTTTATTTGACCTTGACAGTACCTTAGCATTGGAAAGAGACATTGGCATTTTTTCAGTTCAATTTCCCACTTCGGGATGTGTTACTGAACCAAAGTGGGTCAGTTTATCTGCATGCAATGGAAAGCCAAACACCAAAGCACCAGGTTTTCGTAGAGAGAAAAGTTTACTGCAAGGCAGCTGAGGGAGGAGACAGGAGTCTGATGCAAATCTGTGTTACTGAGCTGAGAGGTGGAGCAGGTTTTTATATGCAGAGGGTCATGAGGCATGATCTGATTGGATCTTGTAATGAGGTGATGCTAGGAGGTATGATCTGACTTGACCATGACAAGGAGGAATGCCAGGGCTCAATCTGATTGGATCAGGGGTTAGGCCATGCGGTGTCCACTTCTTAATTC
>NW_012151507.1:2033774-2036500 GCF_000956105.1 Propithecus coquereli
TATCAGTTCTGTGTAGAATATAAAATGAGACACAGCATGGTCCTTCATATATTTTTTATGAAATAAATGCTGATTTATTTCACAAAACATATACAAATAAAAGGATGATTCTATAATAGCATTCCTTTGGAAACAAAATGAAAGAATCTTTAGTTTCATTCATTCAATTATTCACTTCTTCATTAAACATTTATTTGTTGAAAGCCTATTACATGTCTGCAGATATATAGATAGATAAACCTCACCTATTTATCAAAGGGAGACAAATGTAAATGAAAACTTACAATATGATGAAATCTGCTCTACTCAGAGTTGCTATAACTTTTCATCAGCACACTAGTTATGGCATAACAAACTTGTACTTTGTAATAGGGTCAATCTGTGTGTTTCCTACTCCTCTAGTTTAGACCCCTGAGGGAGTTAATAATCGATGTCTGATTCACCTTTATATCCCTAGAATAACTAGCATATTGTCTTGTCCACAGTAAATGCTCAAAATAAGTATTTGTTGAATAAATTAAATATTTGTTGAGTAAATGAGACAATTTTAGTAAGCTTTGAAGGATGCACCACGTTTGCCTCTAGTGCCTAGATCCTGTGACTAATTCAATGTAATGAAACAAAAGTCCAAGGCACAAATATTTATGATAAAAAAGATTTTAGCACATAAAGTTGTCATTACAACTATCTTTGGCCTTCCTAACCAACATTTAAAGTAAATCAAATGCCCCATCTCTAACTTTTGACAAAGATAAATCAAATGTTCTATCTCATTGACAATTGACCAAATAATGATGTGATGATATTTCATTGACCTTCATCTAGGCATAATTTGTCATATTGACTGAATCTAGCCTTGTCAGACACTGACACATAATTTTCCATAATTTAGCGTATTTTTAGAACTCTTTTCTCTTTTATGCTATTCATAAGTTCCCACATAACGCCCTATAGCTCTACCCAATTTTAACGCCTGGTTATTGAGGGCCTACTATGTAATAGGACATATATAATCTGATTTAGTTCTCATAACAGCCTTATAAAATTTTTAATACCCCCAAACAACCATTTCAAATACTAATAATGTAAATACTGTACCTCTTTCTAAATGGCGTGTATGCTACATTTTTACATAGACATTTAGAGGGAAACAAGATGTGATTCAGTTAAATATAGTAGTTAATTTAAACCCCCTTGTTTGTAGGACAGTGCCTTTATGAATTGCTTGAATTTACTTGCTTTCGTTGATTTTGTGTGCTTGTTGTGTTTTGTTTGCACATGAAGAACAGGACATCAGCAGAGGCAGACAGGCCCACATGAGCACTGTCCATGGGAGAGGGCAGGTAAACTGGAGATGGCAGAGTTGGCCCTAGCACTGTGCTACCAGCAATGATTTAGGGAGTTTTTTTCCAAACGTATACATTGGGAAGCTATGTAAGGAAAAATGATCTCATGTTCAAAAGCATTTGAGAATGCTATATATTGTATCATAATGTAAAGGCTCTAAGTCTTGCAGCAAAAAAAATTTTGCTTAACACAGATTTTTCAAACTTTACCAAAGAAACATTGGTAGGTATATTTATATGTGTGTAACATTCATTTATTTATTTATTCATGCAACAGATATTTTGAGCTCTTACTTTGTGCCAGGTATTATCCTAGACAGTGGGGATTACAATAGATAAATACTTGCCCTCTCCATGCTTGCTAAATAGAGACATACCATGGAACAGACTTTGGGAAACACTGGACAAGGAGTTCTTATGTCCACTTCCTGTAAGGAGGAAAAATTCGAACATCAATGGTTTCTTCCTAGACGTGTGAATGAACATGTGGGATGATTACTAGTCATCACAGCGTTGGGCTTTCATTCTGGCTTTCATCCTGCTTTGGCTCCTACAGACATTCGCCAGGGGCAGAGCTACAGGAACCACAGAATTTAAGGGTTTAGAGGCTTTTCTCCTTGCTCTGTAAGCTAATTTGACCCATGTACATACAAATACTTGCTGACCCTAAGTGTCGTCTGTGGCCAGCCTCCCCATGACCTTTCCTGGTTCCTTCCTGACCTGCATTTGCTCTCATTCCCATCTCTGCTTAGCTCAGAATTTTCATTTGAGTAACCTTAACCTCAACCCCATCTTTCACTCTTCTCGGTTTTCTCAATATTTTCCTACAGAATGAGGGAAAAAATGACTTTGGTAGTTAGGCCATTGGACCTTCAAGGGAAAAGTTTCAGGATAGTGGCAGAATCTGAAGTGAAATTGAGGAGGACTGGGTAGTGAGCAGGATTGGAAATGAAGAAAGTTAGTGATGAACTTGAGAACTTGGGGTGCAATGGAAGAGAGATACAGAAAAGTGACTTGACTAATTTAGAAGGGAAGTTTGAAAGTTTCCTGACTTAGGGAACACTTAGGTGTATCTGGTCTTTATTTACGGTATGTGTGACCAGATATTGAATCAACTCTCCTGTAGTCCTGAAGTGAGGCTGAAGTTCAAAGATGAGGACAGAAGGCTGTAAGTGCCCAACATTCTAAATTCAAGGATCAGCCAGGTCCCTTCCTAAATGGGCTTCATAGAGAGGCACAAGTCCCGGTTCTGGCTCTCCCACCAACCCCTGTTCCCTCCTTTGCTGATATAAGAGGCCCAGAGGACTAAAAGTGGAGAAAGGTCACGTTGGGATGCAGAATGCATAGAGAGGGTCTCTGTCCTTCCTGCCCATGGGAGAG
>NW_012151507.1:2037805-2040535 GCF_000956105.1 Propithecus coquereli
CCTGCATTAGAACAATCCTCTGAGCAGACTTAGAGCACCAGGTCTGGTGCAAAAACCTAGAACTTTCCATGCAGTGTATGTGAGAGTCCTCAATGAGCACTTCCCTACCCCACGTATTTAGGGAGAGTTCATGCCCGAATGGGGCCACGATTTTGAAAACATCCTTTCTGGATCTAGAGAGAGATGTAAGTCAGCAAATGTTGAATTTGGAAGTTGGACAGTTCTCCAAACTTTTTTTACAAGCAAAAGAAGCAGTTAGGTCCATTTCTTCTATTCCTCGGACTCCAAATCTTCACTCGGGACCCCTGACTGACCACTCCCCACTATGCATGTGATGTTCCCGCTCCAAGCCCTGATCTGTCCCTCCAAATCCCCCCCTTATCCCACCTGAACGCAAGGCTTCTATAGGACACTCTCCTGAGGGCTTTCTTTCCTTCAGAATGGCAGAGACAGTTGCTGTGCTGTCCACTGTAAATTATGGGAAAGGGAAAGTGAACCCAATTTCTTAGCTCCTCCTGTAAGCTCGGAATGGGACCAGGTGTATTTACACATATTTTCTCATTTTATCTTTTCAGGGAATCCCCGGAGTAGGAATTATTATCTTCCCTCTACAAGTTTGTTACCCAAAACTCAGAGTTAAATCACTTCTCCATGGTCATTCAAGCAAGGAACTGGCAGAGGCAGGATTTACAACTAGGCCTAACTCCAAAGCCTGCACTTCTTATAGAATCTCCCTGCCCTGCTCTCTTTTGGTGGTACCTGAAGTCCGTCATTGCATTTACGCCTTTTGTTGACGTCCTCTATTAATTGAAGGCAAACATGACCCGGATTAGTAACGCATTAAAAACCATAAAAATCTTATTCTGTTTAGAAGACAAAACAAGTCACATCTTGTATAAGATCTGCACAGCTCAGCCCCTTTACCCAAAGACAATGTGTTTTTAACAATAACTAAGATTTGACAATATTTTCGAGCTTGCAGGGCCCTTTTACATCTAGAACCGTATTAATCCTCATAACAAATCTGTGGAGTTGTCGTACCTTTCTGCTAGTTTATAAATGATAAAATGGAGGTGCAATAAGTTATCTAAGGTCACCATCTGTTATAGTAAATGGCCAATCAGGGCTTGGCGCCAGCTCTAGATCCTACTTTCCTGGCACCACACTCTTCATTGATTTTGCACGATCTTCAATGGTCCATGGGTGGGGGAAAAGCCCTTCTTCCACTTGCCCCACTGTCTGGCCTTGTCCAAGTTAGAATCACTTCTTAACTGCCTTAAGATATGACTTAATGATGATACTGGGGACAGTAATGTTAATTAGACAGCTATATTATTAGCATGGGTTATTTTTCTTGATTAAAATTTCCCAGTGTTCAATGTAGCTCCACAAATCTTTAGAAGTTTTCAAATATTTGTTGATGACAAAAGTGTAGAAGAGTGATAAGAGGATAGAGAGAGGCCCTTGGTATTGAATTTCATCCTCAAACCATTTAATATTGGTCATTGAATCATTCATTCATTTATTCATTCATTCAATCATTCTTCTCTTCATTTAACGAATATTTTTTGAGCGCCTCCAGGACTGTTACAGACTTTCCAGATACACCAGCAAATGAGACAAAATCCTTTTCCTCATGGAGTTTACAGACATAGAGGAGACTTTAATATGTAAAGCAGTAAATAAATAAAATGATTTTGAACTGTTGTAAGTGTTAAGAAGGAATTAACCAGGCTAAAGGGCTGCAGAATGACTGGGAGGGGAGTGCCAAGGAGTGTTTCTTCCAGGGGGACCAGAGGAGACTTTTCTGAGGAGGTGATATTGGTAGAAATGAGTAGGAGGAATCAGCCCAGAGAAGGTCCTTTCAAGCAGAGGGCTTAAGTCAATGGAAGTCTCGGGGAGTGCAAAGAACAGAAAAATGGACAGAGTAAGCAGAGGGTGATTAGCAAAAGAGAGAATGGTAGAAAAAGCGTAGAGGTAGAAAGCAGGGGCCAGATCATGGAGCACTTGAGAGGCCAGAGCTTGGTTTGTTCTAATTATAATGATAAGCCATGGTAGGATTTTAAGCAATGTAATTCGATTGTTGTTGCAAAAGGATCACTAGCTGCCATGAGAAGAATGACCCATAGGGGACCAAGACGAGAATCAGGGAGACAATTGTAAAAGGGTGTACAGCAATAAAGATGAAAAATGATGATGGCTCAGACCAGGACAAGGCTGGCAAACTATGGCCAAGGGACAAAATCTGGCCCTTTGCTGAAAAAATTTTCCAACCCTTGGACTAGGAGATTGTGAGAAGTGGTTGGATTCAGAAAACATTTTGGATACAGAGGTAGCAGGACTGGCTGATGGGTTGACTGTGGAGTGGGGAGGGGAGAGTGAACGAGAGGAGTCCAGGGTGGTTATGTTTTGTCCTGAACAAACAGCAGAATCATGACGCCATCAACAAACATGGGAAATATGGAGAAAGAACAGTTCTGAGGCAGAGAAATACAAAATGCCATTTAAAAACCTAGGTGAATAATTCTCTAGGGGAAATGCAACGTTTAACCTTTTAATCACTTTTGTGCATTGGAGTAGTAATAACGATGGACGAAAAACTGTCCTGCTATTGACGCCGTTATTTCCATTTTATGAATCCATAAACTTGCATGTTCTAAGCCCTAATCAAACCAGACTACTCTCTGGCACAGAGTAGGCACATTACAATATAATAATAATAATTATTAT
>NW_012151507.1:2040585-2042099 GCF_000956105.1 Propithecus coquereli
GATATAAGAGGCCCAGAGGACTAAAAGTGGAGAAAGGTCACGTTGGGATGCAGAATGCATAGAGAGGGTCTCTGTCCTTCCTGCCCATGGGAGAGGCAGATTATCACTTAGTTCAGGACTAAATCAGAAGCTAATTCCTTCTTGCCTGATTTGGCTGTAATGCGGAAATCACTGTGCTTTTGTTTCCCCTCCCCATTTCTTCATGTACAGAATGGAAAGTGGTTTTTACCTATCTTCTTGCTGAAACTGGTATTAGTCAGAGTTCTACAGTAGGATAGACAGATATGTAGATAAACAGAAAGACAGATAAGGGGGAATTTATTACGGGAATTGGCTTATGTGATTACAGAGGCTGAGACATCCCATAACATGCCATCTTCAAGCTGGAGAATCAGGAAAGCTGGTAGCGTGAGTCAGTCCGTGTCGCAGGCCTGAGAACCAGGAGAACCGACGTCATAACTCCCAGTCTGAGCCAGAGAACTGGGGAGGCTGGTGGTATAAATCCTGGGGTCCGAAGACCTGAGACCCAGGAACTCTGATGGAGGAGGGGATGGATGTCCGAGCTCAAGAAGTGGCGAGGGAGGGAAGCTCACCCTTCTTCTGCCCTTTTGTTCTACCTGGGCCCTCCAGGGATTGGATGGTGCCAACCCACATTGGTGAGGGCAGATCTTCTTTACCTAGTCTCCTGATTTAAATGCTAATCTCTTCCACAAACACCCTCACTAGGGAAGGACTGAAGCCCTTGTTTCCCCAGCTGTTGGGGGTATTAGGAGCCAACCTCTCTTCGTTAAGCCTATCCCTGGGACTTGTCTTCAGCTGAGAGAGCCACCTCGCCCAAGCTAACAGCCCCTTCCCCAGATCAGCCACCATCCAGTGACTGGTGGGTGTGTGAGATAAAGGCTTGGCCTCAGCCCCAATTTGGGGCAGCTGTGAAGGGTCAGCCAGCTCTAGAGCCCCTGTAAGTAAAGCTGAGCGAGTTCAAGGTCACGAGAGGGGCTGCGCCGGCCCACTGCCAGTAATGGCAATGCCGTGTGGCCTCTGAGGCCAGTTCGGATCTATTGCTTCCTCCTCCCTGTTATTGACTCACAAGAGATTGGCGTAGGCGGCCCACACTCTGCCTTCGGAAGAAAGACTGTTATTTTAGAAAGTAGTTTATTTGATGCCTTACATGGCACGCCTGTCTGCTTTTAATTCTCTGCAGTATATACACAGTTAGAAATCAATCAGGAGGAGCAATTGAGCTCCATTTAGAAGAGAGAGCAGAGAGAGACACAAGGAAAGAGTTCTTTCAGCTAGAAATTAATTCCACCACTCACCAGCAGCCTCCACCTGCATTAGAACAATCCTCTGAGCAGACTTAGAGCACCAGGTCTGGTGCAAAAACCTAGAACTTTCCATGCAGTGTATGTGAGAGTCCTCAATGAGCACTTCCCTACCCCACGTATTTAGGGAGAGTTCATGCCCGAATGGGGCCACGATTTTGAAAACATCCTTTCTGGATCTAGAGAGAGATG
>NW_012151507.1:2046064-2047905 GCF_000956105.1 Propithecus coquereli
CATCTTCAGACAGTCACTTGATGTAGCTGAGTCCTGTGTAGAGGGACACATGGCAATTTGGGAGCTCAGATTCCAGCAGTTCCCTCATTGATATGCACCATGTCACTCCCGCACCAGGCTGATGATTTCCTATTTTCTCAGACTCCCCTGGGGATAGGAAGGTCTGAATTCCAACAAGAGGCTCCTCTTTGATTCTGGAATGTATCCTACCATCCTTGTGACTTGGAAAGAGCAAGGGCAGCTTGCCGAGGAGTCGATGACCTGATGAAGATAACCTTGATCGGGGGTGTGCTACCATGACTCCTGCCCACATTCATCATTTTAGTCAATTAATTAGGTTGCAGCTTAAGAGGGCCATTAATATCTATAGATTTTGCCTGCCAAACCCCAGGATCTTTCTTCAGTTCAAAAATGTGCTCATCCACCTGCGAACTTGGAGCAGAAAAAAAGGAAAGACCCAAAGAGCTGGATCATCATGCAGGCTTGGCCAGCGATGCTCACTGCTGAGAGCTGACTCATGTTCTTGGCCAGAGAGGAGGATGCCTGTTCAGTGCCCTAGAAACCCTGCTCTCTTACTGTGAAATTGGGGTCCTGAAAGTCACCAAACGTTTGTGCCAGAGGGCTGGGAAATGCTGGAATAAAATTTTCTATTATGCTCATCTTCTTTCCCCTCCCATCCCTGTTTTCCAACTCTGGCCCTTGAATATCTAATAAAAATCCCTCCAGGCTAAATGTTGTATTGGAGAGAGCACTGCAAAGAGATAGGCATTTTAATTTTCTGTCTATTCTTCATTATGTGTGAGTCCTTAGCCAAATCACTTAACCTCCTCGGGCTTTGTATCAGTTTCCGATGGCTGCTGTACCAAATTTCCACAAATTTTGTAGCTTAAAACAACATAAATTTATTCTCTCACAATTCTTGAGGCCAGAAGTCTGAAATCAGCCTCCCAGTGCTCAAATAAAGATATCGCCAGGGTTGCACTCCCTTTGGAGGCTCTAGGGTGAGCCTGTTCCTTGCCCCTTCCAGCTTTGGGTGGCTGCTGGCATTCCTTGGCTTGTCGCTGCATCACTCCAATCTTCAAGGCCAGTGTCTTCAAATCTCTCTGTTACAGCCTCACATCACTTTCTCCTCTGTGTATCTCTGTGTAAAATCTCCCTATGTCCCTTTCTCATAAGAATACAAGTGACTGCATTTTGGAGTCCATCTGCATAATCCACGATCATCTCCTCATTTGAAGATCCTTAACTCAGTCACGCCAGCAAAGACTCTTCCCCTTACAAGGCAGCATTCATGGATTCCTGGGATGAGGCTGTATTTTTGCGACGGAGGGAGGATTTTTCAGCCTACCATGGGTCTCAAATGCCTCATCCATGGAATAACAATAACACTTTCACAACTTGAACTATGCTACCTTGAGTTCCTTTCTAGCTATGAGATTTAAGATACTATGACTCATATCAATTGCAAAGTATTCCACATTTCAATGTGGCCTGAAAGAAAGCTAATATTAGTGCCTTGGACTTAGCCTGCAGTCATAAAGCTAATCCTGGCTCGATCGACAGGTGGTAGATGTTGGTCCCTCTGGGTCCTCACCTTATCTCACTGTTGTCCGATTCGTCATGACCATTGCCTGGCCCTTATTCTCCCTTACAGATGTCTGTGGCTGAGACAACTAGCTATCTACCAATGATTTGGACTCCCTCCTCCATAGCAAATAGTGTTTGCTGGGAAAGCAGCTGCCCAACCAAGGGGCTATGTCTCCCAGCCCCCTTGTGCCTGCGTGTGGCCACGTGTCTAATGGATGTGGGTGGAAGTGAAGTTTGCCATCTGTAGGCCGGGC
>NW_012151507.1:2049704-2051379 GCF_000956105.1 Propithecus coquereli
TGTGTGCTTATTCAGAGTCCTTCAAATACCACATTTTATGGTATGTTGGTATATTGGTCACTATTTTAAAACTGTGCTCTACACAGTCTCTTGGGGTTTCCTTAGCAGGCTCTCAGGGCTCATCCCAGGGGTGAGGGGAACATGAGGTTGGGCTGTGGGCTCCCACTCCACTTAACCAAGCAGATATACATTTACTGTCTTACATCTTGAGCTTCTGAATAGCAGATCATTTGAAGGAGTTCTGTGGCCAAACACATCCGACAATAATTAGTCTTGATCAGCGAGTCTGTCCTAGCTGTAATAACAGCACCCATGGAGCTTATTAAACCATGCAGATTCCCAGCTGTCACTCACTCCACTCTTGCCCAAGTATTTAGTAGATCTATAGCTGGATGCCCCAGCTCTATGCATTATTCTGATACACAGCCACATATGGAAACTACTGCTCTATATGGCTCTAAATTTCATCAAGTTGTAAATTCCTTAAAAAGGTTAAGTGCTTTCTGGTTTATCGATATATCCATCACAGTGCCGGCGTATAGTAGGTGTTCATTTGAAATTCTGAATCTTTAAGATTGTATCAGTCAGGAAGGGTGGTTATGTTGCAGCAGCAACAAAACAGTTTTCTACGTATGCATACACTATATGATGATTATCATAATCAAATTAATTAACATCTGTCACCACCCATATTGTACATTAAATCCTCAGACTTATCTATCTTTTAATGGAAAGCTTGTACCCTAGGATTAACATATCCTACTTTCCCCCGCCTCCCAGATCCTGGCAACCACTGTTCTGCTCTCTGTTTCTATGAGTTTGACTTTTTTAGATCCCACATATAAGTGAGATCATTAGTATTTATCTTTCTGTGTCTGGCTTATTTCACTTAGCACAACAACAAAATAAATGTTATTGTCTTATATCAGCGAGATTTATATGTCCGTCATAGGCAGGCTGGGAGCTTTGTTCCTCATGCCCTTATCTTGGCACCAGGCTGGTGGAGCAGCCACCACCTCAACTGTTAGTGGTCACTATTGGGAAAGAATAAAAAGGCTCCTAGAGTGTCCCACACTTAAATGACAAATGTCACTTCTGTTTCTAACTCATTGGCCAGTGCTATTTATATATCCCAATTCAACATAAGGGAGACCAGAAATGAAATCCTACCATGTGGCTGGAGACTGGAGCACGAGAGGTACTTGTAAACAACACGAATGGCCATCCCAGTGCACTCTTGGCGTCAGCAAGCATTTGGCCATTTCTCTCTCTCACAGGCAAGGCACACTCCCATGCAAGACAAAGCAAAAATTCCACTGAGAATGTCACCGAGCTGAGAGTGAGCAGCTCTAGGTGATGCAGGGCAGTCTCTACGTCAGACGGTGATGCTCAGGGGTGGCCACGTCGAGTCTCGATGTGACTTATCTTGATGCAAAGCTCTATGAAATGAAAAGGCAAGTTTTATGCCCCATATGGGTTTTCTAGGGCTGCCATAACAAATAAACACAAAAGTGGAGGTTTAAAATGACAGAAATGAATTATTTTGTGGTTCTGGAGGTCAGACGTCCAATACCAAGTGACCATAAAGGCTGTGCCCCTCTGGAGGCTCCAGGGGAGACTCCTTCCTTACCTTTCCAGCCTAGGTCGCTCCAGGTGTTGCATGGCTTGTGGCTGC
>NW_012151507.1:2051429-2052212 GCF_000956105.1 Propithecus coquereli
CAAGGGGCTATGTCTCCCAGCCCCCTTGTGCCTGCGTGTGGCCACGTGTCTAATGGATGTGGGTGGAAGTGAAGTTTGCCATCTGTAGGCCGGGCTCATCCAAAGCTCCCATGTAATCCTTCATACTCTTCTTTCCTTGATGGTCTACTCCCTGGATGTAGGCTCTTGGGATAATCTTAGAAATTAGGTTTTGAAAACGGCAGAGGCTCCATCAGCACCAGTTCCCGAATGAGTGTTTTGGGTAAGCCCACACTCCATTCTCCTACTGATTGGACTTCATGTGCTTTAGAAATAAATTTATATTATGTTTAACCACTGACATTTTAGAGTTTATCTATTATAAGCAGCTGTCAATCACTTTTTATATCATGACTGCCAATTAATTTCTACCAGAGCTAACGAATGGTTAATATGGCAGCAGAAAAGAGCTTGCACCTTCCTCAAAGCATAATAGGTAGACTCCCTGCATAAGAATCCCTTGGGTTTCTGCAGATTCCTATGTCATCCTGGACAGGTGAAGTTATGATTAAGGGAGGGGGAGTTGGGTGAGTGGCAGTGGTATTGGTGGTGATGGTGCCTGCTGTATTTCTGCATTTTAAACTATCTTCCTGGGTAATTCTTATGCATTCTGAATTTCGAGAAAACCAGTTTATAGTGCCACCTATCACATTTTGAAAGAGTCCACACTGAGTCTCTGGGACTAGAGATCCTGGGGCAGAGGGAAAAGACAGGAGGCTACCTACCTTCTCTCTCTTTTTTATAGTGTGATTTTAATTTTAATTT
>NW_012151507.1:2055222-2057962 GCF_000956105.1 Propithecus coquereli
TCCATCTGTAAAGACACTTTTTCCGTAATAAGGTTATAGTCACAGGTTCAGGGATTAGGATGTGTGATGACCCTGTGCTTATGCGGGGACAGTGATGGCCCTGTGCCTATGTGGGGAGTGAGATGACCCTGTGCTTTTGTGGTGACTTCGTTTGCACTCATGTAAAGGAGGCAAGGGCTTTGGAGGGGCAACTCCTGCAGAGTATCACACTTCACTGCATGTTCAAGTGATTTTTGTATTGCTTCATCACTAAGTTTACAAGTTAGTTTAACAAATCAAATCAACAACTTATTTTTGAACCCATTTAGGCAGAGCAAATATTTCCTTTAAAACACGAGGACAACAGAATAAGCAATTCATGAGGACAAGGCCAAATGTTTTCTAGCTGAACTAATATAGTTTCACAAGGTCTCCTATAGCTGATATACCAGTGGAAAGAGAATTGGAGAAGCATTTATTTATTTCTTAGGGCACTGGGTCCTGCAAGTCATCAGTTACCATATAGAATCCTGGGGTCAATAAATATTTTATGTCCCAGAAAGGAATAATTTTCCATCCTTCCCTCTGGGTTTATATGATATCACAGCAACCATCAACATCCAGACTATTATTTAGAGATGAATTGAGTGACTGACAACTTATTATTGATTCCAGAAGCTTTAGCTGACTTCTCTCTTGAGGGTTTGCATTTATCCAATCTTTGTTTTCAAACAGTGGATGCTAACATCATGAAAAATTATTGACATACTTCATTTATGAAGTTAACCATGCTGGTTCAGTATTCATGATACATGCATTATGCATCATAGAAAAAAAATTATGGCCCCCACATATACTTTCCTAAAACTGAGATGACGGTACCAATCTCATGTCAAAAGAATATATTTCTTAAATTTTGCTGTCTAGTTTGTGAATGATTTCCCTGAACTGAGCTACTTGTTATTGCTTATTTTCCTTTGATACATACATTTGAGAGAGACTTGTCTCCGGTGAGGGATAACAAGTGTTTAAAAGAATGGAGTGAAATCATCTGGCCCTTGGAGGGATCTCAGACTGCCACATGTTTGGATGGAGAAGTAGCATCGTCTTCTTATCTTTATCAGTGCTCCTAACTTGTTTATTGCCATCAACAAAGAAGGGCCCAGATCTGGATTTTTAAAAATTTGTCTTCAAAAAAACATTTTGGCAATTATGAGATTAAAATGTAAGTATCCTTTAAAAATGCAAGTTAAGGTGATATTTACTCAGTGTAATGCTTGAATACAGGGTTTGAAACAAATCACTTGTCACCTCACTAATCATCAGGGAAATACAAATCAACACCACAGTGAGATATCACCTAACTCCAGTTACAATGGCTATTATCAAATAGACAAAAAATGCTGGTGAGGATGTGGAGAAAGGGAAACTCTTACATATTATTGGTGGGAATGTAAATTAGTCCAGCCATTATGGAAAACAGTATGGAGATTCCTCAAAAAGTTAAAGATGAAACTGCCATATGATGCGGCAATCCCACTATTGTGTATATATCCAAAGGACATGAAGTCTATAAAGGCATATCTCATTTTATTGTGCTTCACTCTATTGTACTTTGCAGATACTGTGTTTTCTACAAATTGAAGGTTTGTGGCCGTCCTCTATCACGCAAGTCTATCAGGGCCATTTTTCCAACAGCATATGCTCGCTGGTGTCTCTCTGTCATATTTTAGTAATTCTCGCAATATTTCAAAATTTTTCATTATTATTAGATCTGCTACGGTGATCTATGATCAATGACTTTGTTGTTACTATTGTAATTGTTTTGAGGTGCCACGAACCATGCCCATGTAAGATGGCGAACTTAATCCATAAACGTTTCTTGTGTTCTGACTGCTCCGCCAACCAGCTGTTTCTCTGTCACTCGCCCTTTCTTCAGGCCTCCCTGTTCCCCGAGACACAATAATATTAAAATTATGCCAATTAATAACCCTACAATGACCTCTAAGTGTTTAAGTGAAAGGAAGAGTCTCATGTCTCTCACTTTAAGTCAAAAGCTAGAAATGATTAAGCTTAGTGAGGAAGACATGTCAATAGCCACGATAGGCCTAAAGCTCGGCCTCTTGTGCCTAATAGCTAAGTTGTGAGTGCAAAGGAAAAGTTCTTGAAGGACATTAAAACTGCTACTCCAGTGAACACATCGATGATAAGAAAGCAAAACAGCCTGATTGCTGATATGGAGAAAGTTTTAGTGGTCTGAGTAGAAGATCAAATGAGCCACAACATTCCCTCAAGCCAAACCTAATCCAGAACAAGACTCTAACTCTCTTCAATTCCATGAAGACTGAGAAAGGTGAGAAAGCTGCAGAAGAAGTTTGAAGCTATCACAGGTTGTTTCATGATATTTAAGGAAAGGAGCTGTCTCTATAACATAAAAGTGCAAGGTGAAGCAGCAAGTGCTGATATAGAAGCTGCAGCAAGTTATCCAGAAGATCTAGCTAAGATAACCGATGAAGGTGGCTACAGTAAACAACATATTTTTCAATGTAGACAACAACCTTCTAAGGGAAGAAGATGCCATCTAGGACATTCATAGCTGGAAAGGAGAAGTCAATGCCTGGCTTCAAGGCTTTGAGAGATAAACAAACTCTCTTACTAGGGGCTAATGCAACTGGAAACTTTAAGTTGAAGCCAATACTCATTTACCATTCTGAAAACCCTAGGGCCCTTAAGAATTATGATAAATTTACTCTGCCTGTGC
>NW_012151507.1:2059782-2062979 GCF_000956105.1 Propithecus coquereli
GTATATGCCAGAAATTGAGTTTACAACAATGAACAAGAATGCTAAGACACAGTCCTTTACACTGAGAAGCACAGAATCTTATTTATGGAGAAATACATCAGGTATTTCTATTTATATCAGCTAAGGGAATGAGGTTAAAGGGAAATAAGCAGGCATAAGAATTATAAAAATTAATTATGTATGTTTCAGTTATATCTTCCTTTACCTATTATTAAACTTTAATCTTGAGATTTTTGTGAAAATATTATTTTCCAAGTCATTTCTTACCTAGACTTTGATACGATGCTTTAGTTCTATTTTTTTCTTCCTTGTTAACATTAGGGCTCTCTCTGACTTTTGATAAACTCTCTTGTTTCTACGCTATTAAAGCCATTTTCCTAAAACAAAAGGCTCATTATGTCACTCCCAACTTCATAATATTTAATAGTTACCTGTTAGGAGCAATGTAAACCAGAGTTTATGATTATGAAATTTGGAAAATGCCAGAGTTAGTTTCAAGTACTGATATGGTTTAGATATTTGGCCCCTCCAAATCTCATGCCAAAATTCGATCCCCGGTGTTGGCGGTGGGGCCTAATGGGAGGTGCTTGTGTCACGGGGGTGGACCCCTCATGAATGGCTTGGTGCCCTCCCTGCTGTAATGAGAGAGTTCTCTCCATTAGTTCTCTGGAGAGCTGGTCTGAAGCCCTCACCAGAAGCAGACACTGGTGCCACACTTCTTGTGCAGTCTGCAGAATTGTAAGCCAAATAAACCTCTTTTCTTTATAAATTACCCAGTCTCAGGTAATTCCTTTATAGCAATACAAAATGGACTAACGCAAGTACTCTGAGATATCTGGTAAATTACTCAGCTCTTCTAATCCCTAAGACTCTCCTTTGTAATATGGAGACACTAAACTTACTTTCTCAAAGGATTTTGGTGAGGACCCATTCCCTGGTTTATAATAAGCACTCAAACAATAAATGATAGCCATGGAAGCTATTAACTACTGCTGCGATGGCTATTAATTCCTTCAGCACATTTCTTATCAGACATACTGTGGAACGGATTTCTCATTGGCTCCTAGCCTAGATAATTGTAAAGTTGCCTTACAATTTAAGATTTCTGGATCCTTGGCCCATCCTAACCTTACATTCACACTATAGTCATGAAACAATAGTGTTTAGTATATATTAATAAACGTCTTGTAAAAGGTTTAAATAATTCTCTACTCATCTTTTAAAGGCCACAGGATGGTTAAAGGACAAGGGGCTGTGCCTTTGCATGCTGCCAGTGTTGGTCAGATGCCACCCAGAGACACCAAGGTGAAGGACTTGGAGACTTGGTGGCAGCATTCCCAAGGCCTTAAGCCCAGCAGTCCTCTCTTCTGCAGCGATTGCTATTTATAGCCTTAATTTTTGGTGTTTCTAACTAAGTCACCTCAAAAGACCTTATCAAAGAAAAGCAAGAAGCTACAAGGAGAAGCCAGTTTCCCTTACATAAGTGTGACTGAATACAATTACATTTGAAAGCTACATATTGAAGACAATGTGTATCTTGATTACATTGCTGACTTATGAATTGCTAGTCCCTAAAAATGAGAAATAACATTTCTGTAGTACTTACAGGTCTCAAGTGCTTTATCCAAAATGTCTGCGTATCCTCTCTCTGTATGTCCGTGAAGCTGAAGTTGTCTTGAAAAAAGAATCAGGGCAGTATCCTGACTCAATTCTAGAAAGTTAGAGATTTGACACGGAAAGCTCTCTTCAAGGTGTCTTCCCCATGCCTTTTTCTCCCATAAAACGGACAGAAGAGAAAAAGATGGCAATGCTGAACTTCTGTCAGAAGAAGGGGAAGGGAAAAAGAGATTCGGGTATTCTTTCTTAATGGTCTTCCTACACATAGAATTCTCCTGTATGGCAAGCTGAATCTTGCTATGGACAGGATGTGGCGCATCTTCCCTAGTGTCAGAGTCTGGATGGTCATTCTGAGGGCTGGAGAAGGTGAACTGGGCCATGTACAAGGTGGAGGGACTGACCCAACCACTTTATAGACCTCTCTAACCAAAGAATCCCAGACAAACAAATAAAACACTCATTGGGTACAATCCCAGCCCCATCTTAGTCCCTTTGATAAAAGAATATGGTAAATAAAGCTCTGTTTGAAATTTTCAGATTGTTTAGCAATAATGACTGAATGGAAGTGATTGCAGTGATGGGTCTTTCGTGGCAGTTCAGGGTATATACACAGAGCTAGGTCATCTGGGTAAGTATCATTTAGCTCCATAAACACTACATGTATAGGATCTATCTATGACTTCATAGGTCATATGCGGAGACAAGCAACTGTGAGGTGTGTGCTAAAGTCTTTGAAAAAAGAAAAAATTGCCATTAGACATAAGTTAAATATCACAGGTAAAATACACAATGATATTTTAGTAGTTAAGATAGGCAGGGTTTTACTATAAACAACTACAAAATCTCTGTGGTTCAAACATCAAACTTTGCTTCTTGTTTGTAGTGTGTGTCCTTCATGTGTTATCTGCAGGGCTGTGTTCCACATTTTCTTTCCTGTGGGACTCAGAGCAGACCTCATCTGGAACATTGCCTATGTTGTGTGTCTTGGCAGATCAAGAGAACTCAAGAGTGTCTGACACTGAGAAGTGACATACAGCACTTCCCCTTGAAACTTATTGGTCAGAGCTAGTCATGTGGCCCCACCAAACTCAAGGAAGCTATGAAGTACATTAACACGTGCCCAGAAGGAGTCACTGTAATGACTAGTATGATACCATAAAAAACATGATTGGCTCACAGGCCAATATGACTACTGATTGTAACCAGATTGAAAAAGTTAATAGCTGAAGAATATATCAATTAGACTGTACATGAAGTTCATAAAATTTAGTAACATAGAAATAATTGTAGATTTAGATGTTGGCAATGCGCTTTTTAAGTCCTTTCTGGAGAAGAGGAATTTAGATAGACAGAAGCAAGTATTTCGTTCTGACAGGTAAATCCCTAATATAGAAATGGAAGCATCAGTTTAGCAAAGCTTCATTCATTTAGATTCCCTTGATCTAATTCCATTAATATAATTGCCAGGCAACCTTTTGAGAATTAGGTTTTCACAAGGTTTTTCTACCAAGAAGGAGAGGGATGGTCAGGTGGATGCCAGCATTTAGTTCACTTAGTATAGCTTTACATTTTATTTCAAA
>NW_012151507.1:2063029-2064359 GCF_000956105.1 Propithecus coquereli
AAATAGCAAGAGAACTAGAATTAGAAGTGCAGCCTTGAAGATATGACTGACCTGCTATAATCTCATGATAAAACTTGAACAGAGGAGTTTCTTCTTATGGATGAGCAAGACTCCATCTTGAGATGGAATCTACTCCTGGTGAAGATGCTGTGAACATTGCTGAAATGACAACAAAGCATTTAGAATGTTACGTAAACTTAGTTGATAAAGCAGTGACAAAGTTTGAGAAAGTTGATTACAATTTCGAAAGAAGTTCTACTGTGGGTAAAATACTATCAAACAGCATTGCATGCTACAGAGAAATCATCGGTGAGAGAAGAGACAAACTATGTGGTAAAATTCATTGTTGTCTTATTTTAAGAAATTTCCACAGCCACCCCAGCCTTCGACAACCACCACCCTGATCAATCAGCAGCCATGAGCATCAAGGCACGACTGTCCACCAGCAGAAAGATCACAACTGAGGCCCAGATGATTGCTAGCATTTTCTAGCAATAATGTGTTTTTAATTAAAGTACATACATTGCTTTTTAAGACACCATGCTATTATACACTTACTGGACTGCAGTATAGTTTAAACCTAACTTCTATATGCACTGGGAAATTGAAAAATCCACGTGACTTGCTTTGTGGTAATATTTGCTTTATCGTGGTGGTTTTGGAACCAAACCTGCAATATCTTTGAGGTATGTCTATATGGCAAAGAGACATCTGCACCCTCATATTTGTTGAAGCACTATTCACAATAACCAGGAAATGGAATCAAGCCAAGTGCTTATCAATGGATAAATAGGTCAAAAAAGTGGTATATTTACACAATAGAATACTATTCAGCCACAAAAAAGAATGGAATCCTGTCATTTGCAGCAACATGGTTGAGTGTGGAGGACTTTATGTTAAGTAAAATAAGCCAGGCATGGAAACACAAACACTACATGATCTTATTCATATGTGGAATCTAAAAAAGCTGATCTCATAGAACGAGAAAGTAACAGTGGTTATCAGAGGCTGGGGAGGGAAGTAGGGGGAGTGTGGAGAGGTTGGTCAACCAGTACAAAGTACAGTTAGATAGTAGGAATAAGATCTGGTGTTCTACTGTACAGTAGAGTGACTATAGTTAATAATATACCATATATTTCAAAATACCTAGAAGAGAGGATTTTTAATGTTCTCATCACAAAAAAATGATAAATGTTTGAGGTCATAAATATGCTAACTACCCTAATTTGATCATTATATATTGTATACATATGTTGAAACATCACACTGCATTCCATAAATATGTATAACTATTAAGTGTCAATTAAAAAATTTTTAAAAAATCAAACAA
>NW_012151507.1:2067594-2145759 GCF_000956105.1 Propithecus coquereli
TACCAAGAAGGAGAGGGATGGTCAGGTGGATGCCAGCATTTAGTTCACTAGTATAGCTTTATTTTTTATTTCAAAATATTAAGGGGAGTATAGTTTCATTTTAAGTTAATACATTGATATTCTGGTTTTATAAATTATTTTCTTGTAAGCTTAGTTGGCTTCAATTAGCCCCCTAAGATAAATCAATTTCGGGGCACTGAAAAGATAGTGTCTCTGAGCCTATGTAGCTGAAAGTCAGAAAGTGAAGTATAGAGAACTCATCAAAGGAAGGTTTATATGTGTGTATGTGTGTGTGTGTGTGTGTGTGTGTATGTGTGGGTGTATGTGTATAAACAAAGGAAGTTAGCTACCTTATCCTGGGTGAAAAATGACTCTCCCTAACTTTTCCAAGATCCTTTTCTATGTAATCTTTGACGATGCTTATTTAAACATATTGGAGCATGTACATAGTCCATATATTCTAAATTGACTTGATAACCAAGTTAAAATCAGAGAATTAATAGGAAAACTCTTAGGTAAAACCACGTTAATAAAAGTACATACAAATGTCAGCCCAATTGTGTAAGCCTTCTTCCCAAAGAAGCACAGAAAATGTCCTAAGATAGTGCATAGGTAAATATAATTTTTTTTGTAATTTATTACTTCCAACCACAATTTGAGAAATACAGACATGTTCTTTCTACGTGATAGTCATTTGAACTTAAAGGAATGTGTCAGCTGTAGTATCTGGGCAGTAATATATATAAAGGATATGACTTCCAGAATGGGTTTCATTTCACAGAACTGAGGAGCCTTCCCTTCATCCTAATTCTTTTAATTTACTAGTTACAGGAAACAATGCAAAGTGATAACAATAATATAAGTGATAATTCTTTGGGGTTCACTAATTTTTTTATGAACAAAATCATAAAATGTGCACTTCTATGCATGACTCTATGCAACTATGTCTTCTGTTAGATTTGGTGGTCAAATAAATTAATTTTGTGAGTCAATATCTTTATGCTATCATATAATGCACTGTACAAGTCAGGGAGAATGAAATTCTTTATGCAACTTCGTATTTTATTAATGACATATCTTGTGATGATTAGTTGTATGTGCCAACTTGCCTAGGCTATTGTGATGGTTATGTGCCAACTTAACTGGGCTAAGAGATGCCAAGATAAGCTGGTCAAACATTATTTCTGTGAAAGTGTCTCCAGAAGTGATTAGTATTTGAATCAGTAGACTGAGTAAAGAAGATTTCTCTCACCAATGTAGGTGAACATCATCCAATGCATTGAGAGTCTGAGTGGAACAAAAAGGCAGAGGAAGAGTGAATTCACTCTCTCTGCTTGAGCTGAGACAGCCATCTTCTCCTACTCTTGGACATTAGCACCTTAGTTTTTGGGCTTTTAGACTCAGACCAAGGCTCATTACACATCAGGGTCCCAATTCTTGGGCCTTTGGACCTGGACTGAATTATACCACTGACTTTCCTTGTTCTCCAGTTTATAGACAGTAGTAGATCATGGGACTTCTCAGCCTCCGTGACTGTGAGAGCCAATTCCTATAATAAGTGTCCTCATATCTCTGTATATCTATTGGTTCTGTTTCTCTGAAGAACTCTGACTAATACAGTATTGATATCAAGTTATTTAATTAAACATTAATATGTGTTGCTATGAAGGTATTTTGAAGATGTAGTTAATATCTACAATCAGTTGACTTTAAGTAAAGATTATTCTCAGTAATCTGGGTGGGCCTCATCCATTCAGTTTGAAAGGAATTTAAATAAAAACTGAGATTTCCATGAAGTAGAAGAAATTCTTCAGTGTCAATTCCTGCTGCGGGTTTCCAGCCTGCTGGGCTGCCCTATAAATTTTGGACTTTCCAGTCCCTATAACCACCTAAACCAATTTTTAAAAAATAAATTTCTCCCTCTCCCTCTCCTTTTCCCTTTCTCTCTCTCAATCCAATATGCTATCAGTTCTGTTTTTCTTACAGAACTCTGACTGGTACAGTTTTTTTATTTTTTGTTTGTTTGCTTGCTTGTTTTTGGTACTGGGAAGTGTGATGCTGCTGTAACAAATACCTGAAAATTGGCAGTGGCTTTGGAATTAGATAATGGGTAGAGGCCAGAAGAATTTTTAAAATCATGATAGAAAAAGCCTAGATTGCCTTAAGGAAACTATTGGTAGAATTGTAATAAGATGTTTCTGGTGAGGTCTCAGGAGGAAATGAGGAACATATTATTTGAAACTGAAGGAAAGAATCTTACTTATTAAAGTGGCAGAAAACTAATTCATAACATTATACTACTTATTGGTACAAATTAGTGTTTGATTTATTCATAAATAGAAATTAACATTTATTGCGTGCCTGCTCTTTGTGAAAGGCACATGTCCACACACTGTGATAGTGTGATAAGTCCTAGGACAAAGATAATTCCGAGAAACTATGGGAATGCAGAAAAGGCACCCAACCCAGTGCAGCTGCATGGGGAAGGCCACTTAGAACATTAGCAGTTAGCTGGGGAAGGGGATGGGGTGGAGAGGAGAAGGTATGAAGCCACAGAACCAAGAGGAGGTGAAGAGCTTGTTAAAGGGACTGTGAGTAGCTACCTGAGGCTGGAGTCCTGGGCATGACATACATACCATAGGCACCAGGTAGTAAGGAGGGGGATGGGGCTCAGCTTGCTGATTGTTTGGATGGGCACAGGGTGGCAGAGAGAGAGAATAACAAAGCTTCAGACACTGTAAATGGTGGGGCCATTCCTGAAATAGAGAGAAACGGGAGGAATATCAGGTTTGTGAAGAAAAATGATTTCAGTTTTTAATATTTTGAGTTTGAGGTAAATGTCGTAGGGCATCCAGTGGAAGATGCACAGTAAGACATCGGAGTTGAGTTTATGGAGTTCAGGCAAGATTAACCCAATTCTTCCCATATAGAGGAGGTATGATGTTTGTAAATGGAAGCTGAGGAAATGAAGATAATTATTTTAGGGAGTTCAACTTTGAAGAGTAAGAGATACAATAGAGAAGTTGCTAAAGGGAAATGTCAGTTGAGGATGGGTTCATTATGGGAAAGTTTTGAACAGCCTTCCAGTGTTGTGACGATGGAAACAGAGAGGGAGATGCTAATAATTTAAGATAAAGGTAAGAACTAATTGGTAGAGTGAGGTCCCTGAAGAGCAGAAGAAGATGGGTTCAGAGTTTTGATGGGATAATTAGCCTCAGACAAGTGGCACATCTGTTCTGTGTGACAAGAGGGAAGAGGGAAAGGATGGGTTACAAATGCTAGCAAGTGTGTAGGTTGTGGCAGGAAGACTTAAAGAATGAAGTCCGTGCATTAGTTCTTTATTGTTAATTAACAGATTACTCCCAACTCAGTGACTTAAAACAATGAATATGTATTATCCCATAGTTTCTGTGGGTCAGGAACCTGGCACAGCTCAGCTGGGTGCCTCTGGTTTAGGGTCTCTCATAAGATTGCAGTCAAGTTGTCAATCAGGGCTGCAGTCATCTCAAAGCTCACGTTCGAGCTCACTCAGGTGGTGGCTGGCAAGTTTCTCACCATGTGGACCTCTTTAAAATCAGCCTGAGAGTCCTCACAGCATGGCAGCTGGCTTCCTCCAGCATGAGTGATCCAAGAGGGAAAAAGCAAGACACAGCACGTGAGATGAAAGTCACACTCTTCTTACAACCTGCCATATTTTATTCCCTAGGAGTGAGTCTAGTCCACACTCAAGGGGAGGGCAATTAATCTCCATTTCTTGAAAGGAAGAGTAGCAAAGATTTTTTGGATGTATTTTTTAAACGATTGCATCCACATCATCTGCTCAAAGGAGACCATAACAAAAATGTCAAAATATTGGGCTTCCATAAAATAATTTTCTCTTGTCCATCTTTTAGAAACACATCTATGGAGGCTATCTACTTCTATTTTTATAAAATAAAATATCTCATTAAGTACTTCTGCATTTTGAGGAAAGTGAACTGGCCAAAAATTTTCATTATGAGAGCCTCGATTTCACAGTTAAGCGAATCTCACACTTTTAACAGTGTCATGTACAAGGTGTGCAGGACATTTAACAGGTAAGATTTTTCATTTCCTTTGGCAAGAAGTGTATAGACTATATGGAATTTGCCAAAATTTACATTTCACTGTCTGCCAAATATGTAGATAGATGAACAAAGTCTAGTTTGTATTTGGACAAGATTATCAAGAATCTATTGTATGTTTTCTGTGGCTTCATTAAAATCTTCAAAAAATTCAAGAATATATAAAACTCCATTTTTCAAATCAAAGTGCAGAAGAACTAGGGGGGAACATTTTTTTGCTCCCTTGACTCACTGTATCACTTGATAAACACTAGGAAGCATGGTCATTGGTAAGATCTGACAGAATCAACTCTCCACTGCAAGGGGCCAACACATCTATCCTCAAAATTTCCTCTTCAATTCACCAACAGGCATTTAAGTTGTCACCTCTGGGTTGGGAAACATATCTGTGTTCAATTTCATACAGAAATCGGGGAAAGATGACAAGACGTGTTCATTTGTGTGGTATGCCCAAGCTCATTCAGCAGCCACTATTTTCAACTGAGCATTGGTATCCTTTTAGGAGACAAAAAACTTGTGATTGCATTAGAAATACTTGCCTGGCTCATTTGGTACTTGTGAGATTCAATTGTCAAGTGAGTGCTTTCATCATAGTTGCCTCTTCATCAAGTCCAACCCAAATTCTTTCCTCCACATTGTGAAGTGTGCTCTGTTTTGGTTACTTACCTCCCTAATCCAGTTGTGTGTGTCCTTCCATTTATCGTTAAAATAACACAGTCATTTATCCTTCTTTTTGGAGATGTCCAAGTCATGCTGCTGCAGGTATTGCAATTGTTCTTTTATTCATTATCTGAACTCTCAGAAAACAAGGTCACAATAGTCGCAATGTTACAAAACTAAACTAGCACTGTCTCAATACAAAGCACTGCAGTTAATCCACAGGCAAAGTAAAAAAATGGACTGTTCCATCCAGATTGTTGCAAAAGGTATTAACTCACCTTTTTTTTTTATGGCTGAGTAGTAGCACTGAGGGAAGTAAAATTCAGCAGAAAGCAACCAGGGGGAGGGGGAAGAGTAGGGGAATAAACCAACCTAACGGGTACTATGAACACCATTTGGATGACAGGCACATCTATAGCCAGGGCTCAAGCATTATAAAAATAATCCATGTAACCTAAAACACTTGGACCCCCTTAATATTCGGAAATAAATAAAAAAAAGAACTGTTAATGTTCGCAATTACATTGCACTTAAGTTGCACAGTTAAGTGTTATCACTTGCAGTAATGCAACAACAGATGATTCATTACATATTGTGAACTGTGAATGATGGTTGCCAACACCAGTGGTCATGGGAAACAAACAAACAAACAGCAACGGCCACCACAGAGGGCAGATAATCTGCGTCATATTTATTTGACACAAAGAGTAGTGCTGCTTTCAGCCCCTATTTTTTGGGCCACTGTATGGATTTTGTTCTTTTACCATAACCTACCACACACATGCAATCAGGACTTTCTGAATCCCAGGGAAGGATTCTGGAGAGCTGAAACTTTTAATGCTAAAACTGGGATGATCCCAGACAAACTGGAGTGGTTGATCTTCGTATGTGGTAAAGAGGTTCCCATACTCCAAAAGGATTATTGCTTTTACCTGGCATAGATATACGTTTTCAGACACCCCCTCCCCCGCTTCTAAATTTGAAATAACTGTCTCTTCTCACCAAGATCTGCAATGGGCTTCCCAAGAAATATCTTTCTCTCTGCACTGTGTTCCTCCCTCTCCCTCCCACACACTTCCCTTAGCACACTTTAAACAAGGCCTTCATTTTGGGACAAAAGTAAAAAACACTGTTTGATAGACAGCATCATGACAGAAAGGAAAAATTGAGGTAATTAACCAGACAACCTAGACAAAGAGGCTTATTGTCATTAATTTGAAACTAGGCAGGAATGAGTGTGAGCCGTGGATAATCTGATCCTGGCCCCTTCCATACATTTGGACACGTGCAAAGGAAGGCGCTTGTCTTTCTGAACCAGAGCTCTCCATAAAATGCTCCAACTGAGGTCAACAGGGAAGACAGGAAGGGTCTACAAAACCAGCTCTCTGAAGTGTCACTGAGTGTTAAGAGGCTCTGGCTAGATCTCTAAGAATCATCTTTGTTGTTCACTTCTCTGCACCTTTTAAGGAATTCTTTATTTCTCAAGCATCTGCCTACATGAAGTGCTCCTCACTATTTGTCTCTAGAAATGAGCTTCCCTTTACTTCATTACTGATGAATTCCAAGTCCTCTTCCTCCACACAGGGCCAGAGCCAGGATGGAGTGTGGTTGGTGACCACCTGGTCAGCGATTTCAACTTGGGGCATAGTTTGCCTGCACTGCTGTTATACATGTTCACCATACCCTTTCATCTTTTTCTTCCTCTACTTTTGCTTACTTTTACTTGTGGCGATTGATTACTCACCCTTCTCCACTAATTAGCCGTCTCACGACTACAGGAGCACAATCCATAGGCTGTGTGGGAGCACTGGAATCTTCCATTCAGCTGAGCGAGGGGCTAAATTTTGCCTCATAGCCCCATTTTTCTAGGGCCGCCTCTAATAAAAGGCCTTGCTTACAGAAAAACAAACAAACAAAAGCCTACATGAGGACTTCTGAGGATGTTAATTTTCTTTTAGGATTTTTAAAAATTCAGTATCTCCACCGAATTTGAGATATCTTGTCTTGGGGGAAGAAGACTTTGCCTTAATGGACTGCTGTCTGAATTTCCCCATTTTTCTGTGTTGTTCATTTATAAATGTGCTCACTAGCAAAACCCAAAAGTTTCTGCAAAATTTTAAACACTTCTACAAAAACAAAGCAATGACAAAAAAGTCTATGTATTTTTTGAATGATATTTCATCCTCACTGAACTGTGCTGTGGCCTATGGATACATTTCTGGAACACAGAAGGACCCCCAGGAATGAGAAACAAAATGTGATCAAATGGAAAGAAAAGACTTTGTTTAGCAAGCCTCACATGTTATGGCCTCCCTTTTCTCCATTATATGAGCTGCTCAGGCTACTGCAGCCTGCACACAGCTTTTGGGAGGAGGGAGAGACTGCTGAGGAGGGCCCAATGGTTTTCCTTTGACATTGGAAGATTTTCAGTTTAGTGGTGAGAACAGAGGCAGAAATATCCAGAGCTGCCAGCTGGAACTCAGGGCAATGTTTAATAGAAGTTGTGATTGTTAAAACCATATTTTAGCCAGCCGTTGTCTTTAATGGTGACTGGATTCACAAAGCCCAAAGTCCTTTGCTTGGTGGTGTCTGGGATCCCTGCCCTTGGCATTGCAAAAATGGTAGAGAAAGTTAATTAATTTGGTGCCAGGAACATTCTCAGTGATAGGCAAGGATACTTGCTTCTGTCTTTCTCCAAGTTTTTAATTTGCTTAGCAAATTCCAAACCAAGCTCCTACAGAACAGGTTCCATGCTCTACGACTGAAATGTTTAGTGCTAAAGTTTCTTGCCACTAAAATAGAATGATGGAGGTTACATCTGAATTCATAGAAGAAATAAAATTAACGAATAGAGTGATATTTGATTTTAGCTGTTTCTTCCATATATGTTTTGCAACCGTTCAACAACTGAATGATTAATTAGCTGGTGTAAGTAAAAAAGTATGACATACTTATTAAGGTGATTAAAAATATACCTCTTGGAATCCTAACTCTGCCACTTACATGGGCACGTCAGTCCACTGCTCTCTAGCTCCAATTTTGTAATCTGTAAGATGGGTATATGAAAATACTTAGCTCATTGAGTAGTTGTGTTAAATTAGATAATATATATAAAGACCTTAGTATAAAACTTGCACATGTTACATATTCAAAAAATGCTCATTTTTAAAAAAAATGTGGATACTGGAATACACGAAATGTAATCGGTTAGTAAAACATTTTTTCCTAATTTATGTGATAAAATCACGTGCATGAGTGTTTCATTGTGATTGTGGGTCACTCCAGGACTTTCTCCTCTTGACCAAGCTTGTCCATCAGAGCACTTAGAGTTTGAATTCCCTCATCCAGTCTTGCAGTCAGCTGCAAGGACAGTGTTTCCTTACACATTTGCCGACATGTCCACCTTTTTCTAGGAAGATGGGGAATCCTTGTGATGAGACCTAAGTTTTGGATTCTGTCTTTTTGTTTCTCTTCAATGACAATGTCATGCTTTTCTGGCCCCAACTGAGGAGGGGCTCAGTTAAGGGCCGAGCTTTCCCTTGGCTCGGTCTCTCTGGAAGCCCACATCAGTCCTCAGCTCAGGTACCTCCGTGCAAGGTCTTGCCCTCTTCTTGCTCCAGAAGGAACACCGTCCACCCCCCTTCTCTATGAGGTATGAATCCATACAGCACGCCTTAAACCAACATTGCCCTGATGTTTTCAGTGTTGCTTTCTTTTATACATATCATCTCCATGACTAGATTATGAGATCCTTAAGGTTAGGGCTATCTTATATATTTTTTCTTTATTTATTGTTAACTCTCACAGCTCCTAGTGGAATGTGGGACTCCCATTTGGTGCTCAATGAACACTTGCTTACAGACTCATTCTTAATTCAAAGCTGAGGGTATTAGGGGATCTGAAAAGAAGGATTTGCTCAGAAATCTAAAATGGCAGGTAAGAATGTGGAATTAAACTGATAGCAGGTCAGCACGTGGTGTTTAAAGTATGTTTTATTATATCACAGTCGATCCTCACAACAGCTCAGTGAGGGGGGAGGAATTATTCTAGTTATCTTCATTTTGCAGACGAAGACTCTGCCCCATGAGGATGGAGTTACCTGCCCAGAGCTGTGCAGACTCTAGGTGATCTGACTCTAGGTCCCACAATCTCCCAGCTGTGCTGTGCTGCTGCCTGTCCAACCTGGTCAGTGACATGTTTTCCTACAAAACTTCCTCTATAAACTGTATGCACCTGATCCGAGGTATGAGGTGTCATACTTTGTCCCTAGAAATGAGAGCTTTCATGGTAAAAAAAATTTCTTTACAGGTTTTCTTTGCTGAATTACGTTTATATAAGATCATGGTTAGGGGCAGATTGTTTGCATTTTAAGTTAAAATGTTGTCCTTTGGAAAAAATATTTGCCTAGGAATTTAGCAATTACACCAGCTGCCCAGACTTGGACGTCAGGTGTAGGTAGAGTGCAGCTGGCATGCGCAGAGTGGGCCTTGTAGTAGCCCAACACACAGTCTGAGGGCAAGGCTGAAGCTAATACCCCAGTGCTGCACGTAGGAAGTCTCTCTGGTGATACCTCAAAACTATTCTCATTAACGGCACTTTGAGGAAGCAGGTCACAGTCCCTGGCTTTTCAAGATACACCCTTGGGGCAAAGAATGACCACATGGGAGTTGGATGAAAGCTGAAAATTTACCTCAAACACTTCCAAAAGGCCTTCAAAAATTCTCTTTATAGCAATTAAGATGAATAGTTTGACACACTTACAGTGTCATAGGAAACTGAAGAATTCTGTGTGTGATGCTCAAATCATAGCAATAATAATACATGCAGTAATTTAATACAAATTTAAAAAATTTGTAAGAGTATGAAGATACAAAGGAAGCCAGAAGAGACTAATGAATAGTTGTCATCAAAATAAATTTCATTAGAAAGTCTAATATTCAAAGTGCAGTTTTAATGAAGGCATGGTGCTGTTTATAAGCAGGGATTCATTGTATTAAACATGATATCACTGAAGGAATGACATAATATTGAACTTGGCTAAGACTTGGCTTTCTTTCACTCCTAAGCGGTTTAACCATTGTGCTTAAATAGTTGAGTTAAATAAGTCAGATATATTGCTTGTTTCTTCATTGCCCTGATTGGTTGTTTGACGAAACAATTCAGTCATAACAGCTGAATTGATCATCCCTATAAACACAGACTAGAGAGGATGATGTACTTTTCAGATTAGAAGACATGTTGTAGATTCCCTAGCCCAATGCGTATAATCAAATCTGCTTTAACAGAGCTAGTCTATGAAATCCCATGCTGGAGGGAACTTGGAAGGCCTAATAATACTTTTCTGCAAAATTTGACACTGGCCTCTTGCGTGGTACTGGAAAGAGCTTGGGTTTGGGAGTCAAGATTTGAGTTCAAGTCTCATATTGTCACATAAACTTGGGTAGGTCACAATCTTTGGGTTCCTACTTTCTCATTTGTAAAATGGGAGAAATTATACCTACCACACAGGAGTGTGGGAGAACTACACAGTCGTTTGTTGTGTTGTGTTCCTTGGCAATAATCATGTGCAGACCATATTCCACTGGGGACAGTTTTGTATTTATAGATTATCTTTGATTGCTCTTGGGTGTCTCTTTGTTCTCACCAAACAAATTGTGAACTGCTTGGGTATCAGAAACCTGTTGTCTCATTATTCCCTACTGTAACCAATATAGCGCTATCCTCACAAGATGTTTTTAACAAATACTGTTGACCAATTGGCTGGAACCTTGTCTGACAACAGGTGGTGGCCAGCAATGAGACAGACATGGATGGAGTACAATCAGCTGCTATGTAATCACTCAATAAATGCAATAGTGTTAATGTTGTATATCATTAGTTTTGAAAATTCATGTTAAAAACTTCATCCTTTATGAAATTAGCTGAATTCTATGAAGAGTATTGGCATTTTTATTTTCAAAATATCTTCTTTTATGATATCATCAGATTTTGATTTGTACCAAATAGTATTCATGAAACATTGCCCTCAGTTGAAAACTTTAATGAGAAATGTAAGTTCCCTGACATTCTGGGATACATTGAGCTTAGAGTCTCTTGGAAGGCCTAATCTGTGTCCAAAAGTTTGCTTTTCTTTTGCGACACATTGTAGTATTTTTCATGCCAACACACTACTGTGTCTATTGTTAGATACCATTAATTCAATACCTATTAATGAGCACCTTCTATGGGTCAGAAACTGCTAGCTAACAGGAATTCAGAGATAAATACAATATAATCCTTGTCCTCAAGGAATTTACTCTCTGGAGATGGGAACATAATTTTAAATACTTGCCATAAAGCATTGTGGCAAAGGCAATGATGGTGTTCTGTACACAGTATTGTGGGATCCCCCATGGAGGCTCCTACCCCGGCCTGGGAGGGATCAAGGAAGGCAGGTGGTGAGGAGATGAGAGGCAGATGATACTACTTCATGGAGGACATTAATGCCTTATCGAGTAGTTGAACTTAAACCCACGTACTGTGAGTATCATGGAAAGTATATGCATTAGAGTCAAAGATTTCCATGTTGGATCGCTATGGCAGCCATATGTCAGTGGGATTTGAAGGAGACAGCAAGAGTGGAGACAGGGAGACTAGATGGAAAGCTGCTGCAATAGTCTGGGGAAAAGATACAAGTTCTATTTACAGTTATTTTCCATGGAACTATAGACTTTCAGGTGTTGAAAGGCACTTCTTTCACTCTTTAAATATTTGTATAGTTAATAAATACCTACAATATGCTGGGAACCAGGTACAAAGGGACAAAGGAACATTTAGTCACTATCAAAACAGGAAAATGCAGAAGAGTGACAAGAGCTGCAAAGTAGGTATGATCAGGTGTGCGGCAGCACCAGTGAGGGACTATTCGTTTCCCCTGGGAACCAGAAAGTACAGCACTGGGTATCAGCCAGGGAAAGAGGGTGCAGGTATAGAGGCATCTGGGCACGGGAAACACTATGTGGAAAGTAACAGAAGCGTAAAGGGACATGATCTCTTCAGGGAAATGTGACCGATTGACTAATTCTGCGTGCCTGGAGCGTGGCAGGGCAGGAGGTGGGGTGGAGTGTGAAGGGTATTATGCCATTGGAAGGAACGTGTTTGGAAAGTGTTTAGGAACCACATACACACACACAAAATTGTAAGCAGGGATTCAACCTGTTGGATTTTTGTTTTGGAAGCTCTTCCCCCAGCAGATGGATGGATTCCCTGAAGAAAGGCTGGTGCTAAGGAGATGGGGAGCAAGGATAAGGAGATGGGGAGCAAGGATAAGGATCTGAATGGGGCACTAGTTGGAGAATAGATAAAAGAGCTCAAGTCTACAAACTACTCAGGAGGTGAAAATCCTAACTAGTGATTCTGTGGGAGTCAGAGCCCACACAAGTGCACGGCACCCACTTGGGACTACGGGGAAAGCCAGGGTCCAGGCAGGGTGAGGAGGTGACGCATGAGTCCGTGAAAAGGTGGTCATAGTCTTTCCTTTGAGCCACAGGATAGATGTTCTATGGGCACAGATGGTGTAAATGTCTGGGGATGTGAGGATGAGAATACCAGTGAAGGAATATGCGTTGAAAGAATACGAATAGAGAATGTCGGGAAAAATAGACGAGTAAAGGGGCTGCCACTAAAAGGATTAACAGAATATAATGAACTGAGTGAGCCATTTGTTTACGCAGCAGATATTCACTTATTGAGTTTATTCTGTGTATTTATTTATATTTTATTTATTTATATGCTTTACATATATATTTATATTTTATTTACCTACTTATTATTGACTTTATTTGCTCACTTATTTATAGTAAGAAAACATTCATTATTAAGCATCAGCAATGCTCTAGGTCCTCTGCTAGGTGTTGAGGAAACAGTGATGAACCGCGTGTATGAGGAAAGGACTGACTAGTCCCAAGGTGTCAAATGAACTTTGATGTTGAGTTGATTTGGGGCTCATGCTGGTTAGCCCTGGGTGGTGACATTCGCAGTCCATGACACTGCCCACAGAAGGCAGCAGAGTGCAGTCTATACTGGAGTCTCAGGATAGTATGGAACACACTGGAATACTCAGGCTCTGGACACATCCAGGCCTGAGTCTGAATTCTGTTCCAGTGTGTAGGATGGGTGTCCCTGAGAAAGTAACTCAATCTCTCTGAGTCTCAGTTTTCTCATTTGGAAAATGAGGATAATGACAGCCACCTTGTAGGTCTACTATGAGTATTCAACTGAGGTGCACCTAAGGGCTGAGTAAAGGGCCAGGTTCAGAGTATGCACCAAAATCACTAATTGTTGTCATTATCATTATTTGGTACATACACTTAGAGCCACAGGGGAACCAAAGACCTGGATGCTCAGGAGATGGAGACCTGCTCTGAATGCACGGAGGCTAATGTGGACAAGGACACAATGATGCAGTGGCAGCTCCCTTCATGTGGAAGGGCCTCAAGGTTGCCACTACTTCAAATGTGCTTACCTTTCTACTTCTCTTTTAGTAAGTGAGGTCTTTACCATGTCTAACAGACCACATTATTTCGCTTCCTTACATTAGGTAAGATTTGGTGTCCAAATTCTTTTACTGATAATTAAAGCTACTGAAAAAAAATTTATGTGTCTAGAATATATTATAACTACCAAATTCCAGTGACCAGTTAGGATTATGATGCAGGTAATCTACACACTAAGATAATGTTGGAAAAGCATTGTGAGATGAGATGGTCTAGAACTTTGATAGCCCGACACATTTCTGCTAAGGGATCTCGTATCCTGGGGTTTAATCAATCGAAGAGGACAGTGGCACTTATTGAATGTGCTGGTTCTCTAGGCAGAAAACTTCCCAGAGCACACAGCAAAGATAAACAAGACTGTGGCTCTCGTGGAGAGCTGGAACTGTGAGGCCTCTGAGGGATCGAGCAAAGGCAATTATTGTCTCAGTTGTCAGAGTAATTCTGCTTATTTAGGTTAGATGGAGTTTATAGAGGGTTTGTTATTTAGGAATCATTTTAAAAGGCAGACAACAAGAGTTATTGTAACTTTGGGAGATGGTAAATCGGTGTATGATTTTATTGTAATGGGTAAGGTCTACATTAAGATAAAAAACTAGAATAGCAACAATAGCAACCATAGCTGTTTTCAGACCACTCATCTGGCTTCTTAGACCTTCAATACCATCTCCAGACTACCTGACAATGCCATCTTTCTATCTAGGGACAATATTTAAAATATTGGAATAAACTCGTGCATCATTTCTTCATATTGTACATTATTAAACTACTGAATTATGAATAGCAGACTTTAAAAATGTTCTCTCTCCTTACTTCCAATAGAAACCCTTGATTCCAAGTTGATATAGCAGACATGACTGGGCTTTGTAAACAGCTAGACTTGGGTTCAAAGTCTTCTTGCACTAGCTCTGTGACCTTGGGCAAGTTACCCACTATTCCAGAGACCTTTGAAGCCATGTATGAAATGGCAGTGAGCATGCTTATCTAGAGTAGCTGCAAGCATCCTCGGAAAGCCTGTTCAGGCATGAGGTCCAAAAGCCTGCAATGCACCTTCTCTCCCTCTCCCTTCACTTCACTAAACCACCGGATAGATACCTGGAAGAGTGTATCACCAAGCTGAGATCCCAGAGTCTTGAATTCTAGATCTATCTCCATCACATGGGGTGTCCTTGAGCAAGTCATTTACTTCTCTGAGCTCCAGCCTGAGAATTGGATTCACAGGCCCCAGAGCTTTTCTCAGTTCCTTGAGGGCCATCCTTACTTCCCTAGGTTTGCTCAGGCAGTCTCTGCTACTGGCATGAATCCTCTCCTTTTACCTGTTGGAATGTCTTCTATTTCCTCAGCCCATAATGATTCTCCCACTTCTGACACATCATAAGATTTCCTGAGTGTGTCACTCACTGTGTGCGTCACTCACTGTGTGCTTGACTGTAAGTAGCCTGCTTTTACCCATTAACCCTTCCAGGTTTTAGTTCTTGTCTCATTATCTAGAAGAAAAAATATCTCTGAGAAAAGAAGTGGTTTTATCCTTCTTGGCCTCCTTCAGTTTGTGCCAGGAACAAAGTACGTGATTAATAGCACGTTACTGCAGTAACAGTCCACATTATGTGTACAGAAGTACAGCCACGTGAGGTTATCCATTCAGAACAAGCAACAGTGCCACTCCAGGAAGGGCTGAGTCTTGTCTCCCTGCCCAACACAATACACTTGTTTGCCTCTTTCCATTTTTTTTCTACTCCTTTCAAAGAAGGCGAGAGAATTTTCTCGAGGCTTTCCTATACATGGAGAGAACTAAGAACCTGCCTTCACTCTGAATTTCTATGGAGTGAAGTTCTTCTCCAACTCAAGCTGTGCAAAAGATTTTCAATTCCTCTCTCCTGGAAGCCCACTGGCAGGGTCAATCTGCATGACAGGTAGTGTTGTGGTGGGAACAGGCAGATGTGACTCAGAGCATGTTTGACTCTCCAGAACATCTTTCCATGGTGTAATGGCTAATGAGCTCATCTTTGAGTCTGCCAACAAAAGAGACCCACGGAGACATCCAAGCCAGCTGAAATCCACTAGTCACAGAGGAGGAAGATGCCAGACACCAGCATGGCCTATGAGTGCCTGCCAGACAGCCGTAGGAAGAGGAACCCAGCTGATGCTGGGAAATCAGCCTTACTGCGTTGGTCTGTCTAATCACAAGCTAATCTCACAAGTGAACTCTCAGTGGAAGGAACAAGAAAAAGACTTATAAAGTTTATATTCATGACACCATAATCTGTATGAAGGTTTGTCTTAGGGCTATACTTTTATTTTTTCATCAAATACTTGCTGAATGTGTACTATGGGTCAGTCCCTGTGCTAGGCGCAGGGGATAAATCAGGCAAAAAACCCTGCCCACCCCTCCTCTAGAACGCAGATGAGGGTCTAAGACTGAAAAACAGCATCCAAATTTACACAGGCTTCCACCTATTTACCAACCGGAGCCCCTTTGCCTCTCTGTCCCCCAGTCTATTCAGGAGTTAGCCAACGAGGCTTCATCTCGTGTCCACCAAGTGCCTGGCACTGTGCTGGCATCTCAGGTGCTGATTCTAAGATAGTTCACAGTTAGCTAGGATGGTGACGTACACTTTCTGAATGTGTGAGTGACCATTATGACTGTTGTGCTTTCCAACTCACCCAACATTAGTGAATAGCTCTTAAAAGGATGAAACTAATGATTACCTGCTGGTGCTGGATAAAGGGGGTAAGAGATGGCATTAACCCCTACCAGAACCACAGCACTGCCAAAATCCCTGGCCTCTTAATAGAACTTCATAATTTTCAAAATGCCTTTTCAATTATTGGTTGCTTAGAGCTCTGATGGATCTTCCCAGTAAAAACTGAAAGCCAACCAGAAATCCAGATTAATTTCAGAATACATGTCTTGGATGCTCACTGGGTGTAAAGCCATCTAGCTGGGCGTGGGAAATCTATCAATGAACAAGAGAGACAGGACTCCTGTCCTCAGGGAAATGGAAAGGAAGGCACAGAATGCTGACAGAGCTAGGGAAGAACCCAGTCTTGGAAGGCTCAGGAAACTTTCCTGGGGAAGCCCAGTCTGTGTTTGGCCCTGACATAGGACCTCAGTGAATAGAAGAGTTGGGGAGAAGATTTTCCGCTGCTGTTGTGAATGTTAGTTTCCTATTGGCCATATGACAGGCCGAACATCTGTTCCATTGTCTCTGGGGATGGTGACAGACGTTGGAAAGAGCAGGTAATTCTGCATATTAAATTATAACCCATTAAGGCAGCCAGTTAGATGAAAGGGTCTGGCTTTATAATCTCTTTCTTTCCATGAAGTAATCACATGGTGACCTCTCAGCTGGGACACCCTCCTAGGGATCAACTGCTTGGCAGCCAGTGACTGTTTTTGTTCCATAATTTTACTTTTCTTTTTTGATTATAAACACAGTAAATGATCATTGTTTTTATAAGTTAAGGGAAGGTAGAAAAATATAAAGAAGAACAAAGAAATAAACAGTAATGCTACAATCCACAGACTATCATAATTTGCATTTTGGAATATTTCTATTCATCATTTTCCACTGATACAGAAAGTCGTTCTTTCACATTGATAACTGGGCTCCTTATGGGTGCATAGGCTGCCTTAGGGTGAAGAGAAGAAGGAGGTCACATAATGGTAGAGTCAAGTGCTTATCAAGGCACAGTGGCATCTAATAAATAGGTTTTAAAATTAATGGGGAGTTCTGGTTGGTTTTCAGTTTTTGGGAATATTCCATGCTATGAAAGGTTGTAAGCACCATGAAAATCTGAGCTTGTGTAAATATATCATTATCATTCCTTACAATGACTTTTGAGGTAAGAATGTTTTCTCATCCTTGCTTTAGAAAGGAATAAATTGAATAACAGAGACCCAATAAGCCAGTGGGTAAGGGATGCCACACCATAGGTCCAGGCAGCATTCTGTGAAGGGTTCCGCTTACCTCGCCTCACTGACTCTGGGTCCCAGGATGGTAACCGGTTCAGGTACCACTCCTTAACAATGCGGTTTAATTAAACAGAAATAAACAGAAGTGGTTTAATTAAATTTGATTGAGACTTTATAAGGAGAGTGGATGCTATTGACTATATGGCCTCTGTTCTGTTAGCCACCACGGTGGACACATCTGTGTTGGGCATGGACTGTATTGTACACATTTTCTCTGGTTAATAAGAGAAGATGGCCAAGTAGGCTTGGAGCTGGGTGTGAGACCAGCTAATTTTAAGGTGTTTTTTTTTTTTTTTAAATTTGGTACATTCACTACAGCCTTTGTCAGAATGTATTCTTCTGAAGGAACTTACAAAAGTGTTGGGTTTCATGTCTGGGTCAATGCCATCGAGCAAAAAGACGTGTGTAGATGAAGAGCCAGGATGCAGAGAGGACTTCCCCCAGCCATCTGAGTTCCAGAGAGACACTATAAATTATAGTTAATATGCACAAATAATGGAATGCCTTATGGTGCTGACGAGAGATGCCAATCCCTCCTTGGGGCATTATGACTGCATGTTGGGCTTCCCAGACCCCCTTGGTGAGGCCAGTAGTTCCTGGGGAAACTTCCTTAAACCCATATATTATTTTATGCCTTCCGCCATATTGTTTCCATTGCCTGAAATGCCACTATCCCTTTTCCCACCCTAATCCCTCCCCATCCTCTGTTGAAATGCCACCTGTCCTTGACTTACTAAACTGTACTCTTAACAGTTTGTTTGCTTATCTGACTCCTTCAGTTTATAATCCTCATGAAGGCAGACACTGTGCCCACTACAGCAATTGATATATAATAAGCATGTAAAATTTTATTGATTCAGTGACTGAACAAATGGATAAATGAATGAGAACCAAACTTAAGTCTTGCTTATTTGATGAACTTTTCCTATCAGTGACCTACACTACAATCCAGCTTACATAAGGAACTTTATTTCTAATGTATACTAATACTATTCCCCTTCTCCCACTACATTTATTAGATATTTATTATGTGCAAGATACTGTGTGATCTCACTTAATCCTTATAACAACCCCATGGTGTAGGTCATACTATTATTTCTACAGGTAAATAAATAGAGTCTCAGGAAAGGTTAGGTGACCTGGCCAAGGTCACGAAGCTGGGAAGTGACAGAGCCGGGATTTGTGCCCTCTGAGTCCAGAACACACAGTCTTTTCCCCTCACCGCAGAAGTCCTACTTGTCCTTCAAGGCCAAGCAAAGACTCAGCTTCCTCAGGGAACTTTCCTTCACTCACTGTCATCTCTGTTTTCTCATCTCACCCTTAGGCTGTAGGCCTTGTGAGGCAGAAATCGTGTCTCTCTTCTTCCCTCATCTCATTTTTGTGACCACCGTTTTGTGAAGTTGTTGGGAAAGGGATTCCTGCCTGCACTGGGCAGATGAGAGAAGGGTGGCTTGGGGACTTGTCTCATCTTACACAGCCACCCTCTGTCAGAGCTAGGGGTAGGACCTACGTCTAGGTTCCTACTATTAATAGTTCTGGGCTTCTTCCCTGGAAGAAAATGTCTTAGCAAATCCCTTCATAAACAATTCAGGGCAGATGACAGAGTTCACGAAATTCAAGATTTGCAAAAAGCCACAATGATGCCCTAGATAAATGTCCTCATTTTGGACAATAGGCCTAGGAAGGAGAGGTGACTTATCCAAGACTGTGAGCAAGTCAGGAGAAAGATCGGAGTAATGAGAGAATAGAGAATGAGAACTTGCAGTCAGAAGATTGGGATTTCGTCCTCACTCAGACACTCATTTCTCACTGAATGATGTATAATATAAAGTGTAAACCATTCAGATTCAAACCGAGTTGAAAATTTCTATCCTGTCATTGTCCTTGGCCTATATGCAAAGAATAGTTTTTCTCTTCGTAAAAACCTCTCCATTTATTCCATTTGGCACAGGTACTTCTTCTTGGATTGCTTTACAATTTTTTTCTCTACTCGTGTTCTCTTGCAGTTTCCTGGATGGCTCCTCCCAGCTGCAGGTCTCTCTCTCCCAGCCCCAAAGTGTTTTCTTCCTGGGTGCCAAGGCAGCCCATCGGCACCGCCTGTCTCCCTCCCAGCTGTGCTCCACACATCCGAGCCAGCGCTGCAGTCGCTAAAATATTAATGGCTCCCTTTGTGAAAAATAACACCAAGAAGCTTCTTATTGCAAATGAAAATTGCTAGAGAGACAGAAACCATGACGTGAAGGAAATAGAACAAAACCATGATATGAAAAAGCATTTTAGAGTTAAGACAAAGGAGGACGTCCTTCCCCATCACGGTGCTGGGGTCTTGCAGCGGGAAATGCAGTGCCCATCCTGACCTCCTAGGTTGGGGGGTATGACAAGGCAGATGACCCCTGTGGTTCCCTGGCTGGCTCCTGTCCTAGGTTCCCTGGGAGAGAGGATGAGGGAAGGGCAGCGCAGAACAGAAAAGAAAAGGAAAACTGTGTGGATAAAGAAAAAAACCCACAGGACAAGTGACAAGTTGGGGCAAAGAGTGTTGAAGGATGTGCAGGATATATAGGCTAGACTCAAAAATCGTGGCTCCATCCTTTGTTCCATCCTTAAGGTAAGCACTCAGCACTTTATGTTTTAATGATCTGATGCCCCAACCTCACTCTGTCACTGTCATCATCGTGTCCCTGGGTGTGCCTTGCGTGCTGCTTGGCACAATTCACCACGCTAAGCCGCACTTTCAGAATGGATGAATGAATCACAGGAAAGGGGAAGGGTAGAGAACAAAAACTGACCCCAGACATTTGCAGCATAGTGAAAGTTAATATTTTTATTTCTTTTATGATGAAGAGTACAAAGGGCTGGGGACAGAGACATCACCAGAGGAGGAAAGATAGTGGCGCTTCTGCAGAAGACACCTCTGAGCTGCATGCAGAAGGGAAGTGGTCCCCAGGGCAGCCTTTCCCACCCAGAATGTCACGACCAATACTGAGGAGTTTGCCAGCAGCTCCCCCTGGTCCCAGGGCTCATGCCAGCGTTCCCAGGAATCCTGAACCTGCCTCTAGGCGCCAGTGACTCAAACCACTTTTCCCAAATCCCAAAGCAACCTGGCCACTCACGTAGCTCCGAGTTCCCAATCCGAGTCCCCTTCTCTGACCCTTCTCTCCTTCCTTGTTTTTGTCTCACTTGAGACTGACTGTCACAGGTTCTGGCCCCTGCACTCATTGTCATTACAGGTACGCTGACATTCGTCTTCTACATCAGGAAATCCTTCCACCACCCCTCCCCACTTGTCACCTCCCAGTCCCCTCACTCCCAGAGCGGAGAGCTCTGCACTTGGACTTCTAAGGATGCCCGGCTCACGTGAAGCCGGAGAGTGGAAAATCGTCCCCTCAGGGCAGGGGGCCTGCCCTTGGTGAGGACCCTGTGTGTCATCCAGACTTAGCTGTAGGGAACCTCCAGGGCCCTTCCCCTCCAGCCCTGCCCTCCTCTATGCTGAGCATGCAGCTCTTGTTGCGGTGAAAGCAGCGGCCAGGCGGTGGCGGGGCTCCAGAGCCGGGCTGTACGCATGCGCGCTGGGAATGTGGCGTGCAAGGAAGCCATCGTCAGTCACGTAAAACAGTTGCTATGGAACGTATTGAAAGTGAGAAACATTGTTTACTTGTGGATTTTATTATAAGTGTGATAGGAGTCAGAAAGGCCCAGGAAGCTGGCATTGCAGCTGCTAGCTCGGGGAGAAGGAAAGAGAGCAGCAGAAACAGCCACAAGAGTTCCAACTGATGCTAACGCGTGTGGGCACCCTCGGGTCTCCTGGCTCCTCTCCCTCCACCCGGATTTGGTATGTGGCGAATCTAGACATTTGCAAATTCGCAGTCGTAATCAGTCATGCGGCACATTATGAACTTCCACTGGCGATCCCTGTGAGGGGGAGAGTCAGAAAACCAATGTCAGTGAGAAAAGACACCACAGGAAGAATCCCTGCTGGGAAAAAGCGATGAACACTTAGAGGATCTGGGGACTGAAGGGACCCGTAACCTCACTTTGCTCTTAGGAGACGTCTCTGTGACATCTCCAGAGAACCTACACCTCTGTGAGGTCAGGTTACCCCTTGAAGGGGACTAACTGGGTCCTTGCACGCGGAGGCTCCTGTTAATCACTGACGCAGCTCACCCTGCTGTCTCCCAAAGGCGCCTCGGGGACCTAAGGGTTAACGGCTTGGAATAAAAGCGTTTATTTAACACCATCTCCATTTTATTGTAAAGAATCTTCTTTTAAAAAGTCCATCAATTTTCTTACTGATTCTTTCCTTTGCCGAGTACTCATCACGGAGAAATGAAGTGAGGAGAATCAACTCTTTAGACCCCTTAAAGTGAAAAAGAAAAGGTTTGCCACTCTGGCATAACGGAAATGCAATTGCCTACTTATTTAAAGTGGTTGGGGTGGGCGTGAGAGTACATAGAATTGCTTGATTTTGAAAAATATCATGTGGTATCTTTCAAGAAATGTTCTTTGCTAAGGGCAAAGTTATGTTTTTTGTTCGTCCATGTAACAAAAATGTATGGAGTGCCCACACTGCATGACACTCCTGTGGCCTAACAATAATTATTACTACTATTAATTGAGCACCTCCAATATACCTGGCATTGCGCTAGATGCTTTAAATGTTTTCTCTTTTAATCCTTGCAAAAATTCAGGGTTTAGGTGAAGAAGTAGAGTCAGAGAAATATGTGACTTACTTTATGATATTACAAGTGATAGGTAGCAGGTGACAAGTTCAGATTCCAAGTTTGTTGACTCAAATCTTGGTCTTTCTCTTATACCACACTGTCTCCATAACTAGGTACCCTTAACCCCAGAGAGGACGTGGCTGTCATCCCCTTCCCACCGTCCCGATAAAGGGCAAAAGTTAAGAGTTTTCCATGTTGGATCATGCTAATCCTTCCAAAGCACAGTGGAGCCTTAGGATTATCTTTCTTCCTTTCAATCTGCAAGGCCCCTTTCCAATTCAGTTTATCCTAAACACCATGAATGACAAGGCCTCCATCCAGCTTCTGAACTGGAAAGTGGGCCTGGCCGCTGTCAGTACTGGGAGGTATGGCGTACTCTGCTCACACAACCTCTGGCAGGCATTCTAATTCCGAGTCTGGTGTTCCAGGTTGTTTGTTTAGAACAACTGGGAGTAGAGTCCCTCAGTACAAGTCTTTGAGGGCCTAGGTGATCAACTATTGGTATGTGTTCCTATAATTTTTAACAAAGGCCATAGCTCGTTTTAGATGGAGATTGGCAAATTGGTAGCATGCGGGTTTACCAAATGAATTTAATTACTGCAATCAATTCTTATCTATCTGTGTACCCACAAACACAGATACACAAGATCTATGGCCAGGGGGTCATACTACTCTTTTAAAAAGATGTTAGTTGATACTGAGCAAAATTTAAACTTGGTCCTATGAGGTCCAAGGGATTCAACCAGGTTCAGTCTCTGGTTTCCCTCCAGGACAGTGGTTTTCAACCAGGTACAGATTTACTCTCCAGGAGATATTTGGCAAGGTCTGTAAATATTTTTGGTTGTCATGACTGGCGATGGGGTGCTAATGGCATATAGTGAGTAGGCTGACAGTGTAGAATGTACAGGACAGACCCCTATCATGAAGAATTATCTGGCCTCAGATGTCAATAGTGTGCAGGTTGAGAAACTCCATTTCCAGGAGGAAACCGGTGTGATCTGCACATGGAGGGAAAGCCCTTTCCCAGCGAGTCCTGCACTAACAATGTTTCTCCAAGGTGGGGCCCTCAGCATCTTTCAGCAGAACTGAAGAAATTCAGGTTGTGGATCATTAAGCCACTGATTTTTAGTGACAGCAGCAAAATTGCGTGAGTATATCTATTTTATTTTATTTTGGGGAGGATATTAATTTTAAACCACGGCAATGACATAGTATCTTCAGTTTTCATGATTCTAGGTAATCTCCCATAACCAAGCCAACAGGAATTAGGCATCTTAACTGTTCAAAATATATTTATTTCAAAATAGTTTTGGATGGCATTCTTTCTTTACTGCATTCTTTCCTGCCTTCTTAAACAGGAAATAGAGAACTAACTTTCTTGTTGACCTGGAGTTACCATTAGGAATATTGAGCCCCCTGCTATGTTGTTATTCTGTTTTGCACTTTGGGGTACACACTGCTGCTAAGTGACACCAGGCTTCATGTTCTTTGAATTCATGGGTCTTTCTTTCTTTTTCTTCAATATATTTGTTGGGTGTGTCATGTCATTCAGCTATTTCTTCTCACTGGTGAAATGAGTTTCATTGTAAGTACTATATTCCCTGTTTCCTTTCTAATTTGCTGCTTCTAGAAAATAGGTAACTAAGCTAGTTAAAAATGTATCTAAAATAAAAACAAGTAATGTGTGAGAACTGGAGAATTCTCTTATGGGTAAACATGAGGACTTTTGTACATGAACCAGTAACATATATTGTGCCTTTCTGGAGCTACTTTGTGTTTTTTTTTTTTTAATTCTAGGCCATATTAAATACCTTAATATCAGTTAGGTAAGAAGCAATTTCGTTTGAAAACATGGATATACACAAAGATAAGTCACATTCAAATTCATCATAGTACAGTATCTAATGAGTTAACATAAATTCTATTTCGTTTGCAAATAATTTATTGGTAACTTTTCAGGAATTCATTTCTGTGTAAAGTGATTATCAGCTGACTAAATGTAATTCTAATCAATCTTTAACACCTGGATTTACCCATACCTCTATCTATATTAATAGGGGGAAGAATTCTTGTTTTCTTCTCATTGTTTTGTTTTATTTTGATGTATTTGAGATAAGATTGGGAAGCTGATCATGAGAGAAAGATGGTGAAAAAGGTTAATTCTGTCTTTTTTTCCTTTAGGTTCTTTAAATTCTCTTCTTTCATTAAAATTTTTTTCCAGCTTTCTTGAGGTGTTATTACCCTTCTTTCATTTCTAAATATGGTTTGTAGATTCTGTGGTCTGAATGTTGTGGTCCCCCCAAAATTTATATGTTGGAACCTAACACCCAATGTGATAATGTTAAGAGGTGGGGCATTTTTGGAAGTGATTAAGTTATGAGGACTCTGTCCTCAAGCATGGGATGAGAGCCGTCATAAAAGAGGTTGAAGGGAGCTGTCTTTTCCGTCACCCATGTGAGAACCCAGCAATAAAGTACCATCTTTGAAGCAGCAAGCAAGCCCTCACTAGACACTGAGTCTGCTGGCACCTTGATCTTGGACTTTCCAGCCTCCACTATTGTTCCCCATAAATTACCCAGTCTAAGGTATTGTGTTGTAGCAGCCCAAACAGACCAAGTAGGTTTTGTGTGTTCCTCCTGTCCAATCCCCTCCTCTTCTTTTCTCTCCCTTTCTACAATTCAAAGTGGGTCATATAGAGGCATGGAATTAAAGACAGTCCATCTTGACGGTACATACGCCTCCAAACATACTTGCCCTCTCCGCCTGATGTTTGGTGAGGAAAGGTGCTTTGGGATATTAAGTGAGGGCAAGAGCTCAGAACATTAAGAAATACCAAGCTTAGGACTCTCTGTTCTGGGGCAGGCCGGAATCCATCCTCATCTCCAAGGGTGAGCTGCTCTATGAGGTGAGTTCATAGAAACTCTCCCTTCCCATTGCCTCCTGTTGTCCAGCCAAACCCTCAGGTAATCCTTGACAAAGTAGGCAACTAAAATAGAGAAAATCCCAGATCAAAATTCTTGCAAACATAATCCTTGCATGGAGTTAGTCTCTAGCTCCTATGACCCCTAGCCCATGGGGACTGGTTGTCCTTCTCACCTTTCCACTGCAGAGAAAGTGGTTGTTGCTCCTCGCATGTAGTAATCATAATTGTAGGAAACCATGTCCATTTCCTCACCATAGTGGCCTGGATATTCTGTAGTCAGCCTATGTGGGGAGAACAAAGGGTTAGAGGAAAAAAACAAAACACATTATTATTGCTGGGAGCAAACAGAAGAAGACATGCTATGAAAAAGAGATGGAGTTTGAACATCTTGGGAGATCCAAATTGGAGTTATATGTCCTCCACCAAACCATCCTTGGCTGACAAGGGACAGATAACCCTCCTTCCACAGATGAGAATCTTCCCTAAAAAGATGTAGATAACTCCCCAGGCCTTGGAGTTGTGAGAATAATATTGAAGTTCTTGATATTGACTAATATCATCAATATTAGTCCCATTTCATTCAACTCAACTAAGACAATGTTTTCAAACTCTGGGTTATGAATCATCAATAAATCATAAAATCAATTTAATTGGTTATGATCATATTTTAAAAAGAAGAAATAAAATAGAAAAATATTAGAGCTGCAATGCATGCAATAAGGATAAGTTAGTGTGTGTGTGTATAAAAATTTTGTTTCAAATGTATATGCGCATGTATTTATAAGGTGCACATACTGTGTGGTAGCTTAATATACATTTCTTGCTGAGAGTCATAATTTTAAAAGTGTCTGAAAAATATCGAATTAAAATTTAGAGTTTTTGCCTCTTTTTCCATGGTTTACCAGCACCTAAAATAGTTCCTGATGCATAATAAATATTGGCTGAATAAATAAATGGCCTGAGGAGAGTCACTTAATCTCAATTTCTTGATCTATAGAAAAATAAAAGCTACCTTATAGGTTTGTCATTGGGAGTAATAAAAGTATCTGTGATATACTGATACATGGTAGGTGTCAAATCATTAGGAGATATTTTGTTTCTTCCTCTTTCTCCTCCTTTTCCTTCTTTCTCCCCCAAGATTGAGTCAATCCTCCCTGGGTCTCCGTGTGAGTAAGTCCATTGTGGTCCACTCTAGAATAAATCTAGAATTCCCCAGTGTTTATAAGGGCTTTGCCAACAGGGATCTTCAGGACCAAAACAGTCCTTTTACAGTGAAACAGGCCCTGCAAACTCTTTATCTGCACCCCCAGGTGACTTGGGGAACAACTAGTTAGTGAGTGTCAGTGATTTTGTCTGCTTTGGGTTCGCCAGGTCGTTGTATATTGATACTAGATAGATCTTCCCCTCTGCAGACTGATGATCTTTCTCTTAAGATTGCAAGGATTGTCATGAAATTTTGAAAAGATTGATTTATAAACAGGAAGGGCCCCTCAGAGGATCTTGGTGCTTACATGCAGAAAGATCAATGGTTAGGCCAGTCTCTTGGTTCATAATCATCCCTTTTTCCACATTATTCACTCACCCTTGTTCTGACTTATCTTCTCTTAAGACATAATTAGGCTCTCAGGATGCTCAGCCCAACCCTGAATGGGTTGCATATATTTTTGCCTAATGTATTCTTGAAGGAAACAAGGCTCTGCTCCTTCAGAAACCTATTTTGTGCTGCTAAAGAGACACAGAAGCAAGACTTCCTCTTTCTAATAAAAAAGTTAGGTAAATGTCTCATAAACGAACCTAATAGGGCTTCACTTGGCTCTCACTGGTTTGTGATCCATGAGGATTCTAACAAGGACTGCACTAAAGTTTACCCAAAGAAAGAGAAATTGATTGAGAACAGGAATAATGCAAATTAGGATTACAAGAGATTGGGGGGGGCGTGTTTTCCTTACTTCAGGGAGTACAAAATATTTTTTAGAACTTTTGAGGTATTCTTTGGATACAATGTGTAAAAGCTAATTACCAAATATTTTTATTTCTGCTAAGGCAGAGTCTACATACAGCAATACTGCATTAGGCTAAATCCAGTCACCAAAACTATTATATTTGGAAATATTCAGGCTACATTTTTATTTTTTAAGTTTCTACTGCCTAGTCTGATCTGCTTTCAGAATACTTGGATAGTTAAATACATTTGGAATAAAGTGGGAAAGCAAAGTTTACATTTAAAAAAAATTAAGCTTCAAAGAAGGAAAAAGTTACCCAATGCCTTTCAATTATAGCTTCATTTTTGGTAGTTTCCAGGCACAGTCCCCAGCCCAGCTGGATACTTTGTCTGGGACAGTTCTTTGTGGGGGATTGCTGTCCGGTGAATTTCTAGGACCTCCTGGAGCAGGTGAGGTGCGTGCCCATAGGGGCATTTTTCTTAGTCCAAGCCAGGTGTTGTTTTGGTAGATTTTTGGTTGTTGTTGTTTGGTTTTATTTTTGTTATAAAACCATGAGATCAAGTTACAGAACCTTGAGAGACTATCTGATAGAAACCTGGGTTAACAAGGATAGGGAAAGAGGTTGGATATTGATGGAAATCTCCCCTACTTTGGGAAACCAAAATACAGAAGGAGAAATGGCCTGATCAGTGGTAGAAAGTGAACCTCCCAAACACCATCCACAGCGAGAACTGCTGTGTCATCGTGGCCCAGGATTCTGTATTTGAGAACCAGATAGATGTGGCTGCATTTAGTTCTTGATGGCACACACACACTCTCTCTCTCTCTCACAAAATGTCCTAATAAGTGACAGCCCCAGTCACAGCTCCTCAGAGAGAAAAAATAATTTGAACTTTGAGAAGCAGACACTGAGGTAGGGCACAAGCACTTGTCAGAAAATTAAAAGAAGCTACAAGGAAGCAGAATGACCACAGCGTCGCGACCTGTGGCACTGGGCTTTCTGAAGGCAGGTGGGAGAAGCTCAGTGAAGTTCCAGCTTCCTTGTGAGTTACTGGGTCACTTCGAGCAGCTTTTCTGGTGAAACGCACTTCCTACTAAGCATTGCCACACATTCCTAGACCAATTAAAGCAATCAAACAAGCCTTCGGCTTGGCAAGATAAAGGGGAGGGCAGGTCAAGAAGGCACCTTCATTCAATTTGTTGAAATGAGTCTATTTTTAAAGTGCCTCTATAGGGAGACTTCTTGTCCCCTTTCAAAAAACTACTCTGTGTATGTGTGTGTGTGTGCACGTGTGTGCACTCATTTCTCCTATCACTTTTGGATGAATCACTATTGGGGTCCAATTTCTTGCTTCACGAAACCTTTTCAGCAATACCTTTCAGTCAAGATGAGAGACAGAGAGTTGTTCCAAAGCTAAGTAAAAACGTGATAACTTGAAGCCACTTGTACAACTTCTTGTGTCAGCTGAGGTTGAATGAGATGGAAAGAAGTTAAATAATATCTCAGTTATGATCTGAAGAAAAGCAGTTCAAACTGAAGGGATTTTTAAGATTGATATAGGGCTTGCTCTTCTAAGATTCTTAAAGCACTGTGACGAACAGCAGGTCCAACTAGACTCAAGGAACGTTTGCTGACCAGTACAGTACCATGGACCGTGCTGCTCCTGAGAGATGTCGTGCTCTTTTGCTACAAGGACAGACATGTCACAGAGCTGAGCCCAGATCTGTGCTATCGCATCCACTTTAAGAAGGGGAGTAGAGACAAAATATAGTCACATAAGGTGGTCAACTTCACTCCTTATCAGAGAGATTGAGAGTGGACTAGGTTTTTAATAGTTCAAGAAAAGGGTTTGAATCTATTTCTCAACATAAAGTGACTCAGAATAAGATTTTTGTGAAAACCTACCGCTGCTAGGTCTTATTAATTACTAAAGTGGTTGAACACAAAGTCAAACTTCATAGCAATGAGATCGATTTGTTACATCTCTGTCTCACTGTAGGCAGTTAGGACAACTGGATGATTTGGTGTCATCCCGGAGGCTCCACTTTCAGGACTTTTGCTCCTACTGGTGCGCACATGGGCAAATGCGGCTTCGTCTCATGGCCCCGACTCTGCGAGCATCACTTATCTCACTTTGTGGAGACACCAGAAAAACACACGCCACAGACTCCCTACCATGAAAACTGGAAGAAAATCCCAGCATTTATATTTTAACAGACCAGAATAGAGTACCCGAGGAAGCCATTCTTCAGCTTTTTTCAAAATAAGAATAAGAATGTGTTCCAAACAAACCATTCTTTAGAGATCAGCTCATGCTCAAACAACATTTTAGAGAAGCTTCTGGCTGTTCAATATCTAATTCTGCTTTACTCTCATTTTTTCCACCTAATTAGCACCTTATTTTAAATGTCCTGTTCTAATGTACAATGACATGTCAGCACTACATATTTAGCGTTTGATTAGAATAATAGAATGCTGTGTAACATCTTGTTTCACCATGATGGCAAAAATAGCCCTTTGAGAGATAGTTGGTACATGGCATCAAATATGCTTTTTATGATCTGGTTCAGAAGTGGGCACGAAGGAGAAACTCAACATTGGTAGAGCTGATATGTTGAGGTTGTCTTACATTCTATATTTAGCCAAAAAGAAAATATCCCTTTCTTACAGACAAATCATTGAAAAGTTTCTTAAATAAACCCAGTCTGTTCATGATCATTCTTTTTCCATAATGTTTTTCCAGGTGTGCTACAAGAAATGAGAATATTTCAGATTAGATTACTTGGTCAATGCTCTGACATCCTTAACAGGTGCTGCATTAAACCCTGTTTGAATTAGTTTTGCAAAGACAGAAAAAAATAAAGCCCAAATGCAGTTATGTCTAAAAAAAGAGGCAGCCACAAAGCAACAGCCATCCTGCTTCTTCCCCAAAGAGCTGGGGATTGGCCAAGGGGGAGCTCTGTAGTCACCCAAGTGCCCTTTCTCTGCACAGAGGGCCTGACCCCCAGGGCTCTGGGGCTGTGAGGAAGAATGGCAAACGTTCAAGTCTGTCCTCTTGTGCCATTTGGGGGGTTTATATTTCAAACACTTCAGATATGCACCACAACACAGGGGAATAACAGTTTCAGGGATATCAGTGCTTAAATTAGAAGAGGAAAGTCCCTGGATATTTTCCAAATTGTTATTACGGAACTGAGTCTCCGGCTCACCGGTCCAGCCCAGGGCTGGTCAGCAAACACATGCGTTTTGACTCCTGTTGACTTTCACCAGCTACATTACTTGGTGGCCCCCCAGGGCCTGCATGTCAGTGGGGTGACTCCACCTTCAACATCTCCCCACCAACTAAAATAGCTTTCTTTCCTGCTTTTGCTGCTGGAAACCTACTGTACTATTACCTACTGCTTCACCTATATGAGTCTTAGTTCCTCACCTAGATTGAGAGAGAGACAGCTCAGTACTGTGCAAAGAGCATGGGATTTGGAGACAGATAGACATGTTTGAACCAAGTTGGGAACTTTGAAGGAAGTCACAGCTGCACCTCGGTTTTTCCCTCACTCGTGTAATAGTATCCTAACTTGTGTGTGGGAGGATTAAACTAGCTACCACGTGAGTGTGTGGCAGGAGTCAAAAAATAGATATTATTGTCATTGTCATTATTAGGAACTCAACCAAAGTCTATGAATTGTATTAATGCTTATTTTATATCCATTCATATTCATTGACTGAATGAATAAATGACTTAATGAATGGAGGAATGAATGATTGCCTCTAGAATCCAGTAGAGGGAAGCAGACTAGACTGAATGAAGCAACAGATTTGGTCTGTAATCGGGTGGTTTACTTTGTTCTAAGTAGCTAGCAGGGCCTGCCCTTGGGTTAACTAGTAGTCAGATAACCAGCCGTATCAGTGAAATTTCTGCTTTTGAAGTTGGAGCACAGGGAGGGAGGTATCACCCATACATGGGCAGTAAACACAGTTGTCCAATAGCATCCATAAAGTATTGGCTCCAGGACCCCCGCGGATGCCCGAATCTGCAGATGCTCAAGTCCCTTAGAAAAAACGGTGTAGTATTTGCATATAAATGCGCACATCCTCTCGTATGCTTTACCTCATCTCTAGATTACTTATAATGCTGAATACAATGTAAATATTACATAAATAGTTGGTATTCTGTATTTTTTTTATTTGTATTTTCTCATTGTTGTATTTTTTTTCCAAATATTTCCTATCCACGGTTGGGTTGGTTGAATCCTTGCATGAGGACCCTGCAGATAGGGAGGACCTGCTGTGCATGTCTAAGTTATAAATATGGCACAGTAATTGCAACAGCCACTCCAGTTGATGAAAGGGAAGATCGATTAATTTTGCTTAAGCTCGGAGGGGCTGCTGTTTGCCAAAATGAGTGCTTTGTGCGTCTTGCAATGCAAGGCAATGATTATTGGTAGGACACAGAAGCATCTAAAGCCAATGCAAGATCCTTTCAAATGTAACCTGCAGTCCTACTTTCTGAAAATATGGGTACCTCCATCTCTCTAGTAACCGTTTCCAGCTCGCTCACAGGAACCAGCCTGGAACCTGCCATTCTCAACAGGCCTCTGAGAGCTGTGCCGCAGGAGGCTGTCCAGGCAGGGGTGGTGTGGGACGGACCCAGCAATGCAGGGGCCTGTGAGGTCATTTCTGTCCCCGACACAACATTATGGGGAGTGGTCATGTAAACATTCCCCACTTTGTATTAAAATCTGAAAAATGAGATAGGAGTTAAAGATTAGTCTAGACTGGGTGTTTGGCAAGAGGTGAAGAACGTTCTCACTAACTGATATTGTTGTTGTTAACCGGAGCTGTCCAAAAATTAAGAAAAACAACTCTTTGGCTTCTGACTTGAGCACAGGACTGGGGAGGTAGGCAGTGGGGAACGCAAAGTGTGAGCATCACAGAATCTCAGGGTTGAAGAAAACAAAGGTTCTCTAAGTTGATTCTTTATGTTTATGGTCAAAATACATTGTCAAACGAACCTAATGAAAGGCCATGCATCTTCAGAAGAATTATTTAGAAAAGGAAATAGTTGCTCAATTCAAAACCATCAGTTCCTGGGCCACAGTCTCTGAGCAGACAGGAGACAGTCTGGTGCTCAGCGTGTATCTGCTGAGCTGTTTGGAGAGGAGGGAATTATTACAAACGGTCTCTGAAGGGTTGTGGCTACTTCAGTGACATGTGTTTGTGGTTTGCAGACCACTGGACTAAGAATTCGAATTCTCATATGTAAATAAACACGTGTAAAATTTAGACAGTCATCCAATCCAGTGGGGACCGTTTTGTAACGACATGTCCGTATCTATCAGGAATTCACTTTCTTGCCAGAGTTCAGTGATGCTATAATACTATAATAAACAACAAGAAACTGCACAAACTGAAATGGAAGCAGCACCTTGGTTTCCACCAAACAAATAAATCCCACACTCACTTGGGAGTTGCTTAGATGATTTGTTTTTTCCAGCCCAGAGCGGTGATATTTCTGAATCCCTAAACGCTTGCGAGCATGGAGCCGCTAGATGCTCACTTAGCTAGTCCAAAACAGCATCAGGCTCCCTGCTGCAGAAGGTCTTTCAAGGTGGGAAGGGAAAAATGTCGTCCCCACCTCCACGTGTCCAGTTTCCTGGGAGGTAATTTAAGCTAGTTAAAGTGATGTAAGGCAAGGTTTCAAATAGGAGGGTTATCAACATTTCACTGTGGGAATGTGTGGGAAAATAGTTCTCACTTCACTCTGCCGGGCTGTTAAAAGGATCAAATAAAATAGACCAAGACAAGAAAGACGTCTTTGTCAACTGTAAAACAACATCATATCAATATCAGGTGTCACCATCGTTATGGTTTCTAGGGGCCTGCAACATTTGGTTACTCATTTGACAAATTTATTAAGGGTCTACTTTATGCCAGGCTTGAGATGCTAAAGAAATAAGACCTAATTTACACTCTAGAGGCTTCATTCAATTTAGAAAGCTGTATAATATAACGTCATGACTCAGGCAATTTAAAGATGCCACTAAAATGTCTAGACATACCAGTGGGATGGTGAGTCATACACTATGAACCATGGTGCACACTGCAATTTCATTATGCTGCTTCTTCAAGATTTTCTTTGAAAAAGTACCATCTCTTTTGGCAACCATGGTAGCTCTCAGCTTGAACACCAGGCTATAAGAAATAGAACCAGCATACCTTAGCAGGATTTGCTTCAGAGTTGACTTGCCATGTCTTTCTGAGTAATTCTCTCCTCTTCCCCCACCCTTTGGTTCCACTGACCAATAGCAACACTCCTGGATGGTGGGATGGGGTGAGGAAAGGTGAGGAGTGTGCAGGTCGGGGTGTGAGTGGGGGTGGGAAGGCCACTGCAGACCAAGGCTGGGGGTAATTTTGCCACCAGAGCTGAATGTCTCCAGCAATTCAAGAAAATTGCTCATCTCTAGTTGTCAATCTTAGACCTTGGGACTTTATTCCTACATGTATATCTCCATAATCATTAAATTCTTAGCATCTTAAATTGGTGAGTTGCAGCCAATGACTTGAGAAGTCATTTCTAAAGTGTATGAGAGTAAGGGGACTTAACATTTGTGAGGAAGCAGGAGTAGCCTGGAATCAGCTCCCAGGTGATCACTGGAAGTCTGGGACATCATTAGAATAACACTGGAATTCGAGACACAAATATCCTGTCCTTTTCAGGTCTCAGCATCCAAATAAACAGGATAGGCTTCAAGCAGCAATGCCCAGAGTATAGACATAGATCACAGAAATCTATGGAATATGGGAATTCTGGGAAGATTTAGATGTTTTCCCCTTTATTCTACTCCCACCTCTGCTGTTTGACAACTTTTCTACAACCAGTGAGCCTCAGTTCCTTGCCTGCCTGATCACCCAAAGCCTTAGCCCTACGCCCACTCCCTGTCCGTGCGGCCAGGAGCCATATGGCAGCCATGACAGCACAGCCCGGACGCGGCAGGCTCTCCCACCCGTCTTGGCAGAGACCCGGGGCCTTGCTGCGATGAGGAATGTTGTTGCCCTGTTCACTCCTCCTTTCCTGGGGAAGAATGAGTCAGTGCACCCCCAACGGACTGTCCAAGTGGTCGCATGTCTTATTCCTAACCATAATAAACTCCAGTCTCAAGCGCCCCTACACACAAGGCCATCTGACCCCTGAGCAAAGTCTGCCTTTGCAAGGCTGTTAGTTAGTGAGGAGGCTGGGCCTCTCCTGCCCCTGGGAGGGTGAAGGGGACTCTGCTTCAAGACAGGCCAGCTCTGTGTGATCAGCCAGTGTCATCGCCAGGCATATATTATCTCATTTAGTCTTTACAACAAAAGTAGGAAGCAGGCTGAAGTTATTCATTCATTCATCAAATGTTAGCCAGTGCTTGCTGTGTGCCTGGCATTATTTAAAGGGCGTGACATATACCAGCACAAAGATCTCTGCTTGTATAGAGCTTACATTATAGGCAGAGGCGTGAGGTTGGGGGCGGAGATTAAAAAAATGTTTTTAGTAAGAAAATTATGTTTTCTGACCCACTTCACTTTATCCTGCGCGCCCTCCAGAATCATTCGTCTGAGCACTCGTGCAACAGTTGTTAAAAAGACGGCCATGCTCTGAGCACTGTGCTGGACGCTGGGGATACAAAGATGAATGAGTCCCGTATCCTCCAGATGCTCACAGCCCAGAGAGGGGCAATGGTACACAAGTACTACGACAGAGGTGCCTATTGCAGGGGGACAGGCCACACACCTCTGGGAGGCCCAGCCTTCCCACCCTCCCTCCTGCAGCCCACGCAGGCTGCCTCCTCTCCTGTCCACTCCCTCTCCTGCTCCAAACACACTCCTCTGGGCCACCCAGTGCACCCAGCCCTTATGGGTTCCTTCAGAGCCTGACCCAGGGAGAGTCTTGCTAATGTGGCCAATGGATTCACTGACTGAGTACTAGTTTTTGCTTGCTCTTTAAGATGACTTACTTACATTTTAACTGGCTTTTAATGCCTTGCAATAAAGGGAGGCTGGTTTCACTGTGGGAAGTGCCCTTCTGTTAGCAGACTGGGAAGGGCAGATGGGGGCAAGCCCAATCACAGGGGGCAGGCTCCTACCTACTCCCCCTTTCGCTGGGGCCCCCTCTTCTTTGGAACCTGCATCCTCCCTTTGAAAACAGTTCTGGCATCTGGACTGCCTTTTGCAAAAGCGCCTTTGGAGTTAAGTCATTTTTTAGCTCTCAAAACAACCTAGTTTTGTTCTCCTAGTCCTGGGAGTGTCAACTTGTGATCCAGGGGTTCTTGGCGGTGTGTCCGTGAAGGGCCTTTGGGGAGTTCGAGGACTTCTGAATCTCCTGTAGACTTTTGTATAAACAAGCTTAAGTGCATTTTATCCTGTGAAGACAAGGTCTATAGTTTTCAGCAGATTTTTAAAAACCTTGGAGACTCAGCCAAGGTGGCCATCACTGCAGTGACGTACTTCAGTTTCCCCAGAGAAGTAAAGTAACTTGCTAGAGCCACACAGCTACAGCAGGGAACGGGGAGGGGAAGGAGGAGGAGGGGAGGGGAGTGAGGAGGGCCCCGCAGAGACTGGAACTCCAGTTTCTTGTTGCCTACACCAGCGTTCCTTCCACTTTCTCCACCACGTGAGACCTTTTAGTCTTCGGTTCGAGAACTATCACAGTTGCCTCACGAACCACAGCCAGGCCTGCTCACCTGCTGCGGTATAGTAAGATCTGCCTCATGGAAGCAGTTCTAAAGAGCTGGAGGAGGCCCCTTTTCCGCCATACAGCTCCAGATATCAGCTGGCTTTGAGCTCTGAATTTACTACTAGTCATTACTTTAAAAAGAAAAACGTTAAGCTGTTGGACCTGTCTGTCCCTAGAGACATCGTGCACCACTTGGGCATCTGTGGAGTGACAGCGATTGCAGAGGGTAAGCATAGCCCGCAAGGCTGTCCTTCCAAGCACCCAACTGCAGAGAGATAAATCACTTGAGTGAGTCAGCCTTCAAATGAGGACACTTCTGGATCCCTTTGCCCAGTGCAGAAATGCCTGGCTTGTTGGCAGAACAAAAACCTGGACGCATCGTGTTATCAACACCCAATGTCAGTTATCAGGGTAAATAAATATATACAAGTTCTCCTGGTCAATTGGAAGGCTAGGTCAGGAGATAATTCAGCATCAGCCCTGGGAGAGGGAAAGGAACAAATTATCACAGGCTGGAATTCCAAATTGATCCAGAAAACAGCAACACTTTTCTCCTGTCTATAACTATACACTAGACTCTGACCCATGACAGGGTTGGTTTCTCCCAAAGGGGGACTGCAGGAAAATAGATTCCCAAATAGGTCCGGCAGCCGTGGATGTGATGAAAAGTTAGCGTGGGAGAAGGAAAGAGCACGGGGACAGGAGTTGGTAGGACTCAGGTCAGGAATTGGCACCCAGATGAAATAGCTGGGTGACTTTGGGCCAGTTACTCACTGCCTGCTCGATTGTTCTGTTTCCTCTTCTGCCCAAAGAATGGTCTGAGAGCATTGGGTCGGATAATCTATAAGGGCCTTCTCAGTGTGAACATTCTTATAGCTCACTCATTCATTCATCCTCTTCTATAGGCCAACTGCTGCACTCCAGGCCTGTCTGTGACAGCCCAGGCTTATCTGAAGCCAGCCACACATGGACCAGGACACCCCCAGGCTCCCCGCCAGCCCCAGGAGTCATGAGGGTTTGGGTTTGGCTGCCAGACTCACCAGCAGGAATATGGACACCTCTTGCTGTAGCGGCAGCAGTAAAATTGCCACTCCCGGTCCAGCACTGACTCGAAGTAGCGGCTCTGGAACCCCGCCACCAGTCCGTTGTTGGAGCACGTCTGGTACCTGCAGAGAAGAGAACAACTCCTGGGATCCTAAGGACAATGACACAGAAACGGACCCCTTCCCAAGACCCTGCCTGCCAGTTACACACTCTCACTGACCTAAATTCCTAACAAGTATTCCGTTTTTATGCAAATAATAAAGTCTTTGTTATGTAGAAATGACTTATGCTCACCCTTAAAATCCAAATGGCTCAGAATGTTTCAACTGAAGGAAATTTGGGGAACGCTGCTCCCGATATACCTCTATGAATACATAGTTAGATGGAAGAATGAATAAATGGATGCACATAGAATTTTTCATCTAGAAATTTACAAATGCAGGATTGTATTATTCATGCCATTTTAAAATAAAAGATGATGTAATTCATTTTACTTGAATTTAAAATAAATAGAAGATAAAGAGAAGCACAATCAATTGGTGAACTTCAAATGGATATTTCTTCTGCTTAGGAGTAGAGCCCTTGGACATGGAGTGCAAGGAAGACCATTTGTCCTGCCCCTTCACAGCGTGCAAAGCCCAGAGGGTTGCCATGATTTGTCCAGGGCAACCCAGTGGGAGAGCTGGGCCCACATCCCAGGTTCTCACTACTTATGCAGGAATTTTCCTGCCACCTCCTATACCCAAACTCCACATGATCAGGGAGTGTTTTACTCGGAATTCTAGTCCCACTGCCTACCAAGGGTCCCAGCTGTGGCAGCCCTTCTTACAGAGTTGCAACAGGCCAGTTGAACTCTTCAGACTGCCTTTAAGGGTCCCTTTCCTGTCCTAGCTGTTTAGTCCTGTTCTTCAAATACAATATCTCCTCCGCTCTAGTTCACAGACCACAAATGATTTTTGCTCTTTCATTCTACCTGTGCCGTTGCTGGTCGTCACAGCACCTGCCTTGCCCAGTGCTGGTTTAGAACAGTGCACCCATTTCTCCCTTTGTTCCATCTCCAACACTACTGTCTCTTGTTTCTGCCCCAAATTCCACAGTCCCTTCAGGCTTGCCATTTTTTGCTTTGATGATGAAGATAATTTTTGTACCTGACCATGGTGGATTCTCACCTTACGTGGAATGAGATCTTTCACAAGCCCTTCCAAAATAGGTCTTTAGCTACCTCTGTTTCTCTGCATTCCCCACCCACCCCGGCCATCGACATGGCCTCTCTCCTAAGTGGGAGGAGCAGGCAGTTGTCTATGTGGCCTGGCCTGACGGCTGCTGGAATACAGCCCTGTTTTCCAAGTAAAGATAAGTTTCTAGAAAATGTAGTGAATAAAGTAAGGGTAAGTACCTTGTTCTGACTGGTAAGAGAGACCTTGCTGACACACAAACTTTAACACTATCAGCAACTGGATTTCATTTATTCTTTTACATTGCTGCAGATGAACTTGTGGATCTGATAAACTAGATATTAAATATGTTACATGTCTCTGGTTGGAAGTTATCTGTCCTTTTTATCCAGTTATTATTCATTTATTCATTCATGCATATATTGTTTAAATATGCATTTATTTATTTATGATTCATTTATTCAACAGCTTATACTCTACTACTCTTCTGTATCACTCACTTTGCTGTTGTGTTGAGAGAAGAATTGAGAGATGGGCTTGGGCTTGGTTAACTATGCAAAGTAGCTTGAATTCCCTGTTCCCAGAACTTGCAAGAAGTTCTGACAGACCACAGAACTCAGCTATGACAGATTAATAATGCAAATTGAGATGTAAACTGAGGTCTATGGTCTTTGATCATCTGGCCTTCTTTGCTCTACCATTGCTCCCATCTCCTCAGGAGTGTTGCCGCTTTGTATAATAAACACCCAGCACATTTCAGGAAGCTGCATAACTGCAATGCACTAGGGTCATAGTATGGTGGAAAGGTAGCTTTGGCGGCTGATCCTCCAGGGTGGTCTATTCTATCCTAATTTCTAGCATTGTAGGTGAGGGGTAATTTCAATATGAAGCTCTAAGAGCATAAGCAAAGCTTATATGTGCCCGAAGAGAGAAGGAGCAGCAAGCCAGTGTTCCCTATGCCTTTCTCTCTTTTCATCACTAAAATGTTTCCCTCCTCTAACGGCAACACTTTCAGAACCAGGCGGGGCTGTGGTTTCCCTGGAGCTGCTGTTCCACTGTTTTGGTTTGTCTCATACACTCAGTCCCCTACAAGGGACCCAGTTCCCATGGTGGTGAGTTCCCCTAAGTAAAAATAAACGCGGGAAGATAAGCCGGCCTGTTTCGTGGAGTACCGGCTCCGAAGGCAATCCAACTTCCGCGAATTCCCTGCGGGCTCTCAGCCGGGCTCTCAGCCAGGCCGCCGGCCCTGCGTCCCCGCATGGGAAGTGTGTGTGTCACTTTCTCATACACCACCTCAGATAACGTCGCCCTGTGACGATTATTTGGACCCCACAGGCTCAGAGCCTAAGAACATATGGTGAAAGTGAGATAGCCAAACATAACCCTCCCCTCCCAGCTTTGATTCGATCACCTTCCCATTCTGGTAGAGTGAGCCTGCTTGGGAGTTTGGTAGAGTGAAATCATTCCTTCCAGAACTGGATCTTCCTAGGGGTGTGCTTTTACACCGCGGGGAGCAGAGAGCAGAGGAGTTAGGAGCCCGGGCCATGCTACTGGACTGGTGCTCCACTCCCTAAGCCGTGTCACCTTGGGCAGGCTTCATATCCTCTATTGGCCTCAGTTTCTTCATCTACACAATGGGCCTAATAATAGCACATACTTATTAAAGTTATTGTGAAGACCAAACAAGACAACACATATAAAATTCTCAGGATAGTCTTTTAATGCTTAGTAAATTACTTCTCGTTGTCCTTATCCTTTCATTTAGTCTACACAGTAATTGAGCATATTTTGTGAAAGATGCCCCTTGGCTCCCCTGTCCCCAGTCAGTGAAAGGACATTCGTATGCATTCCCTGACCTGCTGTCTCTCTAAAACAAAGCTCGTTGAGGTCGGATGTCTTAGCCACCCACTTTGCAGCACAGGTAGTTTAGTGTGTCTCAGCACCCCTGGTGAGTGGTAAAGTCCTTGGGGGAAGACAATCACTCAGTCTTCATTTTGTATCCCCCACAGTGCCGGCACTGCTGTCCAGCAAATGTCTAATGGGAGGACGCACGGACGAGTGGCTGGCCAGCTACCTGCCATTCTCAGAGGCAGAATTGACTTTTAAGAGCCCATCACTCAAATCCATGAACGTCCCTGAAACTCCTTCCACCTAGTTTCCACGGAACTTGGGTCAGTGATCCATCTGCCCACTTCCACCTTCCCCCCAGGAACATTGCTGCTCCACGAGGAGAGTGAAAAATGAATCTATCTTTGGGCATTCCTCTCCTCAATTTCTCTCACTTTCAATCACCTTTTTAAAAAGCTTCTTATTTAACAAGACTCACCTGAACCTTGGCCCCAGCTGCAGGAGCCGGGCAAGTGAGCAGAGAGGCAGCCTCGAAGGGGCGGGACTGAGGGGGCTAGAAGAACCTGCATTGCTAAAGTCATCAAATTCAAGTTAAAAAGAGGTGGTTAGTGGTCAAAAGCCGTGCCTGAGGCTCTGACTCACTTTGCGGCACCTGGCTGCCACTCCTGAGTGGTCTGCAGAGCAGAGTGTTGGCCCAGGGCAACGGTGAGTTTTCTGGTGAACGGTGCAGCAGGACCCCGGCTGAGACATCAGTACAGTCACTGCAGGAACATTCCCTTAAGGCACCAGTGCCCTGCTCCAGAGACTCTCTCCCTTCCATCTGAGGAGATATAAATTTTTCTCATTATCTTTTTGAAGGCTGAGGCTCGATTTTAGTTTCATAAACTGGAGCATTGTTAGTCCTGCTCCATCTGACACGAGAAACTTTCTAGAAGGAAAATCGCAAGGCAGTTACTCCTCCTCTGCCAACAACATTTATGAATCTTTTCTGAGAAAGTGGCCTTTCTGAAAATGATTTGTCTTGGGGCCATCACCCTGAAAGCAAATATAGAAAACCTTCTCCTGTATCTGCCATGGCAAAACATAGAAACAACAGGACACAGGGGAAAGAGTTGCTGTTGAGGAATCAGCAGACACGAGTCCGAATCTTAGCCCCGACCTTAACATGCTTTGTGCAGCCTCGCCTAAATCATGAGGATGTGTGTGGATTCAGTGAAATGATGCCCGCAAAACTCTCGGCCAAGGTAGTACCTGGAAGAGCCGGGACTCAAACTCAGATTTATTTGGGGCCAAAGCTTATGGCCATGAGCTCTTGGGGAGCACAAAAGTCTCCTTGAGATTGTCCTTCAGCTCTGATCCGTACTCCAGCCAGGATGCCTCCCTGTGGTCTATTCTTCATCAAGTCCAAAGCTATCAGACAGGCAGAATGACGGAGGCCAGAACTGGAGGGTGTGTGAGCATCTGGTTCTGTTGTGAACTTCATGCAATTTTAGTCTCTCCTTCTGGTCCCTGCTGGTCTCAATCTGAACTTACAGGAAGTCCAAACTCTTAGCGAGTTGGGATTGAGTCAGGTATGGAACAGGGTAAAGGGACGCAAAGCTGTCTCTGTCAAGGGCTCCCCAAGTTCTATTAAATACATCATAGATGGGCTGGCTGTGCAGGTCTTTTCCTTCCCAGCTCCACAAACACACAGATGTATTCCAGGGGCTGTTAGTCAGTCTCCAGCTCCACTGCAGAGATGAACCAAGAGAGGTTTTGCCCATAGTCCAGACCAGTGGCTAACTCCATGTGGCATAGCCTCCTTACTCCCCCAAATTTACTCCCCCTCCCCAAAGATGGATGAGGCCTTATATTGCACCAAGATTTCCATTCTTTTAGAGTAAAGCATTGACTTTTTTTTTTTTTTTTGAAACAGAGTCTTGCTCTGTTGCCTGGGTTAGAGTGAGTGCCGTGGCACCAGCCTAGCTCACAGCAACCTCAAACTCCTGGGCTCAAGCGATCCTTCTGCCTCAGCCTCCCGAGTAGCTGGGACTACAGGCATGTGCCACCATGCCCAGCTAATTTTTCCACTTTTAGTTGCCAGGCTAATTTTTTTTTTCTGTTTTTAGTAGAGACGGGTCTTGCTCTTGCTCAGGCTGGTCTCAAACTCCTGAGCTCAAGCAATCCTCCCGCCTCGGCCTCCCAGAGTGCTAGGATTGCAGGCATAAGCATTGATTTTTGTTAATTCTATTTTCCTCAGAATAATTTTTGAATTGCTATCAAGCATTTGTAACATGGTCCACAGAATTTTAGAATGTTCATTAAGTCTTTCAACAAATGTTCATCAGAACCTACTGTATGCCAGGTGCTGTACTTGGTCCGGAATCCTTTTTAGAGGGCTGGAACTGAGCGGGAGACATGATGGCGGTGCAGATACTGGGTAGAAGAAGTAGGTTGGTACCAAAGACACTGGGGCAGAGACATAGAAGAGTGGGCGGGGATGGCAGGGCAGTGAAGAGGCAGGGGGCAGAGACAATCCCAGCCTGGGGGCGTCTGCCCAGAAAAAGGAGTGTTTAAGTTCTGGGTATCTCCCTTAAGCCCAAGCAGAAAGCCCCATGTCCCACCTCACCCTTCCTGCTGATGTTTACAGCTACTTCCGTAAAATGAGGGTGACAACTCCTAACCTGACAGTGTTACGTGAAGAGTAAAGAGATGCTCTGTGTCAAGTACCTAGCACACAGCCTGGCACAAAGTATGTTATTAAAAGACAGGAGATGGAATAGTTATTATTCCTATGATCATAAATATCTGTACTTAATAGAAAGACAAGCTACACCTAGTCTCCAAAAACCACTTTCTGTAAATACTGGGGCCTGCATTAGAAGTTGCCAGGGTTTAATTCTCCAAGGGGAAAGTGAGATGAGCCTCAGAAAGCAGCATCAGAGAATAAAAGACAATATCGAGCCTCCCCTCCAAGAAGTCTGCCTTCCTTGACAATTGCAGCTCATACTGATTTTTCTTCCTGTGACATGTCGATGTCACCATCGCCCATTTCATCTAACATGCGCTATCACGGAGTATCCTCGTGCAAGATGGTGCAAGGTCTTTGACGGTAAATGCTGCACTGCTTGCTGCTCATCCTCCGGCCACAATGGTGGGGATATGAGCAGTCTCTTTAAATAGTACTGAGTTGCATGCATTCTGCTCTCCTCCTGCCTGTATCTGGGTCAGGGTTCTGCTTTTTCTCCATGGCCAAGTTATGAGTCTGCTCGTCTCTCTACAAGGTTTTAAGACGGTGAAGCAGAAATGACCTGCTAAACAGCTTCTCTGGATAGAAAAACCTAGCACAAGCCAGAGGGAGAACACCTCTCCAAAATGCAAATTCCTGACCCATTTTGGAAAAATGTAGACAGTAGAGGCTACCCCAAAGCCTCGGAGAAGGTACAGATTATCTTGTGAGCTGTATCTATGTGCTGACAGCAATTCCAAGGATGGCATGGGCTGTGTTAGCATCAAGGAAAATTCGATGTGAGCTCATGACTATCAATTATTACAATATTTGTTAACCAAGAGATCTAATGCTGCCTCAGTGTCTATTAAAATGTGACAAATATTCAAGGCACTCACAATATACACATAATATCATATTTATAGATTGTAATCGAATTATATATTCCAAAGCAAAATGATACATATCAGAGGCTCTTAGTCTAGCAATTTGGATTTTAACTCCAACTTTAGTAATTGACCAACTGTGTGATATTTGCCTCTGAGAGTCACAGTTTCCACAGAGTACTCGTGATAAAGTGAGGACAAATAGCCCTTACCAAGGACTTCCTGCATGCCAGGCATCATGCTTAGCACTACACGTGCCTTAATTATTTTAATCATCAAAACAGTCCTATGAAATGGGCTCATATAACCCGATTCCCACCATCACTGTTTTATATATAAAGAAACACAGGCTTAGAAAAATGAAGTAATTCCTGAGGACACACAGCAAGTAACACGCATATATTATTTCATTTAGTTCTCACAACGGTTCTAGAGAGTTGTTTTTGTAGATGTAGAAACTGAGGATTTGAGAGCTGAGATGGCTTGTGTAAAGGTAGTAGTGGGAATGCATTTTGAGAATTGCTCTCTCTTACTCTAAAGTTCATAAACTTTCCATTACTTCAAGATACCTCAAAGAAATACACACACACACACACACACACACACACACACGAAGATATCCTAACTCTGTGGGCCTCTCTTATTGATTACGAAGACTATATCCGGCAGGTACCCGGACAGAAGCGAATCCCCCATTAAGAGTGAACTCTTGCCGTCCTTACAAGAACGGCCAACAGCCATTTGTGCGAAGTGCAAGTTCCCCAGACAATTGATTCCTAGCACTTAGGAGAGCGGCCTAGATGGAAAGTTGGCGAGAATCCTAGATCTGCCATAACCCTGTCCTCCCACGCTCAGCCTTCTTGCCCTCAGAAGTCATTCTTACGTGGATTCGATATCTTCTTTAGGTCAGCACTCACTGCAGCTTCATCCAAGAACAAAAATAACACCAGCATTTCATAGTGCCCGCAACACCGTGGCGTCAGGCTGGCTCGGCTTCTGCCCCTGCCATCCCCTGGCAACGCCTGGGCAAGTCTCCTCGTGTAAGACGGAGACAACCATTAACACCTGCCTCTCGATATCAGAGTCGAGACCAAATAAGATTAGACCATGAGTAACTCGAGGGCACAGATTGTATGTTAGTCACCTCCATGTCCCAGGAGTCTGGTAAAGTTTGTGATAACAAGCATTTGGTAGTGAATGAACGAGGAACTCAATGTATAAATGTATAATGTGTTTATAAATAAACACATTATAAACTATAAATCACCACATGAATTAAGGTTAGGGTTGTAGAACTTATACTTAATATAATGATTTCTTTCATTTATTTAATTGCTCTACTCTCTTGGCCTTAATTCCTAAACTATGATGTAGGGAGCTTGCTCTAAATGATACCTGACGCCCACCTAGTGCGGAGATTCTTGGATTCTGTTATGCTCTGTGTGTCCTGCATTCTTATATTTGTTTTTTGACCTTTTTATTTGGAAGTTATTTTATATTTACAGAAGAGTGGTAATGACAATACATAAGATTCATGGCTACCCTTCACCCAGCTTCCCCTAATGATATCTTTAATAACTCAGGCATGTCTATGAACACTAAGAAAGTAACACTGGTACAGGACTAAACTACAGACTATGTTTGGATATTATCAGTTTTTCCACAATGTCCTTTTTCTGTTCCAGGATCCAAACCAGGATAGGATAATGTGTAGCATTTAGTCCTTACGGTTTTTGAAATAAAAACTTTACTGTTCTATTTTTTAAGTATATTGAGACATTAAAATTATTGGGAAAATGGAAAACTAATAAAGAATTGATTGTGCATAGCAAAGTGCATCACCGCCCCTCTGTGCATGTCGTAGAGATCTTCAGGAAATCTAAAAAGATCATGCTGCATGTTTGCAAATGCCACAAACCAAAATGAGACGCAAACAAGAAAGTTGAACCTGAAACACGTATGACAGATGCTGGAATATTGAGAATTAAAGATGTAAGCAAAACGATTTTCCCCATGGGAAAATCTGTCGGCTTCGTTATTGAGGGCGGTGGGGACGCTGGCTGGATTTGCACTGCCCGAAGCACCAACTAGTCTGATTTAGCCTCTCACTGCATGTTTGCTGGGGGCCTCCTATGTGCCAGCACTATTCTAGGCACTGGGGGAACGGCGGCCAATGAGACAAGGGCCTTGTGTTCGTGAAGCTCGTGTTTTGGTAAGGGAGACAAACAACAAGCAAATACAGATCAGGCAGCGACAAGCACGCTATAGGGAAAGAGGCAGGCTGTGGGAGGAGAGAGTGGGCCATGTGGGTCTGGAGGAGGCGGCCCTGGACAGCCTCTCCGAGCAGGTGGGCGTTGTGCACCCTGAACACTCAGAACCAAGAGCCGGGACGATCGCTCTGTGCCACACAGAGCTGTGGTCTTGGGTAGATCCTGGAAATAGTCAGATTATGGAAAACTGAGGTCCCAACCCACCTATCCAACTTCAAATATTCCCTGACGCTGGCATAGCCCTGTGCAATAGTTTTCTTTCTCCTCTTCCCCATCGTGTGGCTTGTCATAGGTGAATTCATAAATTCAGCTCTGATACAAACTGCCACTGAGAAATGTCTCCTTGAGATTCCTTGAAGCCCAGGGTGAAAAAGAAGGTGCCAATACACAGAATAAACAGAACACTGTTCCTCTGATTTCAAACTCTGTGTCAAGCTGGCTTGCCCGACATGAGCCGCATCAATTCCAGACTCACGAAACCTTTATCGATCGCCCGTGATGTGCCAGCATTTGGTTTAGGTTCACATTTGCTTCGGAGTTCTCCTACCTACACTTTCTCCCATAAGCGTCGCAGTAACACCCTCTAACAGCTTGTGAGGTGGGTGTCACACCTTTCTTTTCTTCTCTTTTTTGCCAGAAGGAGGGGCTGAGTGCCACAGAGCTGAGCCGTGGTACAAGCGGGAGCTGTGGACCATGTTTCCTGATCCCAGGCTCGGAGCTCTTTCCACCCCACGACAGCGCAGCCTCACTGGGAAATTCCAGCTTCGTCTTGTCCCACACAGGACCCAGCGTCCTGCAGCCTGTGCCAACCCAAGTTAGAGCAGATTCCCTGAGAACAACCTGGGCATGCCCAGAGATGGTGAAATGCCACTCCCAGGGCCCCAGATAAAGCCTCCTGGCAGTCGTCGGTGGCAGAGGCCAGCACCCACGCTTCAGAATCTGGCACCCGGGGAGGTCGTTTCCAACGGAGAACCCGTGATACGCAGCTCTACAAGCCACACTCAGCTATGATAGCAGCACCTTTTAAAGACCATGCCCCGATTAGCAAGTTTCTCTAGCAGATCCTATGTGCCGCTGTCAAGTCTGTGTTCGACGCTCCTCCCCTCTTTTAAAATAAACCCGAAAGCTAATTTGGTTATACAAGGCAGCCAAATTGCACAAAACTATCAACAAGTCTTCCCCCAGAACAGACTAAGAGCCTGCAGCCAACGGGAGGATGTAATCGCTTCCCAGCCTGTGAGCAATTTCTTTCCTTCCAGATTTTTCACTGAGACTGGAGTCTGAACTTGAAGTCACTGTCATTTAAAAAGTGCATCTGGGGTAGTTGGTGTCGGTCCTGGGGCGTAGAGGGCTACTGGAAAGAAGCTGATTGCATGTTTGTGCCTTTTCAACCCTGTGATTAGTGGAGAGGAAGAAGGAGGCAACAGAGGGTGGAAGGAAGGAAAAAAAAAAATCACTCCACCCCACATATCCAAAAATGCAGGGGTAGAGAAGGTGGAAGAGCTATCTCACCCATCAGCTTCTCACTCGACTCCCATGGACCCAACAAAATCATGTTATTTCACCTTCTTCCTCTTTTGCTTTTCTCCAAATAGTTTAGTAGTTCATGACAAACCAGGCACAAGCTGGCAAGTTTAAAACTACACATCATCTGGCTTCCCTCCCTAGCAGGGATGAACACAAAGATGAACAGAATGCAAGGAAAGGCCAAGTGCACTTTCAGGGTGAGCTGCAGCTCTGTGGAGCTGTCTGACCACGTGCTCATTTCCCAAGGGGGTTGGGAGCCTGGAGGATTGAGTGCCGTGGCCAAAGTCACACCACAAGTTGTCATCAGAACCAGGACCCAGCCCCAGGCCCCCTGACTCAAAGCCCAGGGCTCCTCCTCTAGCATTTGAGGATGCACGGAGTGCTATTTTACTGTGGCTCTAAAACGGGGTGTCAGAAAGGGGCCTAACCCATGCGATGGTCCCCCTGAGATGGGAGGACTGGAGGGCCAGTTGTAAGTGGGTCATTTCTATGCTACATGCCAGGCAATGGGCTTGGCTGCAGGGAGTCACTGTACACCATCCTCAAGGTGAGCCTGGTCTCCGAGTCAGCCATCTGGCAGAAGGGGTTTTGGATAATTAAGTCTCTTTGCCAGAGGCAGTGGGGGTGGATGAGGATGGCCACTTACTGGCTGTCCAAGCAGCCAGCCCGGTTCCCCCACCTGCAGCTGCCTGTGTGAGTCCTCTCCCCATCCCTTGCAGGGGCCAGCTGAGCCCCTCCTTGGTTATGGTAGCCAGACTGGTCCCCAGGGCTGGGCTTCTGCTGTGATCTTGCAGATCCCTGCCCTGTCCCTGGATGAAGAGCTGCCCTGAGTCTGGTCCTGCGGTGCTGGCTCTGCTCAGCTCTGGGGTGGGAGCCCACGCTGGGTGCAGGCAGCAGCGTCTCAGGAGCCCATCACTCTGGCTAAGCACAAACTCTTTGGAGCAAAGACTCTACAGATTCAAACCCCAGCTTTCCAGCTGAGGAAACGTCTGATCTCTAGGCCGCAGTTTGTCTACCGATACAATGACGTGTAGATTTGTTTTGAGCATTGAATGAGATAATCCACATAAAGTGCTTAGCATGGTGCCAACTCAGGGTAAGCACTCAATAAATGGCAGCTGTTTTGATTACTCAGCGGCCCCCTCTCTTGCCTGGCTCCCCCACCCAGCAATGTCTTTTCCTCTTGGATTCCCATCATCGTCTGTCTGTGGTTGGGTTTTACTCTTGACCACTCCCAAGCCTCACTACACCAAGTGCCTGCTGGAATGTCTGGCAGTCTCCTGGCTCGCTCTACAGACAGCACATGCAGCAGCCTGCCAGCGAGGCTTGCTCCTCCCTGGGCCTGCTTTCCCCGTGGTCAGCCTCCCCCCTCTCCTCCACCCTCCTATACAGTTCTGGCTCCATCTAGGCTGCTGTGAATAACCGGCCTAGCGGTCAATGGCTACTGGGATGGGCTCCTGACCACGTACTGGCGCTGGGACCTCTGCGACAGTTACAACCCACAGAGAAGTGCAAGCTCTGACAGTTCCCTGCCATTGACTAGGACAGAGTGCAGTCAGGAGAGGACAGCACCTCTCTCTAAAAGCCTTTAGTGAACTATTTTCCAGCCATGAAACCCACTTTAAATTCAGGCGGAGAGAAGGACCTCAGTACTCATAATTGTGAGAACACATTTAATCGGGGAAGTAGAGAGCTATTTAATTTCATTTCCCTGTGCTTAAATTTCTTTGTCCCCTCTCCCCCATTCACTGCACTAAATCAATATTTCTCAAACTATATGTGCTCAGGGCCCAATTGCTTATTTTCCCCAAACTATTGTGGACCAATATGTTTGTAAAACAGTAAAAATAAATTGCTACAAAATGAAAATGTCACTAAAATGGCACAGCCATGTTCAATTGCTGTAAGGTTTCTGCACTTAATCTTTTTGTAGTCTGGTAAACTTTGTACAGATCCACACCGGCTCCTGGCCCAAACTGAGAGTAGGTAGGGCTGCTTCTGGAAGGAACAGAACCACAAAGAAGTCTACCTCCCACAGACACCCCCGTCCTGGATTTTTGTACTGGAATGCAGTGGGCTCTGTAGCAGCCCTGCCCACCCGGAGCGTGCAATGGTAAGGTTGGGGTAGGATTTGCCCAGGCTCCAGGTGCTGATATTCCTTGAGAGTCAAGCAGCCCCCAGAGGGAGGGATATGCAGAGATGTTCCCAGCCCGAGCGAGCAGCCGCCCTTACCATTCCATGCCAGCCCGGTTGATCTCCTCCCACCAGCACTCCGTGGGTTCCCCGAGGTTCTGGGGTGTGGGCATGCAGGCGTAGTTCCATTGTCTGTCAGAGCCTTCCTTCTTGTTGAAGATGCTCCTCACGGCCACCACCACCTGCCCATGGGGACACTGGTAGCTGAAGCCCTGCCGGTTCAGATTCACCCACCCATCATCGCTGTAGTCATGGTACTGCTGGTACGGGTACCCGTAGTCGCCGTACTGGCCCCAGGCCACGGTGACCAGGGGCAGAAGCACCCACAGGAGAGTGAGGTCCATGCTGCCTGGGCTTTTGGCAAAAAGTGTCACTCTAGGTTTGCTGGGCTGTTTTATACAGCTGCCTCTGACATGTGGCTTCCAGATGTGGGTGAGCAGGATCCAACTGCAGTGTGTCATTGCTTAAACAAAACTTTTCCGTGCTGAGATATCAACCATAAGGACATTCAGCTTGTTTTAAGGTGGAATTCTAGGAATATGCAAGGAATATGTAAGTGGAAGCAACTCCCGGGAGAAAGAACAACTTTGCAGATAGATTCTAAAAGCCTTCAGCCCCTTTAGAAACATTCGCTTGGAAAAAACCTATTAGCTGCATATTTGTCTCTCATCTCAGCACCTCACTTCTTACTGTCCCACCCCATGCCCCTGCTAGCAAACCCCTGTATTTGCTCTCCAGACTAGCCTTCCAGGACCACACAAATATCCACACAGTGATTTCAAAACACCAAAATAATAGACTGAAGGGACGGAGTCATTTAGATTTCTGTAAGCCTGGATGCCTGGTTTCTTTAAAGATCTCAGCCCAACATCTCTTAACCCTTTAGTGTAAGCATGGGTGAACCAATTTGCAGGGCTACTCTGAGAACACTTAAGTTGCATAAAAAAGTACAGTGGGCCCATGGAGAGAGAAACTGGACATTATCTCTACACTTAAGCATCCTCCTGAGCTGCTGAAATTGGACCCAGCCACATTTAGAAACTGTGCTCTCCTCTCAAAAGTGTACTGGGTTTAATCCACTGAATAAACACACCGTTTAGCCTTCGGTGTTTTTCCCCTTCACAGTGAGGTACAATTTACATATAATAAAATTCTCCTTTTAAAATGTTTAACGTAAGGTCGTGTAACCAGCACCATAATCAAGACATAGAATGGTTCCATCAATTCCAAATCTCCCCTTATACCCCTTCGTAGTCAAATATTCCCCAACACCCAGCCCCTGGTAACCACTGATCTACTTTCTGTCCCTATGGCTTTTCCTTGCCCAGAATGTCAAATAAATGAAATCATACTCCATGTAGCCTTTTCTGTCCTTCCAGCTAGCATAATGCTTTTGAGATGTAACCATGCTGTTGTGTGTCTCAGTACCTTGCTCCTTTTTATTGTTGAGTAATATTTCACAGGATGGGTGTACCACAGATTATTTATATATTTATCGGAAGAAGGACATTTAAGCTTTTTCCAGTTTTTGAAAATTCACTATGTTTAATGAGTCATGTAAAAGTATGAATGAAGTTTATATAAACATCTATGCATATGTTTTTGAATGAACAAATTTTTATTTCATTTGGGTAAAATTCCTAGAAGTGGGATTGCTGGATTATAAGATAATGTAGGTTTAACTTTAAAAGAAACTGCCTAACTGATTTCCAAAGTGGCAGTACCATTGTGTATCCCTACCAGAAAACTGCCATTTCTTTTATTTTTGATGTTTCATTTTATTTTTTTATTTTTTATTTTTTTTTTATTTCAGCACATTACAGGGGTAAAAATGTTCAGACTACATATATTGCCCTTGCCCCACCTGAGTCAGAGCTTCAAGTGTGCCCATCCCCCATGCCATTTCTTTTTTTTATTTTTGCCATTCTGATACATTTGTAGGTTTTGATTTTCATTTCCTTAATGACTAATAATTCTGAGCATCTTTTCATATGTTTATTACCCATGTATGCATTCTTTGGTGATTTGGCTGTTCAAATCTCTTGAAACCTTTGGGCGTCTTTCAAGCACATAGTATTTCCCGTCTTTCATCAGGGTTGTCCTTACGAAAGTTTCTTAAAATTGTGCTTGTAGATCAACCATCTTTGAAGCCCACATGTTAAAATGTAGACTCATTGGCTCCATCTCAGATCTACTAAATCATAACCTCACAGGGGGTGCCCAGGTATCTACATTTTAAAAGTTTTCCAGTGATTTGTACTTGCATCAATGTTTAAAAGTCACTTTCCCAAAGGATTGCAAAGCCCGAGAAAAATCATACTAAAAATCCCACCCTGTGCCCAACCTACAGCACATTTGCCAGATGGCATTAAGTCTAGATTAAACATCAAGGTGGGCTAGAGGGAGAAAGAAAGTCACACATGGGCATACAGCAACTGCGTGTGTGTGTGTGTGTGGGTGTGGGTGTGTGTGTGTGTGTGTGTTGGACATGCAATTTGCTCTGATGATCATGTTTACTGAAGCAAGAGGAAGAGGCTCTGGGCCGAACAGCTATGCGAGTCTCAGTTTTGTTCTTAGCATCATATTTTCCCACCACTTCCGTCCCTGAGTGATTGCCCAGTGCTGGCAACTAGAGTCCTCCTGGCTTAACGTGATCTCTCTAATTTATGACATGCTGGAGCAATTGTTCCCCACCTTGTCAGCACTTAAGAATTACCTGGGAAGCTTTTGTTTCTTTCTTTTTCTTTTTATACCATCTGTAGGACTCTGCCTGATACCCTGGGAAGCTTTTGGAAACCACCTGTGTCTTAGTGATTCCTGGACCAATAGGATCGGAAGTTTCTGAGCAGGGCTCAGACAATGGTGTCCCGAAAATCTCCCCAGAGGATTCTCACATGCAGACGGGTTGAGAACAAATACACTAGAGGGTTTTTTTTCAGCTTATCCTCCTGACGCTCATGAGTTGCATCCTGCATTGTGGGCATGACGTATGAGTACTTTTAAACCTTAGAGAGCTCCAAGAGACAATGCAGATTATTGTAACACTCAACTTTATTATACATTTATTTCCCAACAATTTCTAGGGCGTGCCTGATCCCTATTCTCTGCAGACCTCGCTCATCTTACAGCTAGAGCTACCACAGCTGGACTCCCTTTAATGTGCAAAGTAAACATGTTTATGCTGTAGGCCAGTTAGGGGTAGATTCCTGTTACTTAGAGCTGAAAGCAACCTAACTCATGCAGTGTCTCACGGCATCCTGGAAACTGCCGAGGCCTTTGAGAGAGTTGTGGGTGGCCGCGCAGATAATGGTTTCCATGAGCAGGCATTAAGAACATACATTTAATGTTGGCCAGGTACCGTGGCTCATGCCTGTAATCCTAGCACTCTGGGAGGCCGAGGCAGGAGGATGGCTTGAGGCCAGGAGTTTCAGACCAGCCTGAGCAAGAGTGAGACCCCATCTCTACTAAAAATAGAAAAGTTAGCTGGATGTGGTGATGTGTACCTGTAGTCCAAGCTACTTGGGAGGCTGAAGCAGGAGGATCGCTTGAGCCCAGGAGTTTGAGGTTGCTGTGAGCTAGGCTGAAGCACTCTAACCCGAGCAACAGTGTGAGACTCTCTCTCTCAAAAAAAAAAAAAAAAGACCATACATTTAATGCATTCACAGTTTACTGTGTGTTTTCAACTAGGTTATCATGTGTCTTCCTCACAACTTTATAATATATAGTAGTGAGGCATTACTTGAATTCATTTTTCACAGATGAGGACACTGTGGTCAGAGAACATTTTGGCCCAAATTCCTAGAGCTGGAAGCATATGACCCCAGGTCTTCTGATTCCTGTTCTGTAATTCCTTCCATCATTTCATCGAAACTGCAGCTACTAATTCTAAATTAACATTTTGAAATAATTGCCAAATAATACATTTATAAGGTTTCTTATATTAACATGCACATGAAGTCAGGAATTTCTGCTGTTATTTGCAAAGTCTGCTCAACAGGCCCTGGGGACTTTAAAGAACTAGGTATTAGATCAGCAGTTTTCAGAGTGTAGTTCTAGGACCAGAAGTATCAGCATCACCTGGGAACTTGTTAGAAATGCAAATCCTCTGGCCCCACTCAGACCCACTGAATCAGACACTCTGGGATGGCGCCCAGGAATGTGTGTTTTAGCAAGTCCTCCAGGTCTGTGGCCCCCAACCCCTGGGCTGCGGACTAGTAGTGGCCATGGCCAGTTAGGAACCAGGCTGCACAACAGGAAGTGAGCGGCTGGAGCTGATGAAGTTTCATCAGTATTTATAGCCACTCCCCATTGCTTGAGCACCATGGAAAAATTGTCTTCTATGAAACCAGTTCCTAGTGCCAAAAAGGTTGGGGATGGATGTTCCAGGTGACCTGATGCAAAGTCAGAATTATTATATAGATGATACTTCAGAACACTCTACTCAAATTCCAGGAGTCACTTATTAAGGAGTGATACAGTGTTCCTGATGCCTATTTGACTCAACTCACTCATTTTGACTCTGGAGCCCACACCGTAAACCACTGAGCTCTATCACCTCCTAGTAGATAATGGACTTGAGATATTTTGGAGAGACTCTGGCAAAGGGCATTCAAAAGCCTGAATGATTCTTCTTTTTCTTCTTCCTCTTATTCTTTCTCTTTCTCTCTCCTTCTCCTTCTCCTCTTCCTCTTCCTTCTTCTTCAGCTTTATTGAGATATAATTCACATACCATACCGTTCACCATTTAAGATATATAGTCAATATGTATCTTACCTTAGTATATTCACAGAGTTATACAACCATCACCGCAATCAATTGTAGAATATTTGAATCACCCAACAAGAAACCCTGGGCACATTTGCAGTCACTTTTCATTTCCCTTCAACCCTTTAGCCCTAGGCAACAATTAATTTATTCTCTGTCTCCATGGACTTGTCTATTCTGGACATTTCATATGAATGCGATCATTCACTGTGTGGTCTTTTGTGACTGGCTTCTTTCACTTAGCATAATGTTCCCAAGGTTCATCCGTGTTTTAGCATGTATTCATACTTCATTCCTTTATATTGCCTAATACTATTCAATAGTATAGCTCTACCACATTTTATTTATACAATCATAAACTGATGGACTTTTGGGTTGTTTCCATCGTTTCGCTATTATGAACAACGTTGCTATGAACAGTCATGTACAATTTTTTGTGTGGACATATGATTTCATTTCTCTTGGTATATACCCATGAGTGAAATTGATGGGCTCTATGGTGACTATGTTTAACTTTTCAGGCAATGCCAGCTGTTTCCCAAGCATCTGTGCCATCTTGTACTCCCTCCAGCAGGGTATGAGGGTTCTAATACCTTCTCCACATCTTCACCAACACTTGTTATTCGGTCTGAATTCTTCTGAAAGGTGTGGAAACCCACAGCCACTGGAGTGACACTTTTGGGATGTGGATCCACTCCTATCTGATAGCTGTCTCAGACACACAATTACTTCTTGAGTGATCCAGAATATACTGCTTTGGTCAATCTCAATGGAGCACCCTCAGAATGACCCTAGAATCAACTCATTCCTCAGAGCTACTTTTGCACTTTCAGGATTGGGGTGGCCCCTTTTGTATATTGGGAGGGAGTGGTGTGACCCATGGCGGTTACCCTGGACAGACCTGCATCCACTGGAGCATTCTGGACATGACCTGGGGCCCTGTGGAGAGCTGCTGTGAGAGCAGAGGGCAAGGCTTGTCTTAGTGCTTGGGTCAAGTTGGTACCCCCAGATGAATAGATGCTTAGCCTAGAATATTGACTGGGAATTATTGGAGGATTCCATTTATGAACACTGTTTTTTTTCCCTTTTAACTCTAGTGTATAATCAGGATTTGGCTGCAGTTCTGTGTGGCCAAAATACAGGGTCTTTATATACACACTCTCATGAACTTCCCAGCAAGTGTCTGCTGAACCATTCATGGTCTCCCTCCAAAAAGAATATTTGCCAGTTTCACAGTTTAGCTGAGGAAGGTCTTGAATAGCCTCAGTATGCCCAGGCTGTCCTCCCCTTCCTCAAGCTTGCCACCCTTTGCATGATCCATTGCTTTCTTAAAATCTTCATGGAACCCAACGTTACACTGTTTGGGGTTAGCCCTGAAGGCCACCAGTGAGGTTAAGCATGATCGTATTGGAGGCACCAGGAGAAAGAGTGAGAGGCCAAGTTGAGAAAAGAGAGAAGAGAAGATTGGGAGGGGTAGAATAAGGTGTACCTACTGTGTGCTAGAACTCTTGCATGTCTTTTACATGTGATAGGCCAATTAATTTTCTAACAGTTCTACGATAACCATTTTATGGATGAGGAAAAACGAATTTCAGAGATCATTGGTAGCTTGTCCCAATTTTCACAGCTAGTGCACAAAGGGGACTTGACGGTCACGGCAGGATCTCAGAGCAGTGGCAGATAGTCCTGAGAAGAGCAGGGACTCCTAGCATCCAAATATCTGGATTAGAATCGTGGTTATACAAGTAAGCTAAATGACCTTAGGCTAGGGTTTCTTAATCCTGGCACTCCAGTATTGATGTTTTGGGTCAATGTTTTGCTGACGTTTTGCTGTGGAGGCTGACCTGTAGATTATAGGGCATTGACCAGCATCCCTGGCCTCTGTCTGCTTGATGCCAATAGCATCTTCTTTCCCTCCATCGTGACAATCAAGCATGTTCCAGATGTTGATGTTGCCCAGTGTCTCCTGGTGGGGACGTGCAGAATCATCTCTGGTTGAGAACCACTGAATTAGACAAAACCTGTAGCCTCTGTTTCATCATCTGTAAAATGGGGAATAATACTTGCCACTCACCATAAAATTGTTATGAGAATCATATTAAATAATAATCTTGCAAAGCCTTTGTAAATTGGAAATCTTGATACAAATGTAGGTTGTCATCATGAGCTTAGAAACTGGAGTTGAAGGGACGATCAGGCCAATCAGTGAAATGAGCAACCCCAGGGCTCTGCAGGGCAGAACAGTGTTCTCCTGCAGATGATGACTGGAATGAGCAAAGCTGGGAGGATGTGGTTTCTCTACTCTCCAGAGTTCCATTGCCACGTGGATGAGTGTAGATGGCAGAGGTCCCTGAGAGTGAGTTTTTAGGGAGAAGTGTCAGGTTAACAGGGCGGAACACTAAAGGCAGAGTGAGGGAGGAGGAGTCAGGAGGCTCAGGAGCCACAGGCAGATGGAGAAGGAGGCCTTTGCGAGCCTGGGAACCAGGGCTGTGTTTTGGGTGGGAAGGGGGAAGTAGCGCTAAGCCAAGTTAACTCTGAGACGCTCACGGAAGGAAGACTGTGGGTCTAAGTGTCTAATTAGTGTTCTGGGACCCATGAGGATGAATGAAGCCCAGAGATGTAGGTGTAGGCTGCTGGAAATGTTGCTTTAGTAAATACATTATGTGCTCATAAGTGGAGCAGCAGAGATCAGAATTCCCTATTACAACCTGGAGCGCGTGGCCTGCTGGAGAACATGCTAAAAAAAGGTCCCATTGGGGAGATCTGGATACAAATGAGGAAAAAGTAAGAAAACAATTTAATCAGAAAAGCACTTAAGCGATATCATTTCAAGCCAAATTTCCTAATTTGAAATTGGCTTTCTAAGTTCTTAAACCTGAAGTTTATGAAATAAATAAAAGCAACTTTAATTTGTGTAGCATTGTGCATAATGTATACGAACCACACAATCTGCACAATGTAGGCATTCAGTAAATATTTATTCTTTTCCATTTGCAGGGCTTCACCAGATCTCAGTATGTTTTCGCATTAGTGAAGGTAGTGAAGCGGGCTTCATTCTTTCCGTTTCGCCAATTTGGAAATGGAGGCTTTGAGAGGCAGAGTGATGTCCAAGGTTACAGAGATATTGAATGCCAGGCCTTGGATGTAAACCTGTGTCCCCCAGTTCCAAATCAAGGATCTGAAAGCACCCCACATTGCTCTGACAGTCAATCCCAAGGAGCCTTGTCAGATTTTCCAGAGGACTTGACGTCAAGAGACTCGGTGAACATGTCCTCTAGGGGAGCAAGGTGGCCGGTCGTAGCCCGCTTTGCCAGTTCGCAGGTATTCACCAACCCCTTCCCTCTGACCATCCTGAAGACGAGGTGGTGGGGGCCTGGCTTCGGCAGGAGGAGTAGCCTCCTTGAGAGTAACTTTCCCCTCCAGAGAAGACAGTATTTCCGTCATCTCTCTGGGGACTGTCCTCCAGCCCTGTTTCTGTATGCCATTTCCTCTGATCACTCCTGGCCTGCCATTTAACTAAGATTCTCATCCTTGCTTCCAGTCCTGGAGCTACACATCAGCATCTCCTTTCGACATTGTACATACAATCACTTTACATCGGCCTCAGAGGATGGACTTGGCTGCCTAATAAGCCTACTGTCTCCCCCAGCTCTGAGAACACGCCCGCTCAGAAGTACGGGTACATTCGAGGTCCACAGACCACTCACATCACAGTCACGGAGGCGTGGGCTAAGGGCAGATTCCAAGGCCCCCCATCAGCCTCACTTAGAGGTGGGGACCTGGAATTTGTCTTTTTAACAAGCTCTCCTGCCTGACTTTTATGCTTACCAAAGTCTAGGACCACAGGCTAAGGTACGTGTTTATTTCCCGAGAATGTTTCTGATTTTGTATTCTTCCCCAAGTATGAGGCAGAACCAGGCAGGCTGTTGGTCACGGCACAAGCGCTCCCCTGGCTCCGCGGCTAGGGGCCGTGCTGAGGGCTTTGTGCTCTAATCTGCTTTCAGGGAGGCCAGCTCCTTTCTCCCGCCACGTGCCGCCCACGCAGACAGTGACAGAGCAGAACTGAGAACTGCAGCAAAGGCAGCAGCTCCGCCTTCCTCCCTGCCCTGTTGACGGCCTGGAGCTGAGCACACTGCGCGCTAATTAGTGCTATTTTCTACCCCAGCTTCTTTAAATGCTGTGATATTAACAGCCGCCAAAATAATTCACCTCTCTATGGCAGTGGGCTGGCTTTGCTGAAACAGAAGCAGTAATAGAGGCTGCAGCCTTTCTGCTGTGCTGCTAAAGCCCGGCAGGGTGTGTGCGTGTGTGTGTGTGTGTGTGTGTGTGTGTGCACATGTACATGTGCTCATATAGACATGCATATATTTTATTTTTAATTTATCATGAAAATTAAATGAGGCAATACATGTAAAGTGCTTAGAACAGAGACTTGTATCAGAAACAATGAGATATTATTTTGCAAAGTGATGTGCCGCATATTCTCCGTTTACTGTTTGGATCTTTTCTCTTTCCCACAGTGTGCCCTGGGAGGCTGTATGTGCTGCCCTAATGTGCCCGCTTGCCCTCTGGCTACTGGTTAGGCTTGGCCAATGAGAGGCACTAGCAGAATATGGAAGGATGAGAGGAGAGGGGTCAAAATACTAATTTCCCTGGAGCCCTGCCTGCCAAGCCCCGGCTGGAAGTGGCCATGTGTCTCTCCATGCTTTTGTTGGCTGGCCCCTCTGCCAAGGTGAATGCTTCTGCTGGGTTCCAGTAACCTCACTCCCTCACCCTGCCACTTCACGACTAGTGAGGTGGTGTCACAGTGGTTGATAGCTGCAGCTGGCTTGGAGTGTTTGCCATTAACCCTGCTCACACCTTTGTACGTAATTCTTTTATAAATTCTCTCCAGTCACCACTGTTGAATATGCGCCTGTTTCCTGCCAGGACCTGACTGATATAAGGGATAACCGGCTGGATTAGATACAAGGAAGATCCTAAACAATGTGACTGTCCCCGGCACTGGACATCTGTCTCCAGTTGCTTGCGGTCCTTAGCTACTCACGGGGAGAAGAATGTCCTCCCTAGCCGTGAGATGCTGGGAAGCAGTCATCTGCTTCCTTCTTCAACGTGAAGCCAGCACCACTTCCAACCACTGTTTCTTTACCCCCAACTCTCATACTATTCTGTCCAAACACCTTACAAACTTTTCCCTTCAAGAAGTCAAAGGTAAATCTCATCCTGCAGATACATCAAGAATCCCTCTGATTTGTCCCTATGTGAGTGTCAGGCTTCCCACCAGGCCATGCAATTCCCTGTCCCTGGACATCTTCCTGAGCAAGGAAAATGGGATGTCACCAATCTGCATGCCTACATCAGCACATCTAACTGTGGCACACACTTTTGTACTCGTTATATTGAATGTCATCCTCATATTCCTTGAAAGACACGTCATCCCAATTTTATAAATGAGGTCAACTGATGCTTAGAGAGAAACTTGCCCAGGGTCACCCAGCTGGTGGAGAGGGCCTGTTTGGAAATCTGTTAGAATACAAAGCTTGTACTCTCAAAATGAGGAATTTCTTAGAGTTGCATCAGAGTCACTTAAGAAGCTTGAAAAAATAAAATGCAGATTTTTGGTCCCCATTCAGAGACTGTTGTAGGTCTGAAGAGATGACCTGGAAAACAGGAGTCCACAATGAACTTGCCTGATCCTTCCGCCTAGAAATACTCTTCCCTCCTCCCTGCCCCTGAAACCTTTCTGGGTTAGATCTTAGCTTCAGTCTTGGTTCCAGGGAAGTCTTCCTGACCTTCCTGACTCAGAAAAATCCCCCATATGACACTCTCAGTGCTGCATAGACCTCCCTCACAGTCCTTAACACAACTGCAGTTCTTTATTTATTTGCGTAATTATTTGATAACATCTGACTCCTCCCCACACTACACCGTAAGTTCTATGAGGCCCAGTCCCGTGTTTGTACACGCTGTTGCTTCTTCAGGGTGTAGTACTGTGTCTGGTACGTTGTGGACATTTAATAAATGTTCGTCAGATGTCTGTTGACTGAAACTAGGAGACTGGACCAAATGACCCCTGAGGTCACATTCAATCTTTTGACCCTATTAATACCTAGAGGTGAATTCTGTTTATCTGATGCCTCCCAAGACATGAAACTCAGCTCAAGAAGTAGCTCAGAAAGTATGGTTTTTATGACTTATCATTGATTGACAGATGACCCCAGGATATGCGAGCAGCTGCTATCTGTTAAGCTAGATGACGAGCCCTCTGAAAGCAGGGGACACACCTATTGGGTTTAGCACTGTATCCCCAGAGCCCAATTCAGGGACTGGTGTGCTGACGCTGAATTAACGTTTCCTTGCATGGATAAGTTGAAATAGACCCACGTCAGTGAAGTCAAGGCACTCTCCACTTCTCCTTTCTCAATTTACACCCTTTCCCCTAAAAAATGCTTTCATTAGTCACTGAAGCAAGACTTGAAATAACATGGCCTTCTGGCTGGTGACATTCAGAGAAAAAGAACAATAATAAACAGCACCCTGTGTGGCAATATGTAAAATGAGATGGCTTTAGGGAAAAATATAATTCATGGAGTAAAGAGTCAAAACTGCAAAAAGCGCCACACTTTGTAAACCAAAGTAACCGATATCTTCAATTAAAAGAAAAGCCTCCAATTGTACAAATGTGCAAAGAACTCCTGGTCTTTTCAGCAATATAAATATAATGATATCATAAGCAGTGTCATTTAAAACTTATTCTCTGTCATTCTCTATTTACATATGTGTGTATCTGTGTATACAGATGTGTCTGTAACCTACTCAGATGGTTTCTACATCAATGTATCTATTTTTGTCACAGAATGGCTAGATCAGACAGCTCGTTTCAGTTGGACATCCCAAAGTAAGTGCACTATAATTCACAATCCTCAGTGGCTATTGACTTTATCAATTATTAATATATCCTGAGATAGTTTGATTTTAAGAATTTTGACCTGATGTCTTACAGAGGCACATAATTGTCATTGTTCTCTCTCAAGCTAGGGCGTACTTAATCTGTTTATTTCACTATAGCCAATAGCACTGATGGTTTCCCAAGGCCTGATGTGGTGGGTTAAATAACGTCCTCACAAAATTTCTGTCTACCCAGAAACTCAGAATGTGACCTTATTTGGAATGAAGATCTTTGCAGATGTAATTAGTTAAGGATCTCAGGATGAAATCATCCAGATTTAGGGTGGGCCCATGGGCCAATGGCTGGTGTCCTTATAAGAGGAGAAGACACCCAGGGACACAGAGGAGAGGATGAGATGGAGGGGGAGGCAGAGACTGGAGGGATGCATCTGTAAGCCAAGGAACTGCAAGGATTTCCAGGAGCCAGGAAGAGGCAAGGAAGGATTCTTGCCTAGAGCCTTTGGAGGAAGCGTGGGCCTGAGGACATCTTGGTTTTGGACTTCTAGTCTCCAGAATGGTGAGAAAGTAAATTTATGTTGTTTCATATCATCAGGTTTGTGATAATTTGTTATGACATCCTTACAAAACTAAATGGTCTGGGTTTGAGGGGGTTCTAGCATTGGGGTGATACATCATCTTAGTTACACCCGAGTGTATCCGGCAGGATCCTTGCCAGCCAGTTTCTCTCCACCACCTTCCGTCTCTCTGTGACAGTGCCCCACCAGCACCGAGTTGCCCCCCAACATTTTCCCATGGATGGAGCATCATGGAGTCGCCTTCCTGAGCAGCTGCTGAGCTGAGGGGCTGCAAAATGAACCTGGCAGTGAGGGGCAGTGAGCTCTCGGGGAGGAGAAGAGGGTACCTCAACCAAAAGGGACTGAGAGATGGAGGCAAGTGGGCGGATAACTGTCTCTTCTTTTCTTCCTTCCGTAGCCTGCTCGGAGGCACGCTTTCTCCTTGCATTCCAGAGGAGTCAGATTCCCAGCGCCCCTGTGTGCTGAACATGGCGTCTCTCCTCACCTCACTTTCTCCTGGGTTTGCATCTCCCAAATACAGCCTCACTAAAGGTTTAGTCCTTGCATAGGCTCAGCCCCTGGGAAGACAGGGTGGTATAACCTAAGCAAATTAATTAATGCCTCTGTTTTCCCCTCCGAAAAATAGAATTAACAGTTTCTACCTCATATGATTGTTGTGAAAAATTAAATAAGTCAATATACGTAAAAGTATCAGGCACATAGTAAGCGGTAAATAATGTTAAATGTTATACAGCATAAGGAGATTTGGCTTTGATACCAAATGCTAATGAGGATTCTCCATTAAACCCTAATCCTTTTGGAGCAATCTGTTATAATAATCATATAAATATCTTGCTTGAAAGAGATCAGAAGAAGAAAAAGAAATACAAAAGCAGCGTGTGTGTGTGTGTGTGTGTGTGTATGTGTGTCTAGGGGGGCAGTTATTAGTGGAAAAGGGCCTGAGAGAATAAATATTATTTTTGTCAAGCCCCAGTTTATAAGTCATTTTTTTTTTTTTAAATCCTGATTACCATAACAGAGGAAAAAATCCCGCTCCTTTTTAGAAAGGCAAAAAGTTCCTTGGCTTAACTCTGTGAGCAAGTACATGAGCAGCAACCGCCTTGTGGATACAGCAGAAGCCGCTGTCTCCATGGTAAGTACTGGATACTGTACTAAGCTCTTTATGATCACATTTAATCCCCACGACAACCCTTTGAGATGGGACGATACCATTTTAGAAATAAGAAAACTGTTTGATAGAAAAAGGTTCACTAATTACCCGAGGTCACACAGCCAAGCAGTGGAGTACCTGGGATTGGAACCCAAGAATTCTCCCTTCGAAATTTACCATCTCATCCCCCTTCCCTGTAGTATGAGGCAGTCTGAGTTTAGCTCCAAAACTAGATGCTTATTCAAATGATGGAAAAGTACTAAGGGAGTAGAGTATAAAATGCTAATTTTCCAATAGAAGTAAACTATTTCCTCTGGACATCCTACAAGTGAGATTGCATAGTTCTGAAAGGAGGTCTCCCAGACTGTGCACCCTTTGTCCACTGATTTGCCCTGTTAACTGGGAGCTAAACATACACAAGCATGTGCACACACACACACACATGACCCTTAGCATGACACCCATGAAACATCAAAAGGTGGCTTACAGGAAGCTCGCGATCTCCAGCGACAATACTTAAAGTACACCACCACAAACCAGACTCGGCAGGCTGGTGCGGGAGGCTCCTTGAACTCAGGGTGCTTTCCCAGCGCTGTTGGCCTGGGGAGTCAGAGCCTTCTGCAAACACTGCCATCTCAGCCACAGAGTGTCCTAGGTGCCTGACAAAGTCCCTGCCTTGCTTCTGTCTCGGTTTGCCCCTCTGACGTAGGCAGCTCCCCCCCTTGGCCTGAGAATGATGAATCAGGCTGTGTGTGGGGCCTTAAATTGAGAAGGGCAGTCATTTTCCTGAGCAACGAGAACTGACATTTTCCCAGGGCTAATCAGAAAGAAATCAAGCAAACCGGGCACTGTAATGTTAGTAAATCCCCTAGAGCTCCTGGGATAGAAGATATTCTGTAAGCATTAATTACTATCGCAGTTAGGAGGGAGAAGAGCTAACTAACGTGGTAAGTATTTTTAGGGGCTAGAATGGAAGGCTCTGAGTCAGGGATAACTGACAGTGCTTTGCTGGTTTCCTTTCATCTCAAGGCTTACCTTTAAATGAGCTTGTTGGCCACCCGTCAGATTGATGAGCGGTATTGAGGACAAGAACGTTTCCTCTGAAAGCCTATTCTTACGATGTATTCATACTCATGGAAAGTAGGCTATAACATATGCAAACACCTCATGTGTTAGGGGACACGTTTTATATCTCTTCCACTCTACCTTTCTATCTAGAATGCACTGTGGACTAGAAAATTACCCCAAATAACTCAAACACTTAAGTGTCACCGATTTCTGGAATGATTTGTTTGATTGTTTATAAATAATGCTATTGCCACTTTACTTTGTGTTATGGGAATGCTATTCCTGGTTCTGGAAAAAATACTCTCATTGACAATATGTATTCTTCTCATCCAGGAATGTAATATACTTGTGCATTTATTAAAGCAAAAGTACTTACTCAAGCTGCTGGGCACCCTGGGTAAGTCACCAAACCTCTCTGAGCTCCAATCTCCTCATTTGTTAAGTAAGAGGATTGGATTCGATGAAAGGCCCTTTCCAACTCTCACATTCCCTTAGCATTGACAAAGCTTCTGTCTCTGAAACCTCGAAGTCACCATTAAATTACTGGTTACAGAAAAGAATCAGTTACTGAGGAAGATTAGGAGCCGTCCTCTCGTGGTGCACCCCTGCTTCTTCCCCGGGTCTGTGTGATTCAGCCACATGAATTACTTTTAGGTCCCTAAAAATACCATGATCATTCTTACTTCCTGGCCTTTGCCTGATCTTCCCATGGCACAGAACATACCCTCTATGCCCTCTTCCAACCGCACCGGACTCACCCCAATTCACCCCGCAGACTTCAGCTTAGATGGCACCTCCCCTGGGAAGCCTTGCCTGACCCTCCCAGCCACATAGTGCCCTCCTGTATGCTCCTGTTTCAACCATTTCTATTATGCCACTTCCCCCAATTTTTTGGCCTGTTTTATTTCCTAGAAGCTTCTTCTAGTTTGTAAGGTCATTGGAAGTAGAGATGCTATGCTATTCATTCTTAAATCTCATTTCTAGCAGAGTATCTGGCAATAACAGATGCTCAATAAATATTCATTGTTGCTATTATAGAATTTTAAACCCTGAGAGTTTTAGACCATCCACATAGTTTAGTGACAGCACTTCACCTCTGAGTAACACTTTGACATTCACGGTTGTCAGTTGCTTCTTCTGAGCACCCATCATTATGGAGAGCTGCTCCATAAATTACCAGCCCTGTCAGGCTGCCCAACAGATACTTGGGCATTTGTACCCTATGGCCAGCTGAGAAACATGCAATTTTCACTTTTTGGGGAGGAAGAAGGAAGCACATTTTGCGGAGTCTCCCCAGGGCCCTGGAATCACGGGAATCTCCCCTACCTTTTTGTAAAAATGATCTAGATCAGCAAAAGTGGCCTTTAAAGTAAAGTAGGGGTGAAAGATGGGGTTGTTCCAAGGATACTTCAAGAGAGATTGGTAAAGGGACATTTGTTATCATTTATGGCAAGTCTAATACAAAGCTCCTCAAATCCTACAAGGAATAGAAAACCCTGAATCCAAATTCTGAGAAAGAAGACTCATCTACAGATTGTGACTCCGAATCCTTTAGAAGAATGGTCCAGGGAAGGCTGGGGGAAGTATCTGAAGACAGTGTGTCTTATATATTGGTAAGCTCTGTCAATATTACCCAATGATGCGCTCGTACCTTCTGCCCCTTAATCGCTATCTGACTTTGGCTAAGGTTATTCACTCTCTGAGTGTAAGGTCTTTCCTTTGTAACACATGGAAAGTACTGCTCCTCTTGGGGAGTCATGGTGAGAGTTATTCTACTCTCATTTCTTTCTTATGGCCCACCTGCGACAAAATGAGAAAATGCACAGGAAAGGCTGAGCGCAGTACTTGGTAGCAATAAATGATACCTATTTACTGTTACAGGCAATAAGGGCTCAACCTGATGCATCCTCCTCTCTGAAGATTTTCCTGATCACCCAGGTTGCAATTGCTGTCTGGGCTGCCACAGCGCATTACCTGCAGCGTATTTCTTTTCAATGTGAAATTGTCATGCTGCCATGTGTTAAAATTAGCAGCTTATATGAAACTTCCCCATATAAAATCCTGTGTTCCTTGAGGACAAAAACTGTTCATTTCAGCCATGAGGTCCTCACAGTCAGTGGAGTAAAGGCTCAAAAGCCAGTATTGAATTGGCCTGAAATGATGAATTAAAACAAAAACTCCTCCTACTAGACATGATAAGTAGGAAGAGGGGGGCAATATCCCCTAAACAACAGCAAAAACAGCAAGAGGTAAACCACGTTTAACAGCCACCCTGACATAGATGATCAGGAAATTGGTTGTGAGTGAGAAGAAGAGATTGAGCCATGCAAGATGCAAGTAAAATTTTCATTTTATACGGAAAAGCATTGAGAAAAAATATTTGTGTGTTGGAAAGAAAGGCCTGACTCAAACTACTAGAGTTAATAATATTAAGCAAGTTGTTGGAAAGCATGAATGAATTGAGCCATTTTCCCCAGGTTTGCCAGAAAAAGGAATTAAGATAATTCAACCGCTGACAGATCATTTAACTTTTCAAATCCAACCTTATTGACTATCACCCAGCTAAGGACAAAGCAGTTGACACATTGCATATGTAAAATAAATATTAATGGACGGATCACTCACAACTAATTTTTATGAACTCTAAAACTTGTGGGTGCATGTGCGGACACCCATCCCGCCGACAGACTGGGAGAGGGGTGGGCAGGAGGGCATGGAAATCACACCTCCACAGCTTTCTACTCACACCACTTCCTTCTTATTTGTGAAAGTTTATCCTCTCTGTTGTTGTCTAACGCACTGTTGTGCACATGGCTCACACCTGAAAGACCGCTGGATGAGAACCGTGGTATGGGGTTTCAGGTATTGGGGCTAGAGATGGGCATACTTTTCCATGAAACAAAAGCAGATAGCACCTCCCCAACTCTTGGGCTTCAGCAAAGGAGACCAAATCCTTGCCACAGGCACCCAGCCCGTGAACAGGATGGAATGTGGGAGAGAAGGAGGGAGGGAGTATTGATCCAAGCACCTGTGCAGCCCCGGTCCTAAATCAGAGCCAAATTGGGTGACGGTAAACCTCAGATGCTTCCCTGATACAGTCCCAACTCCTCCTCCATGCTAAAGGGCCATTTACAAGCTATGTTAAAAACGGTATTTTTTAAAAAAACTAAATGTAGTATCTATTATTTGCCTGAAAGATCCAGGGGGTATTGGTGTTGGTGGATGGTTCAAATTCTTATGTTCCTGAATGTCCACAGATTTCTGCCCATGCCAAGGATCTGCCCCCACTCAAGGAGAAGGCCAGGCAAGTTGCCTAACCATTCCAATTTGGGAGGGGGCAGACAGTGTCTCAACTGGTACAACGGGATGGTTGGTATAACTTATCTCCAAGACAATGGTTCTTAGCATTTTGAAGATCACAGACAACTTTGAGAATCTGATGAAAACTGGAAACTTTCTCTCCAGAAGAAAGTATATACATTTGACTTTTAACATTCATTTTCAGGAACTTTATGAACATCTTGAATCTATCCACAGACCATGGGTCCCTGCCCTAAAGCACACTTTCATAATACTGTATGACTATGAATGAATACCAAGAGGGGATAAAACACAAGGGCACTGCTTTTGCTTTCAGCTAGACCAATTTTAAATGCAATATTCCAGAGAATTCAATATTCCAGGTTAAAAATGAAAATCTAATGTATCGACTTTTAATCCATATAGTATTATAAACTTTTATTAATCAAATGATTTTGAATTATAAGCCTTAGATTCCTTTCTGTATATTTGTAAATAAAATTAAATTTTCCTAATTCATTAAACTTCCTACTTACACTATGATTTCAAAGATATTTCCCCAGGAAAACATATTTGGTTGCAAACTGTGAATATAAACAAATAAAATAATCACATTTTGATCAGAACTACTATTCACCTGTGAAACCTCATTGGCCCAATCTGACCTGATGTGACTGTTTCAGAATGTCAGGAAAGCAAACTAAGCAATGGGCCACTTAGCAGAAGCACTGTGTTGATACAATCACAAATTCCCTTTTAAAAAAAAATCTAGTTAGTGAACTGGAGCAGTCTTAGGACTGCTCCAACAGGTCAAACAGGAGACAGGTCAGTGGGAGGTGAGAGGCAGCAAACACAGGGAATTTGAAGAGGGGGGAAATGTCAAGATACTGTCACAATCGCAACATGGCTAATATCTCCTCTCGGAGCGAAAAGTATTGGGTATGTTAGCACTCTCCAAATCACCTCTTTTTTTTTTTAATTTTTTTTACTTAAAACCTTATTTAAACTGTCTTATTTCTTTATGTATTTCCAAAGTCTGATTGCCTACCTGGCCCATTGTTCTCCCTGCACATTCTTCTCTTCCTTCTCCCCAACTTTTGGAAAAATGTCAGAGTAGGAAGCAGAAATATCTGTATTACCTCATCTTCCTACTGCAGTGTCTGAAAAATCCTGTTAGATTTAGTTCCTTGAGCCAAGGTGTTGAGTCCTCAGCTGTCCCACTTTATAGCGTAGGTATCTCTGGATTGGGTAACACTGTAATGAGATTATGACTCAGTAATACGGTATGAGACAGGGGCTCCCAGTTCAATTTCTCACAGCCACCTGAGATGGGGCATTGAGGAAACCAAAGACAGGATGGGCGAGGAGATGTGCTTTGATTTGCATCAGGAAGAGGGGAAAGCCCAGGAAGCTGCTGAGATGTGGTGGAGGTGGGGAGGAGGCGGGGGCGGGGCCCAGCAGCAGGAGATGCCAGGGGACAGGTGGCAAATGCACAGGGCACACACACTTTGCCTTCTTCAGACTCACCTCAAATAATTCCAATCGGCTGATGAGAAATGATATGTACCACACTAGCCTGAATGTGTCAGTTACATTATTTTGAAAACTTTTGCACATGGTAGGCAGTAAAAATATTTGTGGAATGAATGAAATTATCACCAACACCCCTGAGCCATATGATAACTAAGTTTAAAATCCTTCTCATTAAAATGCAGTTCTAAAGCTGAGGCCCCTTAGAGCTGACTTTTATCAGAAACAGTATGACCATCTGTCCAGAATAAATGCCTTTAAGGTCATTCTCCAAGATTCTGCATCCCATGTCTCTTCCTAGTTATGGAATCTGTGCATTTCATTCTGTTCTATTTCCTTTGCTTTTCGCTGCGGCCATGTTGATAACGCACCTATTACCACTACTAATTATATGAGGGACATTTATTGAGCATCTAACAAGCCGCAGGCATTCGAGGAGCACTTCGCCATGCATTCGTTCATTTGCATCAGGTGTACATTAACATTATTCCCATTTTACAAATTGAAATTCTGGAGTTCAAAGTCATTCGGTTAGTATACAGTGGAACAGCTTTCTATTCCTGACCGTGTGCTTCCAAGTCAGGGCTCTCAAGCCCTGCACTGTGCAGCTTGTGCTCTGCGGTGAGAGGGCACTTGGTCAAGGTCACTGACAAGTGAGAGACAGTTCACCACATTAATTGCAAATGAAAGCAGAGCTAAAGGCCCCTGAGGAATATAAATGCTGAGGCCCTGGTGCCAGGTGGGCTCCATGTAGTCTGCAGTCAGGAAGCTCCCACTCTCCTAGAGCTGTGCCCACGACAGCCTGCTGCTTGGCAGGAGGTAATCTGGCAGGGGGTGGTGCTGCCTTCATGCTCTGCTCCAGAGTGTGGGTGACATAAGGCAAATCTAAGGCCTGCAAGTGACCTGGAGACGTATGCTGTTTCTCTCCCTCCCCTTCCCAGGACCTGTGGTACTCTACGAAACCAACCTGCTCATTGTTGCTTTCTGGGGAGGTAACTCACCTCCAGCAGTTCCTGTGCTTACTGCCTCATTCGTCTGAGCTCGCCTGGTGGAAACTGCCTTTTACCAGCCAGTGAACCAGAACCATGCCCCTGTTCCTTCCTGCAGAGCAATAAAGGTGAGGTCCGGCTTGTGCTAGTTGTTCCAAACCAGCTGGGGCTGCCCTCGTCACACCTCACCCCCCAGGGGAGCAGCTTGGCTTTCTGAACACTTTCTGAGTTCCAGCCTCTCTGGCACCTTGCTAAGAGAGGGAGTTACTAGTCACCCAGTGCCTACTCTGCTTTTGGCATTTTAAACATACATTTGCATTTAATCATCACTGCATGGCTATGAAGATGATCAGAATATCCTGATTTCCCAGTTGGGAAGCCATGGCTCGTCTAGGTGAAGTATTAATAACACCCAAGACACATCCTGGAGCATGTCAGAACCGAGCTTTAAACCCAGCCTGTCTGGCTGCGAAGCTGATGCTTCCCCCTACACCAAACAAGCTCACAGCTCCTCCCTCATGCTCCTCTCTGTGGGATGCTCCCGCACAAGATGCCAGCGCCCACTCCCTGTGAGAGGCTCCTCCTTCCAGCTGAGCGCTGATCCTTGCGCCATTCATCCACTGAGCCAGAGCAGGGCTCCTAAACTCCTCCTTCTCTTGCCCACTTCCCACTGCAACCTAATCACATTCCCGAAACTAGAATACCCGGCTTTATAGCAGTCTTCGCTTGAGGTTAAATTCACCTTTAACCACGTCCCATGCGCTATTCTCTGAAATCCTGAAACTTTACTCACAAATTGTTTGGAAGCCAGTGCTGTTTCTGATGGGGACACAGAGTGACACAACAGAAGATGGAGAAACAGAGAAATCCCCTTTGCCCCACCTTCGCAATGCAATCTTCTAGGCCACGTATCAGAGTGCCTGGGCATGGTGTAGTGCAATAATCCCGGGCCCTAGAACCAGATACGCTGCTCCCCAAATCTGTCACTTAATGGCTGTGTGACCATAGGCAATTCAGGCAATTCAATTTGTTAATATCGACCTTTCAGGGTAGATGTGAAGATTAAGGGTAATGTTTACAGCTGTCCTAACTGTGAGGGGATTCTTGATAACCTGTAACTACTTTTACCATTTCCAGCCTTTCATTGGTATATGGGTGGCATAGGGCAGTCCCTGCCTGTGCCATACCTGAGTTTCTCCCTTTATAGAATAGAAATAATTGGCATCTCCTTGCTGACTCATCCAGTCTCATAAAAGCGTTATAAGCTATGCCTGATGACTATAAAACATCAAGTTCCCTAGGGACAGACTACAGGAGAAGATTCCAGCCACCCAGCCAATCACCCACAGCCATTTTATTACGATACAACTTTTCACTGTGAGTACCCACTAGAGGATATTTCTATGAAACAGGAGACTGCTTGAGTTTGCTTACCAGGGCATCCCTGGATTGGGGGATGCTGTGAGGCATTGCTCAGGTCCTGTCTTCAGGACAGAAGTATGCTTTTCCCCTGCTGCTGGGAGTGTTGGCTACTGGAAGTTCCCAGCTGAGTGCCTTCCCAGGCATTTCCCTCGGTGGAAAGAAGTTCCTTGCCCAACGTTCATTCCCTCTGTAGTTGCAGCCCAATGACTGGTCAAAACAGTGGTGCAAAGTCCTGGGCCCCTGCCTCAGTTCAAGACAACTCTGAAAGGCTGTCCCCAGCTCCAGAACTCTCTGAAGGACTGGTTGAAGCTTTGGTCGAAACTGTATCACAGTTTACCTTCTTCTTCTGCCCAATCCCACTCCCTCCCTCATTTACAGATGTCGTACCCAACAGTACTTCTCAATAAACCTGCAAGCAAATCTATATTTCACAATCTGTTACCCAGGGAACCCAACCAAAGATACTCATTGTAGGGTTCAATAATATTTGTGGAAGGCTGAATGAACATCGGAAGGGGTAAAGTTGCCAACAAAATCAATTCAATTTAATATAAACATCCCTTAAGGGATAAGAATGAACAAAAACCATGGATTTTTTCCATAATTTTATAGGAAAAAATTCCATAAGATATAGGAGAACCTCCAATTAATGATGCTACCATAACATATTATTTCTCTGAAAGACAGATTTCAAGTGACTGATACAGGGCACAGTAAACAAAAAAGTCCCAAGTGACCAGTCACATACCCATCAGTTAGCAAACTTCAAAAATTCTTTAAGAATAAAGATGGTTTGCCACATGTAAAATCCAATAGATCTAAGACTTTTCAAATGGACATTAAGTTCTCATTAATTTTCATCTGGCCAAATCAACCGAAAGGAGAGAGGACAGTCTGTATGTCAGTCTGTGTCTATCTGTCCAGATTCAAATTACATTAGTATAAGTGGATCAGGAACGTGGGAATTAAATCTACCCTTTGGATGTTAGGGACATCATCATTAAGACCATCACCCTGGCAGATGGCGAACCCGCCCAAACACCGCGGAGCTCACATGCCCCGTTACTCTTCAAGATTCTATATCACAGCACTCAGTCTCTTGGTTGACATTCTCCCTGCCTGATTGTATTTTTTTCACTTGTACGTCAGAGAGATATGCCATTTATACTACTAGATCATTTCTGATTGGGACACAGAATGACAAACCGAAGACGGAGAAACAGAGAAATCCCCTTTACCATGAACTTTGCTCCCAATATAATAGCTCTGTGGCCTCCAAACCAGGTCTCTTCTCTGTTACTGCCACCCTGGGCTGGACGGGCAGAGGGCTTGCCTAGAAAATGGCCAATTTGGAGTTATCAAAGATTTCAGGACATTTATCCCACAACAGTCTACTAACAAAACTTGTATTAGTAGTAACTGCCTATGATTAACTGCCAGGCAAAGCTTTCTTCTCTGTTCCAGACACTTTACATTATCTTGAGTCTTCGTGAGAATCAGATGTATAGATAAGTATTATTATTCATGTTTTACAAGTGACTAAAGAAATTCAGATTACCCAAGATTGCACAATGATTAACACATTAACTGCCATGAGAGTTGTGTTTAACTCAATCTAGTTTTGACCTCAGAGCCGCAGGAAGCATATATAAAATCTTACTTGCTGATATTCTTATTGTTACAATTAATATTTACAATTTAATTCTAAAAACGTGCATTAAATGAATAAAAGTCAATAAATTTCATTTTCCTATTTATGTCTACCTTTAAATTACGCTGTAAGTTTTTATTCTATTTTCATAAGAAAACACTGTGGCCCCAAGGAAAAGTTTCTGATTTTCTTGTGTGGCAGTCAATGTGTTAAAATAGCAGACCTGGCATTTAAATCTAGGAATAGACTAACAGCCACCATTAGGACATTCTGTTCCTCTATTTTTTTATAAGTGATGTCAACTTGACAAAAACAAAGTAAAAAGCAGGAATCCAAAACCACCAGCTCTCCTAGAGAAATCAGTTAATTCCCGGTGACGTTGGTGATCACCCCTGTTATAGGAGCTCACTCAAATTAGGGAGGGCAAATAAAGTCAGAACACTAAAGGACCATTTATCCTCTAGAAAAGAACAGACTGCATTAATACAAAAACAAAAACACCTCCATGAAGAAGGTTGACAAGGACAATTGTCTCCCTTAAACTTAGCCATAGGTAGAGAGGGAAAAATATTATTTGTGAATCACAATAGCTATTGTGATTAACTTTCATGATGTCAACACCTTCTCACTACATGTTGATCTTGGATATATGCTACAGTCATCCTTCATGGAGTGGGAGATAAACACTTGAGTAGGAAGAAGCAAGACACTGGTCAATGGGGGCCTTGGGGACCTAAAATTATACAATCTTAAAACTGTACTAGATTTGTTGCCATTTGGTGTGCTCTTTTTGCCCTTTCAGAATGCGCATGGATGGCATCAGTTGTCAACACTGGAAGGTTAACAATCCGTCAGCAATGCAGTATTCTCCAAGTCTGTGCCTGTTTCATCACTGAGCATGGCTCCAAAGCTTTGACGGAAAAGAAATTCAGTGGAATGAATAAAAGGTGAGGCGTAAGTGTCAGAAGAAAAAAAAACATGTAGGGAAACAAGGGCAAGTAAAGAAAGATTTCATGGACATGGTGGATCAATCACTGTGACCCGGTTTCCTGGAAGGACCCCAGAGAAAGTCAGATGATGAATTTGCTAACACACGGATGGGCACAGCTGTTTACGATAACAAACCAGCCTTGAAACCATTTCATGCAAACTGATTTAAGACTCTTCTGTGCAGATTGGTGCGTTGCTCTGTAGGTAAAGTAAGTAATACATATAGCCATCTTATCATCAATAAGACAATGACTCTGTGCCACAGCGAGCTTGCTAAAAGCTAGAGAAACACAGTCTCCAGAGGCTGTCACATTGTGAGGCGGAAGCGCCGTGAGTCGTACCTTGGAGGATAATCCGGGTCACCCAACACACAGGGGACTGTGGTCACAGTTGGAAAGATGTTACTGGGAGTGTGTTTCTTTCTTCAGTTATTCCTACATCATAAGAAATGACTAACACCTTGTGAAATAAAATTAGAATTCTAAATAATCACGACAAGTTGGAGAAGTAATTAGTCATCAACTGATGAAGTCACAAAAAGTAAGGTCACAGGAGTTAGAGAAATACATAAAGAAAGCACTGTATGCCCTTTCATGTGGAGCTATGGAAGGAAATTTCATTATGGGCTGTTTAGAAAACACAGTCTTGGGAATCAGACAGACTTGAGTTGAATCGTGAGTCTTCCAACTTCCCAGATGTGCCTTCATGGGCACCTTCTCACCTCTGCCTCCCGTGGTTTCCTCATCTGCAAAAAAGGAGATAATAATCTCTGCCTCACACAGCTGCTGTGAAGGTATAAGTGAAGAAATCATTTGTAGCAGGTGCTGTCGGTTGCCTCCCCAACCTCCGCTTCCTTCTTCCCCCTGGTTAACAGAAACTTACAGTTTCCATAGGTGGCTGGATGCCCTCCAGGATAGTGACCCCGGTCCAGCCAGGGGTAAATCCTAATCAACCCTAGTGTACTATTGCTAGAGTCTTATCTTCATGGTCTTCTTGATATGTGAAATAATAGATGTTCTTATTATTTAAATCAGGGTTGTTCTTGTATTTATTGTCCCAAAATTCCTTGTTGAAAGAGTTGTGAAATGCCCGATACATAACTGATATTCAAAAAATGGGTTATTCATAACTTTTCTTTATTATTCACTTTTCTATAGCATTTGGCCCCAAGGACCACCTCCTTTTTATGAAAGCTTCCCCTCTTTTGCCTTAGGTACCACTATCTTCTGTGTCTCTTCTCAAATCTTAGGTTGCTGCTTCTCTGTCTTGGAGGACAGTTTCCCTTTGTCTGCCTGCCCCTTAAACATCATTCTCCCTCAGGGTTCCATCTTTCCCTTGTCCATCTCATCTACTCCATTGGCTTTGTGATCCTTAAATAATTATCTCCAGCTCACCTCTCTTTTTAGCTTCCAGCCATAATTCCAGCGGCCTATTGGACACCCCACCTGGATGTCCTGTCCAGACCAAACTCACATTGTACCACTTCCTCACTCATCCCTCTGCTCTTCCTGCACCCCCTTTCTTGGGGAATCACATCACATCTCCCCATTGTTTCAAGGCAGAAACCTGCAGTCCCCCATTGCTCCTCCCCACCCTTGCACCCCCTTTGCAATCAATTTATTGCCCCAGTATCCTCAGATAATGTCCGTCTGTCCTGACCCCTGCATCCTCACTGCCACTGCTTTGGCTTACCATTTCTAATCTTCATTTCCAATCAGGATTATTGCAATAGCCTCTTTGCTCCACTCTTGCTTTCTAGTTTCTTCTAGCCTATATGGTAGAGTGATCTTTCTAAAATGCAAATCTTATCAATTCACTGCCCTACTTTAAATCACCTTTGATGTTTTAAAGAACAAATGTAAACTTCTTAGCTCTGCCTACAAGGCCCTTTCATGACTGAGCCCAGAAGTTTTCACCCTGACAACACCTTGTAGTCACCTAGAGAGACTTAAAATACACCAATGCCCAGGCCCCACCTCCAGAGATTTTGATTTCATTAATTTAATTTAAGGTTTGGCATTTTTAAAAGCTCTCTAGGTGGTTCTAATGTAATGGAGCTTGAGAACTATTGCACACAGCTTAATTCTCGAGTCTCAATTATAGCTGCTTACCTCTTGGCAGTTGTACCAAATAATTTGCACTTTGTTGAATGAGCGATGTTCTCAAACTTCTGCCTTTCATAGATGCTGGAAAGGCCTTTCTTCACTTCTTCTCCTCATCTAGTCCTTCCAGTCCTTAAGTCTATCCACACTTGTCTCAGGTGTCAGCCCCTCCCACCAGGAAGCTCCTAGGGGACAGGATATGTCTTCCCATGAATTTCCCACAATGCCGCCTGCTTTCCTCTAGAACAGCCTTAACCCAATATACTGGAAATGTCCATTCTTCACTCCTATGTTGTGTATTTCTTCAGGCCCCATATTTTATTGCTGCATACCTTGTGTCCAGAATAGTTTCGGCAATAAATATTAGGTGAATGAAAGAATTCATGGATCCCAGCTGAAGCAGCGAGGCCCATCAGGAAGAACGCTGACCTTGCCCTGACTCCTTCCCTTACCACTGACTAGCTGTGGAGGCAGCCTCTAAGATAGCCCCTGCGACCTCGTCTCCTGGTGTTCATGCCCCTCTGTCAGCCTCTCCCCTTGAGAAGGCTGGAATTCCTGACTTACCTCTGCTGAACAGACCATGGCAGAAGTAGTGGGATGTCCCTTTCAAGATTAGGGTATAAAATGGCTGTGGCTGAGCATTGGGTGCTCCCTCTAGCTTTCCCATGTGCTGGTTCTGAGGGAAACCAGTCGCCATGTTGTGAGCTGCCCTGTGGAGAGGCCCACATGGCGAGGACCTGAGGGAGGCCTCTGGCCAACAGCGAATAAGGAATTGAAGCCCTTAGTCCAACATCCTACAGGGAACTGATTCTGCCAATGACCACTGGTCAGCTTGGCTATGGATCCTACCCCATTTGAACTGTCAGCAAGAGCTTGCCTGTGACCTCATGAGAGGCCTTGAGCCAGAAGCACCCAGCTAAGCAGTGCCCTGCTTCTTGACCTACAGAAATTGTGAGATAACTAACATTTGTTGTTTTAAGCTACTAATTTTGGGGTAATTTGTTACACAGCAATAGATAATAAACACACTGGCTGTATAGGCTTAAGGAGTGACTTAATTCACTATACTCCGGTTTCTCCATCAGTAAAAATTGGGATAACATCACCTATTCCACAAGGTTATTGTGAGACTTGAATGCTATCATGCAAATAAAAACTATTTGTACAGTATAAAGTGCTACGTAAGAGTCAGATATCCACTTCCAGAAATATCATAATTCAGGTAAAGCCCTTTTCGTTCTTAATTGTTTAAGAATGAGATCCTAGAAGTATCATGAGATCCTAGAAGTAACAAGCTAGAGGTGTGTGGCTAACTTCATTATATCTGATGGGGGGAATGCCATAGTGTCCAACTGGGCATTTAATTAATTTAACACCGAATTTCTATAAACACTTCCTTCTTTCATTTGTCAGCTGATAACACCTGTAGTGAAAGTAACAGCATCCTCAATGGGTGTTTTAGTTCTCTATTTATTAAAAGTAAGTGCTTCTTCTTTTCTCAAAAAAATTTAAAAGGAGAAAGGAGAATGGGTCCTATATTCAAAGCTTTAGCAGATGCCTCTGTCTGGACCCTGGACTATGAAATGGGTGGAACCATTACAGCCTGCAGCAAACGTTCAGTGAGGGTCTTCTCCTTGCCCTGCTCCGTGCTGACTCCTGAGAATGCAAAGCGCTGTAAGTATTGACTCAGCTCCTATGGAGCTTACCATCTAAGGAGGGCGATAGAACCTTGAAAAGCTACATAGATAATGGAACCAAGAAGTGTTATATATACATGATATATCCTCAGTCTTTATAAGTGGAGAAGACAGCTGGGATAAGTCCCCAACACTAATTTGTAATCATCCCTGTTCACTCTGCTCTATAACATGGTGTCTCTGACTAGAGAAAAAAAATAGCAAGGCATAATATTTGGATAGAAATTTTTAAAATTTACAGTAGTTTCCATCTCTTTAGTACTTTATAGAATTTTTTAAAAAATCAAGGCTACTGCAGGGCCCTGAGCCTTGGTCACTATTTGGAAAGACACCAATTGCTGCGCTTTCTGTCCATGAAGACATGCTTCTTTCTGAGATCATGACGAAGTAAGCTAATCAAGGGGAGTAACCTGTCTGCACATTCATTGGTCTAAGCAAGGAATATGGGAAGGAGTTTCTCAGGAATGGTCTCAAGTTCAGGAACCCCTTGCTTTGCAGAGACCAGGAACAGTCACCCTCTCTGTACTCCAACTCCTATTGGTATAAAAATTTACCTCTAATACATGACTTTTCTACAGTAAAGCCCACGCACTCTCCTCAATAATTTTTTCAAATACATAAAATAAACTGCATAAGATTACAAAAGAGATAAATTATATTGAAATGTGGTTATAACATATTAAAATATATGACATACAGTAATATATATGCTTCTTTATTAAAGTATTAGATAAAATAGTTGGCAGTGCATCTAACTACTGTCATTTTAAAAGTAGAGACATACATAAATGATATTTCAAGA
>NW_012151507.1:2145809-2154975 GCF_000956105.1 Propithecus coquereli
CATATAGTAATATATATGCTTCTTTATTAAAGTATTAGATAAAATAGTTGGCAGTGCATCTAACTATTGTCATTTTAAAAGTAGAGACATACATAAATGATATTTCAAGATATTTGTAACACTCGCAAAATGATAGTTTAAAATATGCAATTTCTGTCATACAGAGACAAAGTTATACATATTTCTCAATACTACAGTAGTTTGTTGCCAATATTTATAATTGAAAACCATACCAAATTTCAATTAGAGGTCAGTGAAATTAAAATGTCATTCTTTTCGATCCAAGTCCATATACATTCCCCCTTCCCTGCCCCAGAATTTTATCCATGAATCTTTTGGGACCTCAGATTAAGAATTTTTGGTTTAGAGGAAACTGAAGAAGGCTTTTCAGTGGAAAGCAATAAGGTGTGAAGGAAAGAACACTTATGATTGCATTTAATATTTATTTTTGTCATTTATTATAATATTAACGTATGTCTTAGTCTGTTTTGTGCTTCTCTAAAGGAATACCTGTGGATGGGTAATTTATATAGAAAAGAGTTGTATTTGGCTCACCATTCTGCCGTCTGTACGGTGCCAGCATCTGCTTCTGGTGAGGGCCCAGGAAGCTTACAATCATGGTGGAAGGTGCAAGGGGAGCAGGCGTATCACAAGGCGGGTACCCACGTTTTTTTAAACAGTCAGCTCTCCAGCGAACTAGCAGAGTGAGAACTCACTTGGGGACACCAAGGCATTCATGAGGGAATGGCCGCCATGACCAAAACACCTTCCCCCTAAGCCCTAACCTCTCACATTGGGGACAAAATTTCGACATGAGATTTGGAGGAGACAAATATCCAAACTATATCAACGTATTTACCATGTTCCATTATACTTTACGCAGATATTAATTTGATTAATTAATAGAATACAGCATCAATGATTCCTCACCATGAATATTAGTGACGTGAATGATTGAACAATGAAGAAGCAAAATTTGTGTTTAAATCACAGATCTATTCCAAACTGTTACCTTAATGAGTTAGCAGCCTGTACCTCAGTTTCCCTAGATCATAGGTGACAGGGGTCATAGTAACAAAGCATAGAATGTAAGGGTCAAGAATATGGCATTTGGAGCCTGAAATAAACTGCCTCTAATTCCACCAGGCATTAGCTGGGTGGTCGTAGGCAAATTATTTGAGCTTTCTATTCTGTTTTTAATCATGTAAACTGGGGGTAATGATACAAACTTTCAAGGACTGGTCAGAGGATCGTGTGAAATGACACATGTGTAGAAAGCATTTGCACAGCGTTTGACACACGCTTAGGGCTTATTTAATGGCCGCTCTCACTGCAACTACAGTTGTTTACCACCTGTTATCACAGGGCATTTTGACTATCAAATGAAAGTCAATATGCTTAGCACGTAGCAATGACAAACCCTAATCTCCTTCGCTACAGAGTCTTCAGGTAGACTTAGAGGTGATGAGAAAGAAGCAAAACCTATACCATGCGTAGGGATCATCAGTCAGCTAGAAAATGGCACAGAAAACAGCCGTTGTAGGGACAGAGTGAGAGGCCTGACTATAGTGAGGTTGGAAAAATAGGTTGGAGAGTCGCTTATCACCCTTTCAGAGCGCCTTCAGTTTTCTGTTGCCCCCTTCCCCAGATTCTGGGGTCTCTCGTATCTAGTCCTTTCCGCCTAACATTCCACTGTGTGCCTCTCGCAAGGCAGGAAGGGAAGGGAGTTGGTATGGGGTCGCTTCCATTTGCTGGGCCCTGCTTTGCTCTGCTTGGGTGAGAAGTGATTCAAAGCTTAGGAGGTTTTTTATTTTTCTTTGCTTCATTCTATTAAGGTTCTGCTTTTGAGGTCACATCTGCCTCATTTGAACCAATCAATAATACTGAAGTTTTGAGGATGACTTAGTTTCCAATCTTTGGCATTAAATACATGTATTATCTTAACAGAAGCTTTTACTATCAATACTAAGAGGGTATAAAGCCATACGCATGGACCCATGTAGACCTGAGTTGCATTTTGGGTCTGCTGTATCCTAGCTACATCACCTTGGGCAAGGCAAGGAACCTCTCTGAGACCATTCTTTACATGTAAAATGGGAATTATAATGGCCACTTAGCAGTTTTGTTAAAATTATTAATATAAAATGAGATTTTGTTTATAAACAGCTAATAACACTAAAAATACTTAAAATGGAAGTTTTTAAGAATAATGGGACTTTCAGTGGATTGGAGGACATTTGATATGACATTGGGAGGACTTTCAGCTGCCTTTAATCACTCTATATAGGAACCTGCTTCTTTGTCAAGGGACAGTATTTCTCCCACCATCTCAGTCCTTTCGTAAACATAGCATTCATGAGGAAAAGCCTACCCAACTAATCTTCAGATGCAATTTGGAGATAGGGCAAGATCTAGAACAGAAATATATAATCTCCCCACTCTAATCCAGATTTTCTACCCTGGATAATGCTTGCCTTTTTGCTCTTGAAACACTCCTAAACATCAGGACATCCTGCTGCAAGAACAAAAATCAAAGTGAGGCTGGCACACAGCCTGAGAAGGACCAAGGGCTATCAGCTTTTCCCCTCTTCAACCTGCGAGCCTTCGAGAGGCAGTCAGCACAGCCGCTGGGTCCTCCTTAAAGTCTGGGGCTCTTCAGCCACGGAATCCAAATCACTCTTCTGGATGCCTGCCCGGAGCAAAGCTCTGGCTTCGAATTCTCTGGACGACAGCCATGATAAAGACATTTGCTACTGCCAGCATGGAGAGAGAAACATGGAAAATACAAGAACACAATCAGCGTTTCTAGGATACCTCAGCCGGGGGAGTCTTCGTCACCAGCCTCTCAGGAAAGAGACACCATGCCCTCCCCTCCTCCTTTGGCTAATTATGACTGGTGTTGCAGAACTGAAAAGCATCTCAAGCAGTTGCAGGAGACAGTGTAGAGAGAATCACAGTTCATGAATTTAAGAACAAGGTCTTAATTTGCATCTTATATCCTGTGGGGCTCGTGTGTTTCTATGTGCTTACAGGAAACTTCTACAGAGAGCGAGTGAGCCTGTTCCATGTTATGTATGCTTTAAAAAAAAATCTTTTTGGATTTTCGGTGCAGAGATTCAGTTTATTCATACTCATCTTTCAATTCATGGCATACTCTCATGTTTGATCCCAGAAGGTCCCATTCTTGTTTTATTTTAGCTCTTCCCTTCATCTCTCATTTTCCATTACCATTCCTTACCGTTTAGTTTGCACTCCCTCTAAGATGTTAATATGTCTCTCGGTATGTGTGTATCCGTGAAAACTATGGAGTAGTATTCTGTGTACGTGCTTTCAGTTTACATAATAGTGTCTGATTATATTTCTTATCTCTTTACTCATTGCTATGTTCTGATGTATACTCACTAGTTCTTTGCACCTGTCAGCTGAACACTATTCCATCTGCCGATGGACAACTATTTGCTGCTACAAATAATGCTGCTGTGTTCATTTTTCTGTGTGATCTCTTATGGGCCTGTGTGAGAATTTCTCAGGCACGTTCCCGGGAAAGAGACTGCTATATTGTAGGGTACACAGATACTAATTACTAAAAGCTGCCAGATTACTTTTCAGAAAGATGGTGCCAGTTCCCACTCCTACCAGCTATGCATGTGGGTTCCCGTTTCCCCCAACTTGTTGAAAACTTAGAGTCTTCTAACTTTTTAATTTTTGCCAGTTGAGTGAGTATTAAATGGTGTATTATTGTTGCTTTAATTTTTATGTCTCTTATTACTGGTGAGGTTAAGAATCTCTTTATCTAACTTTCATCATTCAGGTGTCCCCTTTTGTACATTTCCTATTAATATCCTTTACCCATTTTCCTATTTTCCTCCAATTATTAGTAGGGGTTTCTTTCATAATCTAAGTATTAATCTTAGTGGCTTTAAACTTTGCAAATATTTTCTCCTAGTATAGTACACATTTGTCTAATATGTTTATGTTGAATAAAAATCTTTAATGCTTATAGTAGTCAGATCCAACAATTTTCCACTTTATGTTAATAGTTTGTGCATGTAGTGTCTTGTTTAAAAAATCTCTTTCTACCCTAAGGTCATACTTTCTCTTACTAGCTTTAAAGTATTCCCTTCTACATTTAGGTCTTTAAGCCATCTGGTGTTCAATGTCTATGGGGCATGGTGTAGAAATCTAAATTTTTATTTCTTAATATAGTAAGGCTGTTTTCCCAAAACCATATATTAGACAATTTATCTATTCCCCACCTTTGTCATATATCAAGTTTCTTTGCACATATGTTTTATTCCTGGGTATTTTTTATCTGTTCCATGTTTCATTTATCTGCTGCTGTGCTGGTATATACTATTCTCTGTTTGATAGGGAGTTTCCCTCTTTGTCTGTGTGTGTACATGTGTGTGTGTGTGTAAAATTGACTTAACTATTTGTTAATCTTCCACATACATTTTGAAATCAGTTTGTCAAGTTTCTCAAAAATCCCTACTGGAGTTTATAGTGGAATATATTAAACACATAGATTAGTTCAGGGGAGAATTGACCAATTTATAATATCAAGTAATTCCATTCATTATTGTGTCTTTTTCTATGTCTTTTAACAGGCTTTGAAACATTTATCCATAAAATTTTGTGCATTCCCTGTTATTTCTCTTCCTAGAAACTTTAGAGATTCTTAGTATTATGAATATTGTTTTTATTATCATTTCTTGTTAGTAACTGATAGTGTAAATTAAATTTGTATCTGGCAGTCTTGCTGAATATTTTTATTAATTTTGGTAGTTTATCATTCTGTGGGGTTTCAGTGCTTATATGACTCCTTTTATGCGATGGTACACTGAAGCCAGATGCATACCTGCTCTTTATAGTTGCATTACTAAATTTCTTTAAATGTTTCTCATGCTGACGCCTTAACAGAGATACTGACTATCATTTTTCAGCACTTGCTATGCCAGATACCACCCTGAGCACTTCACATGCATTGTCTTACTCAATCCTCACAGTAACCCCCTTTGATTTTATTATTGTCCCCACTTACAAAAATAGGAGGCTGAGAACATGAGTTATCTCAGGTCACACAGACAGTAAGAGACTGAAACAAGACCAGGTATCTTTGACTATAAAGCCAGGCCAGGCCCTCTACGCTGGTGCTGCTCAAAGTGTGGGACTTAGACCTCTTCACCGTGAGCTACGTAAAGTCTATATTATTCACTTATGCACACATTTTTAATGAAAAGTGAAAAATGTGACAGTTTCAATGAAAAATGTGACAGTTTTTGCATTTTTACCTATGCTGTTTTTTCTGATTATATTTATCCAATGCTAATTTAATATCTCTAACAGAAATACATAATAAATGTATTTATGTTAATTTAAATAATAAAAAATATAAGATGGTCTCTAGTAATAAGTGCAAAATTGGAAGCTGGTATCTTGTGTGTCTTTTTATTATTTATTTTTATGATAACTATTTTTATTGTATTTTATGAAAGTATCAGTTGGTAACATTTTGAAAATTTTAAAAAAAGGTTTTTTTAACTAGTGATAATTTGTGTTGCACTAAACTACATGCCTTTTCTCTCTAAAGATATCTCTTGCCAGCTTAAGTGCCTGAAGATGCAAATAGGGTGGAACGAAATTCCCCATCCAGCCCTCTCTGCTACTTCACACCTCAATCTCCCATAGGTCTAAAAGGCAAGAATCTACTGTTGACCTTGGAAATACCAAGCAACACCTGAGCTTTGAGCTGGGAAAGAGTCTCTACCAATCTTTAGAATCAACTCTCCCCTGTTGGGAAAAGGAAAATATTGAGATTGAGCATGACAGTATCTGGAGGTTAATTATGAGGTTGTTGACAATGCTAATGAATCAGATTTAGAATACAAAGTACAGTATTTGAACATGGATTGAAGTATTTGAGCCATCAATACAACTGCTGAGTTTGTATAGTAATATTGAGATGCATCATCAAACCTGGGAAGCAATATATGTACAGGAAACTACAGACTGAAAAAAATTTAAGATCAAATCCCATATCTCAGTAAGAGTTGTACAGGATAGTCTTCTGACAGATCATTTGATGTTGTGCTAGAACAATCCAATAAATTTATAATCTATTAATAGTTGCATTTTTTAAAAAAATAATTATCTGGCTGTGTTTTTGAGTGTGCAATGTTACCATATTTCAAGCATAATAATTAGTAGAGCTAGCAGAAGTAAATATAGCTTTTCCATTTGGATTTTAACTTTCTTGTGTGTCACTTGCACAAAGATTTTTTATAGCAGCCCTATTTAGCTCATGGAGAAAAATGGGAAAAAATCCAAATATTTAACAATAGGAGAATTTTTAGCAGGCCAGCTTTATAAATATAACGAAATACTGCATAGTCTTTTAAAAGAAGTAAGCAGAATACATCAACCCATAACAATGGCTCTACAAAAGACTATTGAGCGTAAATCACAAAATAGAAAAATAGAATATATATACAAATTCCAACTATGTAAAAATAAGTTCATGTGTTCAGAAAAAGAATTGGAATGTAGCCAGGTGGAATTTATTGTGTGCTTCTTATCTATAAAAGTATGATAAAAAATATTAAAAAGCACACTTTAGGTTGCAATTTTAAGAAAATCACACCGATGTATAGAGAGTTTATGTAAATTTAGGAACTTCGATAACTCTCAGATAGTGGTAATAGGTAGCACAGAAAAATAAAAGAAAGTGAGTATTTTAAAGAGCCATCTGGAGCAGGACTCAGCAAACCACGACCTGGGCAAATCCTGCCTGCTGCCCATTTTTGTAAATAAAGGTTTTTTGGGACACAAGCACACCCATTTCTTTACACGCTGTCTATGCTTTCAAGTTACAAGGGCGAAGTTGAGTACTTGCAACAGAGACCATTTGGCTTGCAAAACCTAAAATATTTACTATGTGGCCTTTTACAGAACAAGTGCCAACCCCTCATCTAAATGCTGGAGGAGATATGAATTAGAGTGTATTCTGATTTATGGGATTTCCATTTCAATAACAGTTATGGAGGAAAGACCCAAAGCTACTTCAAATTATTTAGGTCTAAGTTGGCAAATAAGTACCACTGACTGGTGACAGGCTCAAGAGGTTTGGAGAAACAACCATGTCACTATTTTCAGAGTTAAGAAATCTCAGAGCATAGGCTTTTATTTCTAAGAAAACTAGTCACCCTTAGGCGTCCCAGAGCTACATGACCCGAATGTGGAGCAGAAGGGAGTGACTATAACCTAAATGACAGCCTGGGTCGTCTGTGTCCTACAAGCTCCCCGAGGAGCTCGCTCTTTTGCAAGGCTATTATATAGGAAGTTGTTTGTCCCTTCCTAGGAGCATATGGTGTTTTTAAGGCAGCATCAAATTGAAATAGAAAGCTTGATCTATGAATTTCCTGAAGGTGTCAGAGCAAGGATGAGTCTTAAGGAAAACCAAAAAGCAATAAGCTGAGAGAAGTGCAAATTCCTTCTAGAGACCATTGAGTGCCTCTGCCCATACGCACGGGATTTCTACTTCCGCAGCATCATGCCTTCCCCTTGCCTTCCCCCTGGGAAGATTATTTTCTGTCTTGGGCTGCAGGCAAGTGGCTTGTTCCAAAATGGATTTACATTTTGTGTCGTGGAATAGGCCATTAGAAACCTCATACTTGACTTTGTCCTACAATCTTAAAAAATGTGTCAGCCTGCTTCTGCACCAATTAACTCTGTTCTGAGGTTGCCTCTGTGGATACAATTTTAATGTTTTGTGAAAGAAATAAAATATATCAGTTCAGTACCGAGAGAGGAAAATTAGTAGTTTTTAACAGTTTCTGGAGTAAGACGAAAAATACTTTGTGAACTCTTTTTCTCTGACCACCCCTCCAGGAGATCACAGGTAAAATCATATTCGAAATACGACAGAGTTCTAGCACACTTACCATATACTATATACTTATTATGTGCCAGAATAGTAGAATGCAGAATGCTTCCTACACAGACACACGTGCACCCACACACTGAGGCTGATAATGACCCCGGAACATGCGGCACTAAAGATGAGCAGAAGAGGTCTCTGGGTGTGGCTGGAGGTCCTGTTAAGTCAGGGAAGATTGTCTTCACATCCCTTTCTGTGCTGTCCTTTCTTCTTATCCTCCTCTGTCAATTTCTTCCCCCAAACATCCCCAGCCCAGCAGCTAGAATGATCATCTTAATTCTCCTGGGACTGAAACTGTTTTCTGATTGTGTTTGCTAAAGTACCAGTGACTCAGGTATGATCCCTCTCAAGGATATTTACATTAAAAAGAGAAAAAAAAAGATCAAGGAGAGAGGGCGATGCTTCACTGAAATGGATGTATTTCTAATAGCTGCATTTTAAACACCATAATGTCTGTTGGGAAGATTTTTTTTTTAGATGACTGTGGGGAGAGAGGGCTATTAACTGTCCCTCAGGTCACACTACCAGAATACTCTTAACTCCGTTTCTTCTGCTCCCTGGTTGTTCCCACCTTCCCCAGCTGCTAAGAGCACTTACTCAGGAGCCAAAGGGAGACTGCAGCGCAAGGCCCAGTTTTCCCACCCCCGGGGATGCAGCTTCCAAACCTCACAAACATCTAGAATAGCAGATGCAAACCAAGGCAGCTCAGACAGCTGGCGGGAAGGTCAGGGCTCTGCTTGCTTTGCCTACCCACACTTTGTGCAGAGAGACAGAAGGTCTGGGAGAACTACTGGCAGAATGCGTGGAAGAGGACATCGCCCAGCATCCATCTCTGAGCAGACAAAGCTCAGGAGAGGAGCTAGTGTGAGGGGCTGGGGCCGAGGGCTTGAGCGGGCGAGCGTGCTGGGGAGAGGGGTGATGACAGCAGGGGCTGGTCTGCACCAGACCCTGCAGTGAAACTTAGCGAAGGTTCTCCCCATTCTTATGCTTTTCTGTGCTCCTTCCCCCTGCCACCACCTGCCTGCCCTCCCCTGGGCCAGGCCTTCTCATCCTCTGCCTTCCAGAGATGCCTGTTCTGCCATAACCTTTATCCACTTTCTTTTTTCTTTCTCCTTCTCAGATCCTGCCTCTCTCTTTCTCTAAGAAAAAAAAAAATCTGTGTAAGATTTTCATGAATAATAATGAGTTACTTAGTTGACATTTTTATATAAAATATTTGCATTTTAAAAG
>NW_012151507.1:2155025-2156045 GCF_000956105.1 Propithecus coquereli
TTTGAATAGTGGCTCTGTCTTCAAGTCTACTAAACAATCCACTGTTAATCCCACCCAGTTAAATTCTCATTTTGGATATTATATTTTTCCTCTCTAGAAGTTCCATTTGGTTCTTGTTTATAGCTTCTCTTTAGCTCCTTACTATGTTTGCATTTTTCTTTACATCCTTGAGCATATGGAACATATTTAGAGAATCTGTTGCAATGTCCTTGTTCATTAATTTCATCATCTCTGTCATTTCTGGATCTCTTTCGACCAATTGATGTTTCTGCTCATCATGGGTTACATTGTCTTATTCCTTATGGCTGGAAGTGTAAGTCGACCTTATTCTGTTAATGTAAATCAGACTTTCTCCTGATGACAGAATCTCTCCCTCACCTCCGCCAAGGGAATCCTTTTCACAATCCCTTCCTCTCCCGTGACCAGGAGAGGGCGTTAGAACTGACTTTGCCACACTGTTGTTTCTTGGTCTTTGTTCAAATAACTGTATGTGAGCTGAACAAGCAGAAGCACAGAGGACTTACAATTTGGTAAAGCGTAAAGACATGAATCCAACCATCAATCATTTAGGTAAATTGAAATAGTATCTGTGATAAGTTCCACAAAAGAGAGGTTCATTGAGGTATAAGCACTTCTTAGAGAGGTTTGACCCAATCATAGGAGCCAGGGAGAACTTCCAAAGGAAGTGACATTTTGGGTGAAATTTAAATGCTTTAGTTTGGAACAGAAAATTCTTAATATTTTGATCCCAATCTCCTTTGTAGCTTTATCCTCCATCAATCCATCCCAGCCCACCAATGGCGTCCACACGCCCTCCACTCAAGTCTCACAGAGACCTCTGTGCTTCACTCATGCACCTCACAGGCCTGTGTATGACGTGCCCTGTGCTGTCACTTCCTCTCAACCTGCTCTACCACCGTCTTGAGGGAGCTCTCTCATCCTCATCCTTTAAAAATCAGCATGGCCATTACATTCTCTAGGAAACATTTCTGAATCCCTCAGCGTGACTTTGATGTTGTT
>NW_012151507.1:2156095-2157849 GCF_000956105.1 Propithecus coquereli
TTTTGTTCTGCATCCCTGATCCAGATTCTCTTAAGTATACAGATGTGCAGGTTAGCTTGGAACAGGGGTGGGAACATACACAAAGAGAAAGAATCAGTGGATGGTTAAGCTTTACTAAAAAAGTCTCCTGACCCAAGGTTGAAGGAATAAACTTTGTCATTTGCTGTTACTTAATAGAGATGGATTGCTTGACAAACCTCATAAAGACTGTTTCTTTTCTCCTACTTACCGTTACTCTCTTGATGGCAACTACCATAATTGCAGGAGTTTTCCCATGAAGAAGAGAACCTAGCAATTAAGAAAACATTGGGTGAACATGTGTTTTTCTCTTATAGCAGTGGGAAGAGTTTTCACATGGGTTAACATTAACGTTAAAGTTAACCATGAATCTCCTTCCTACACAAAATCTCCATGCTCATGTCCATTGAGAGGGATATCATAAGCTCTTTTCAGATTTGTTTGTTTAGGTTAGGAGTGGACCAAATAGTTACCTCAAAGAGGAGAAAAAGTTATATGATAATTTATTGAACTTGCTTTATAATAATTATGATAAAGGTTATATAAATATGTATGAATATGTTAATAAACATACAACCCCCCCAAAAAGTCATAGAGCCAGTACGTGGCTGGGAAGGGCCTTCTGTCTATACCTTGTGGCCCTTCCACTACATTCCAGTGTGAGGAATGGTTTGCGGGTCATAGTTCCTCAGCCTCTGAGCTGGGCCACACGCAGCCCTCCTGGTTGACAGCACGGTCGGCTACTATATCCTCATAGCGCAGCCTGAAGCAAGAGGGGATCGGCAAGTTGGGCAGCAAGCCTAACATATTTGAAAATATCATTAGAATAGAATAAACCTTTGCTGATTTTTCCACATGACCTAAAATGTCTGATTGTTATTCTGCCCTCTTCTCCCTGTTTCAACCTATAGAATTTTGTCCCATCACTGTAAAATCAAGTCGGTATTGACCTTCATTCTATGCCTGGTGCCCCGAAGCTTGCACATTAATAAAGCACAGAGAGGGGTTATGGTTGCCAGTTTATTTTGCAGTCCCAAAGACAGTTAATAGGGCCAGGATGTCCTCCTCTTAAAGAGGAGGAAAAAACTTACTAAATGTCAAAAATATTTTGAGTACTTCCTAAACACCTTCAGGAGTCAAACTACCTGTAGAAAGCCATCAGGCTTGCTTCCACTGAAAGTCGTTTATCAGCAAGGGAATCTGGCACTCGTCTGTGGAGGTCATTGAGTTCTATCATGCGGCTTCTTCATCAAAAGCATGTCTATGATTCCTCATTGGCACAGGTTCTCTTTCTAAATGTTATTTCCTTTGAAGGAGCCACTCCTGCTATCTACAACTTGTTTCAGTTTTATAGCTTCTATTCTCTGTCATTTTTTTGCATAGTAGCAAAGGAAATCTTAATTGCTTTGAATTTACAGTCAGTCCTGAGACTGCTAGATTGATTCATGTATCAATTCGACAACGCATTCAGCAAATATTGATTAAAACCACACTTGTGTTATACACTGTGTGTATATGTGTGTATACACTGTGATAAAGATGCAGAAATTGAAAAAGACACTTTGGAAATAGATAATGGCGATAATCGCACAATATTGTTAATGTAATTAATGCCACTGAATTGTATATTTGAAAAGGAAAAGCTTATGTTCCATATATTTTACTGCAATAAGAAAAATACTCTACCAAAAAAAAAAAAAAAACCATGAATAAGACAATCCTGGTCCTCACAGTGC
>NW_012151507.1:2169934-2170530 GCF_000956105.1 Propithecus coquereli
AGTTACTGCTATGTCCTCCCTTCTTGTTGCCTCTGGAATCTATACCTTTTTCTTCATCTCACAACCATTGGCCTGACTCAGGGCATCTTCATTTTTCATCCAAGTTATTTCAACAGTTTTCCAACTGACCTTTCTATGTCCAATCCAGTTTCCACACTGAAACAAGAATTCTATGGCTAAAACACAATTCTATTACTGGAATTTCCCTGGCTAAAACCCCTCCATGGCTTTTTACTTTCTTTGAGATGAAAGCTGGCCTCCTACAACACCTACAAGATGCTTCACAATCTGAACCCAGCCTGACTCTCTCATTTTTCCTCATTGTATACAACCTCTCCCAAATCATACCGAAACCCTTATTGTTCCTCCAGTTTCTCTATGCGCTCTCTCGTCTGTGGGCTCTTGGATTTGTTATTTCCTCTGTTCAGTTCATGTCCCTTCACTTCCCAACCTCCACCTGGATAACTGCCAATTCATCCCTCAGTTCTTCTCTTAATGTCATTCTTCCAGAAACTTCTCCTGATCTCCTAGGACTGGAGTGGTTGCCTCTCAAAAGGGCACCAAAATCATCCTGGCCACACCCTGTCATAGCATTC
>NW_012151507.1:2170580-2179885 GCF_000956105.1 Propithecus coquereli
ATCACCCAAAATCCTTATTTTATCCCCCATGAGAAATATCTTACTAAATCATAAGTCTGATCACATTTCTTCCCTGACTAAACTTTTTTAGTAGCTCTTCATAGTTGACAGAATAAAGTACAAATGTCTTAATGGGGCATAAAAAGGTCTTCAACATGTAAGCTTTCTCTTTCTGGCCGCATCTCCTGCCAGCCTTCCTCAGCATTGAAATGGTTGTTTTTTGATAAACTTGCTGTGTTCTTTTTTCCTGCCAAAGTTTTATATGTGCAGAGTCCTCTGCCCAGAATGTCCTCCATCCCTTTCTCCTACTAACACATTTCTGGTCACCTTTCAAAATCTGGTTCAGAAGTTAACTCTTCCACCATGCCTTCTCTGCCTCAATTTTAGCTTTGACGACCAGGTAAAGCCAATAAGTTGCTTCATCCTCCAGCCACAGTGATTGTCAAGGGGTGGGTTTGTAACCTAAGCTGGTCCAATCAGACTAACTTTCAGAATGAATGTGGGGGACCCAGCAAACACGCTCTCTTTTTCCTGCCACAAGCAGTTCCTTGCAGCCCTGAGACTTGTGGCAGCCATCTTGGAACCAGCCTCAGGAGGAATTTGATATCAAAACTGGGTCCTTGGACTACATTGCTGAGGTACTAAATTAAACTTTATCTGAAGCCAGACCCTCTTCTGGAATTTTCCATTTCATGATTCAATACATTTCCTTTATTTTTAAGCCACTTTGAAAATTGGAATTTTTTTTTTTTTTTTTTGGTCATGTGTAAACCAAAGCCTCCTCAGTGATATAGACTGTTGGCATCTTCCAGTGATTTACTCTCATTTTATAAATAAGAAACTGAGGCCCATGGAAGGGAACTTACTTGTCCAAAGTCAAACAGTACATAGTGACAGACCTGCCATTAGAAGACAGGTTTCTCGTCTCCTTTCTCTCATCTGTTCTCTTCTCATAAACTTCTCTTCCCACGCACATACAGAGAGTGGTGTTATTTTCTAGCCAGGCAGCCTTTTAGTTACAAACCAGTGAAAAATCTATTCTTCTCTGTGGTTCTTGGGAATCCCTGGATAGGAATTTTTGGGTCTAAGGAATGAAATCATTCGTGGCCATCCTGCTTTTCTAACCTCTTCTTAAGCCTGTAGGGTATTTGCATTACTGAGAGTCCCCCCTGCGGGACTAGACACAAGGCATGTGGCAAGTTCCTTGGAGTATTTCCATAGCAACCGGCAGGCATGAAGAACACTCTGCTGAAACATGGGGTTTGGGAGCAGGTATAGAGCTCCAAATCTGATTCGCTTTACCAACTGCACGTTTTCCTTACTTACATACACGTGTGTGTGTGTGTGTGTGTGTGTGTGTGTGTGTGTGTAAGTGGTATGTGCACAAGAATATAATTTGAGAAGCTCTGTGACTAATCCAATTTTACTTTTCTTGTCCTTTTTCTTTATTTTTTTTCATTGAGAAGACTCTTTGCACCTCTCACTCACATTATCTCTATTTCTCTCTCTTTCCCTCTCTTCCTTTCTCCCTCCCTCCCTGTCTATGTATCTGCTCTACCATGGAAATAATATTTTGAAGTCCCACCCTCTTGAGACATGTCACCATTATGTAAAAGGAGAAAATTCTCTATTTCAGTTAAGCATGGGCCATGTACAGGGGTTACTATAGAAATACTCAAAGAAAATACCTGAGAAGAGATATCAAAATGAAAAATAATCTTTTCTCCAAGCAAAGAGTATGGAAATGAAATGAGTTACTTTATGAGGCAGTGCACTACCAGTTACTGAAAGTGTATAACATAAAACTTATACTATGTAACATTTTATAACCAAGCTCTCAGACGCCTGCAGACTGGCGCCCTGCTTCCCAAGTCCTTTTCTCAACAAGGCATTCTCCTCAGGTTTCTCTTCCCCTATCTTATTCTCAGAAAAATAATAACAGTTCCCATTTCCCCAAAGCACTTAAATATAAACTACTTTTCCATTAATTCATATGTTCGACAGTACTTGTGGATCACCTGCTATGGTACCATTGTGCTAAGCCCTGCGGACACACACAGCAAGACTAAATATTAAATTCCCAGTAAACACCTGCCCTGTGGAGAGCAAAGGAAAGGAAAGGGATTTGTGATGTTAACAAAATAATGTTAAAATTGAAAAAAATAGTTATAAAGCAAATGTGAAAAATGTTAACATTTTTTAAATTTTGGTTGTTGATTACATGGGTACTTGTCATGTTATTCTTGGTTCTCTTTTGTAGTTTTCAGTTAAAAATTATTTGTAAAAATAAATAAAAGGGATTTTGAGACATTCCTGTAAGGTGAAGACTGAAACGTGTTCAGAGAATTTAGGAATATGGAGGTCTTTGGAGAAACTGAAGGAGTTAAGTGGAGGGCAGGCAAAGTGGACTGTGAGGTTGGACCATCCTCGCAAGATATTTGGCAGAGAAGTGGAGGAGAAAGGCTGGAAGACAGACGTGGGTTGAGTCAGTGGTCCCCAACCATTTTGGCACAAGGGACCAGTTTCATGGAAGACAATTTTTCCATGGATGGGGCTGGGGGGAGATGGTTTGGGGATGATTCATAATTCAAGCATATTACATTCATTGTGCACTTTATTTCCACTATTATCATATTGTCACTCACCACCCATTGACAGGGTTTTGATGAGTCTGCAAACTATTGATTTATTATTGTCTCTGTGCAGTCAAACCTTTCTGCTAATGATAATCTGTATTTGCAGCCGCTCCCCAGCACTAGCATCACTGTCTCAGCTCCACCTCAGATCGTCAGGCATTAGATTCTCATAAGGAGCCCAAAACCTAGATCCCTCACACGTGCAGTTTATAGTACGGTTGGTGCTCCTATGAGAATCTAATGTCAATGCTGATCTGACATGAGGGAGAGCTTAAGCAGTGATGCGAGCGATGGGGAGCGGCTGTAAGTACAGATGAAACTTGGCTCGCTGGCCTGCTGCTCACCTCCTGCTGTGTGGCCTGGTTCCTAACAGGCCATGGACCGATACTGGCCCACAGCCTGGGGTTGGGGACAGCAAGGTTGAATCATGTGCTCTTCATTGGGAAAGACTTGAGCATATTCAATGCCAATGGAAAGGATCCAGTTGAGAGGGAGAGCGTGCAGCTACAAGAGAGAGAAGGGGAAATTGTTCATAAGCAGATAAAGAAGACGGGTCCAAAGCATGGAGAGAGGGACCAATGTTAGACAGGATGGGCAGCATCTCTTTCTGTAGAAGGAAAGGAGCAAGAGTAGATGCTGATGTAGACAAGTTTGTTGTCTTCATGGTTGAAAACTGAGGGTGCTCTTCATGGTTTCTCAAAGCAAATTCATGCACATGAACACACTTACTCAGAGACAGATAAAACTATGTAGAGGCCAGTGGTCATCATGGTGGTCAAGCTAATTTTCTCCTCATTGCTAAACTGACATCACATGCCATCTCACTACTGAAGTCCAGTTTTCTTGACTTCTACTCACTCTAGGAATGCTAGTTACTGCTATGTCCTCCCTTCTTGTTGCCTCTGGAATCTATACCTTTTTCTTCATCTCACAACCATTGGCCTGACTCAGGGCATCTTCATTTTTCATCCAAGTTATTTCAACAGTTTTCCAACTGACCTTTCTATGTCCAATCCAGTTTCCACACTGAAACAAGAATTCTATGGCTAAAACACAATTCTATTACTGGAATTTCCCTGGCTAAAACCCCTCCATGGCTTTTTACTTTCTTTGAGATGAAAGCTGGCCTCCTACAACACCTACAAGATGCTTCACAATCTGAACCCAGCCTGACTCTCTCATTTTTCCTCATTGTATACAACCTCTCCCAAATCATACCGAAACCCTTATTGTTCCTCCAGTTTCTCTATGCGCTCTCTCGTCTGTGGGCTCTTGGATTTGTTATTTCCTCTGTTCAGTTCATGTCCCTTCACTTCCCAACCTCCACCTGGATAACTGCCAATTCATCCCTCAGTTCTTCTCTTAATGTCATTCTTCCAGAAACTTCTCCTGATCTCCTAGGACTGGAGTGGTTGCCTCTCAAAAGGGCACCAAAATCATCCTGGCCACACCCTGTCATAGCATTCCTTTATTTCTATCTCACTCTATATTTTTATATATATGAGGGCCGCCCAGAAAGTATCCAGCCATTTTTAATAAACTTTTCATATTATATGGCTGGATACTTCCCGGACAGCCCTCGTATGTATAAAGACAAAGTCTCTGTCATGTTTACCACTGTATCCCCAACATCTCGCACAGCATCTGGCTTGCAATCAGCATTTTTAAAAATTGTCAACTAAATTAACGAATAAATGAATGAATGAATGATTTTGCTACAGAAAACAAAATTGTCACTCAGTATGATCAAAGGCCTTTCCTGAAGTCCGTCACCAAATAAATAAATGGTAAATATGAGACTTGAGCTCTCCTCTCCTCTCTTCCCTTCTGTCTTCTCTCTTCTCTTTTCCTTGAAATGTCTTACCCTGGAAGATGTCGTCCACATGGCTAGCCACCTATATGGTGATGACTCACAAAGGTGTTTTCAGCCCACGGTTCCTTTCAGATCTCTAAAGTCACGTCCAGTGGGCCAGTCAACATTTGCCCTTGGAGTGATTATAGAGATTTCAAGCTTAACACCTTCTGACTAATTCAATCGTTGTGTTCAAAGTCTCTTAAGAGAGATAGTCTGGCTGTCCTGACGTGGGCGGAATTGAGACGGGAGTCAGGTACCCTGCCAGCAATTAGGGTGGGGATGGGAAGAAGAGGCCAATAGGACAAGAAAGTCACAAGAATGTGAATATGCTCAGCTAAGATAAATGTAACCAATACAGACACTTTAGTTATTTCACTTTATCCATAACATCTTTATCTAAGGTAAAGGGGGAATTCTTTTAACTGGGGCATGCGCACAGTTGAGGCGACAGTGTCCCTAAATGAACTGCCCTCAGTAACATAGTAAAACTCACACTCACCAGATCCATGACAGTTTACAAGTGCCTTGGTAACTCCCGGAAGTTACCCTACAAAGTCAAGAAAGGGGAGGGTTCCTTGTTGTAGGAACTCTCCACCCCATTCCCAGAAAACTCATGAATATTCTGCCTCCAGTTTAGCATAGCATTAGTATTTAATATAAAAGAACGGACCCTAACTCTGGGGTGACACGGTTCCTTCTTGGATCAGTCCACTCTTTTGCCTCTTTCTAAAAGAGTATACTTTGCTTTCAGTAAATCTATCTGCTTCTGCTTATACCTCATGTTTGAGTTCTTTTTCCTCGCTGTGACCCAGGACTTAAATTCCTTCCTGTGTGGAAGTCAAGAATCCTCTCACCATCACTGGTAGTGGTCCACACTGGTATCAAAGTGACCATTCTTATTCCCGGTGTGTTATGGGCTAGGCAGAGATGAGCACAGATTGATGGGAACACAGAAAGAAAGGGCCCGACTCTACCGGGAGGATCACCTAAGACCTCTTAAAGAAGTTATATAAAAAGGGAATATTTATAACAGAATTCTCAACATTATTCCTCCCCCTTTGGATCCAAGAAGTTGATTGGTCATTTAGGAGAACCATCCCCTTCTTGGTTGGAAAATGTCCCTGACTTTGAATAGAAACATCTGACATTCCAGTTTAGACTCCTCCACAAGAGCTGGACTGTCATCCTGTTTTGGCTTCCAGCTCAGCCCCTCTGCTACAAGTCCTGACTCTAAGACTCTGTGGGATAATAAAATACAAGATCATAGCTTGAAAATAGAGTGTGCATCTGGTGTGGATTGTTGTTTTGGTTTAATTAGGACTTGCTGTTTCCTGAATTCCTATAATCTCATTTGATGAATTGTGTTAGTTACTTGCTCTGCAGGCTTTGAACATGTGGCACATATCAAGAGGAAACAACTCCCCCTTTCTCTTTTGAAAATCATCTTGATGCATTTTTTTAAAAAATAAATGTGCTTGTTTTTTTGTTTTTTTTTTTTTTTTTTTGGCTGTCTACAGAATTACCGATGCTGTGATGGACATTTGCTTCTCTGGAGAAGGAAGGGCCTGGCTCCGACATGCATCCAGGAGTGCATTCAACTTAACACGTTCCAACGTGCACCTGTGTATGTGAGGCATGGTGGGAGTTATAGAGATGAGTAAAACAGTCTTACTCTCCCAGGATTTCTGACAAGTAACTATAATGCAAGGCAGACCATGATAAGAGCTATAATAGAGATAATTATCCCTTTCATTTATTTATCCCCTGTTTAGTTTACAAAAACTTCCATATACATTACCTCATTTGATCCTCACAATGGCCATGTGAGACAGGTTTAATTATCTTCATTTTAGAGTTATAGATAACCAAGGCTCAGAGACATTAAATGTCTTGCCCATGTTCCCACAGCTAGTAGTCAGCAGACAGATATTTTGAATTCCAGTCTAGTACCATGGAAGGATATCGGAGAGAAAGAGTGACTTCAGCAGAGGGATTAAGAGAAAGTCTCATGGAGGAGATGTGGTCTAGGTTGGGCTTCTGCCTTCTGGAATAGAAGTGAAAAGGAAAGGAATCCCAGAGAGAGAAGAAATACAAGAGTAAAGAAACCTTACAGATGTGGAGGTGGCAGAATACTAATTAGTTTGGGTATCTATGACACTCCAGTTGATGCTATCAAAATTAATAAAACAAATATAATTTGAGCACTGTATTAACTTTACATGATTAAAGAAAAAAATCTGTTTTTGTCCTCAAGGACTACTTTGCTTGAGGAAAAACATAAACACAAAACAAATGAGACTAATACAAGAGAAAATCTAAAGAGTAGCCCTACCGTGACAGGACAGATAAGTGCTATAGGAATTTTATTTTATTGATATGTTGATTGACTGCAGGGAAGGCATTTAAAAAAAAAAAAAAAGTGTGGAGAGATTAAATTGCCCTAAAGAAATCAATGCTTCAGAGAAACACTAGGCATGGAGCTGGGCCTGAGAATGAGGAAATGTTGACAAGCACCAAGTGAGTCAGGACTCCCATGTTCCGTGCCCAGAGAGTGCCCTCAGGGTGGCTGTGGGTGAATGGGGCTGCCTAGCAATGCTTACTGGGCTTGAAGAGGGATTGAGGGTTTCAGGAAAATGAGGTGAGCTCTGCGCGAGGCGCTGATCTGTGCTGACTCATCCCACCTGGAAACAAACTAGCCCATTGGAAGAAAGGGAAAGAGAGCAAGCGGAGGAAGATTGTGCCTCTGGAGGGAAGGCAGACAGAAGTGCAGCAACTGGATAGCCACCGAGCTTAATGTATTCCTGGCAGGATGCTGGCACACTGAGAAACATGATTTCACTTAATCCCTCCATCAACTTTTGAAATAGACCAAACAGGCATCATAGATACATTTACAAGTATCAAACACTCTTAAAGGAGTTGAATAACGTACTCAAAGTAACAGAACCATAATTCAAAACTAGGTCTATTTGATCTAGTTGTTAATACACATCAACTGTGTATTGACGGAGTAACCATTTTATGTTAAATTTTGTCACAGTTAATTAGCTTTAAAAATAGTGTGACAGGGGTGCTATGTCCAAATTCACATTTGGGGAAATTGCAAAGAATGTTATTAATATGATAAGATTTTGGAAACCGTATATGCTTGTATGTGTGTATATATGACCGTGTGTATATGTGTATGTGTGTGTGTATACATGCATATTTGTGTGTGTGTGTGTATATATGTGTGTATGGAGCAGTACCTAGAGGTGTGTATTTAGTTAAAGAAGGGTTTTATTTTGTTTTTAAAATGAACAATAATAAGAGCACATTTGTGTTCTGATGGGAATAACCAAAGGAGAGTACACAATGAGCAAAGTTCTGAGGAAGGTCAAAGGGGTGGGACCCAGAGCACAGTGGAGGGAAGGAGAGACCCTTCCTCCACCAGGAGACCACACAGGAGAGGCAGGTGCCTTTGTGACACTTCCAGTGTCTGCCTTTAGCAAGGTTTGTTATTGTTATGGCCTTTTTAGTCTATTTACCACCACACACTTTTTTCTTTACAGCTTTATTGAAGCATTGAAGCAACTATGCAGTTGACATACAATAAACTGTACACATTTAGAATGTATAGTTTGATAAATTTGACTTAGACATATACCCTAAAACCCTCACCACCATTAGAAGAACGAACCTACCCATCAACCACCTGAGTTTTCTCGTGTCCCTTTGTAATGTCTCCTCCAGTCCCTCCCCAGTCCCACCCTACCTGGGCAAATACTGATCTGCTCTCTGTTGCTGTAGATTCTCTTGCATTTGCTGGACTTTTAGAGAGGTGAGATCATACCACATGTATTATTTTTCATCTGGCTTCTTTCACTTAGCATAATTATTTTGAGATTCATCCACGTTTTGCATGCATCAACTGCTCACTCTTTTTGTGTTGCTATTCTGTTATATATAATAGATAAGCCACAATTTGAGTCTCCATTCACCTGTTGAAAGACATTCGAGTCATTTTTCAGTTTGGGCTATTGTTAAATAAAACTGCTATGGACATATTCATGTACAAGTTTTTTTCTAGATATGAGTTTTTATTTCTCTTGGAAAAGTAAGTACCTGAGAGCAAAATGATTGGAACATATGGTAGATATATGTTTAATTTTTTATGAAACTGCCATTTTTTTTTCAAAGTGGTTGTACCATTTTATACTTCACCAGCCCTCTATCATTGGGTTTTGATTTAATTCATTTGTAATCAGAATACATACTTTGTAGGATCTGTTTTCCCTCTCTGTAAGGTTTTTGTTTTAAAATGTTATATAAATGGATTAATACTATGTGTGGCCTTTTGAGATTGGCTTTTTACACTCAGCATATTGCTTTTGAAATTTACCCAAGTTGTTGCATGTACCAATCATTCATTCTTTTTATTGTTGAGTAGCATTTCAGGGTATGGATATACCACTATTTGGTTAACTGTTACCTACTGAGAGATTATTTTGGTTCTTTACAATTTGTGGCTATTACAAAGAAAACTGCTGTGAACAATTGTGTACATATAGGTTTTTATGCATATGTAAATTATTACTTTTCTGAAATAAATGCCCAGGATTATAATTTCTGAGTTGTATGGTAAGTGTAGGTTTAGTTTTGAAAGAAACTTCTACTAAACTCTTTTCCAGAGAGGCTGCGACATTTTATATTCTTATCAGTGATGTATGAGAGGTCCCGTTTCTACACATCCTTGTCAGCATTGGGTATTATTATTTTTTCATTTTAGTTATTCCAGTAGGTATGTTGGAGAACTGACATTTTACCAAATCTTC
>NW_012151507.1:2182111-2183426 GCF_000956105.1 Propithecus coquereli
GGTTTTTGAAGCTCTTCACTTATTTTGAACCTCTGTTATTAGGTGCATAGATGTTTATTATTTTTATGTTTTCTTGATAAATTGACTCCTTTATTGTGAAATAGAACTTTTCATCCCTATTAATATTGTTTGCTCTGAAATCCAATTTGCCTTATATTAATATAGCTACTCCAGTTTCCTTTTGAGCATAGTTCACAAGGTATATTTTTATACATCCTCTACTTTTAACCTATTCAAGTCTTCATATTTAAAGTGGATTTCATTTTAGAAATATATGGTTGAATCTTGCTTTTTAATTCAATCTGAAAACCTTTGCTTCTTAATCATAGTGTCTAAATCATTTACTTTTAATATAATTATTGGCATGGTTGTTTTTATTTCTAACATAATGTTATTTGATTGTCTTATGTGTTGTTTTTTTCCTTTTCTCTCTTTTCCTGTTTTCCTTTGGATTAATTTTTATGATTCCATTTTATCTCCTTTTTTATCTTATTAGCTATAACTGTGATTTTTTTAAGTTGATTCCTCCAGGATTGATAGCATACATATTTATCAAAGTATATATTAGAATAATATTATACTTTTTCATGTAGTGCAAGAGCCTTACAATAATGTACAGTTTACCCTTGAACAACATGGGTTTGAACTACATGGGCCCATTTATATATGGTTTGTGTTTTTGATAAATACATTCAGTCCTCCATATCCATGGGTTCTGCATCTGCAACCAAACGTAGATCAAAAATACAATATTCATGGGATGTGAAAATACTGCATATATGGAAGGGTGACTTTTCATATACGCAGGTTGCGTAGGGCTGACTGCAGGATTTGAGTATGCATGGATTTTGGTATATGCTGGGTCCTGCAACCAATCCCCTGCATATACTGAGGTACAACCATATTTCCATTTTTCCCTCCCAATCTTTATGCTATTTTTATTTTGTACTGTAAAGATTTGTTCTGCTATCTTCTCTCTTACATTATTTCTAAAGAGAAGTCTGTTACTACTTATCTTTGTTCCTCTGCTTATAATATGTTCCCCTTTCCCCTTATAGAAGCTTCTACATTTTTCTCTGTATCATTGCTTTGAAGCAATTTGATTAGGATGCGCAGAGGTGAAATTTGCCATGAGGGAGACCTGAAAAGAGGCTGTACATGGTGAAGGCCACATGTGACACAGGGAAGGCCACAGTAATCAAGTAGAAGTGAGATGATGCTGCCAGCAATTATTTGGGATAAGAGCTAGCATGAGAATAGGAAGGAAATGAAAAATTGAAAAAGGAAAATAAAGAAGAATTTTTCCCCCTCCTGA